>NC_085893.1:22500-340705 GCF_035222475.1 Podospora pseudopauciseta | reverse complement strand
CAGGGATTCTATGGCATCCTTTTCAGCGTTGTTCTGGTGCGGCGAGAACCCCATGGCATCGACTAGCGATGGTCGATGCTGTGCGGCGTTGGCGTATCCCGGTAACTGGCCGGGGCTCAGAAGATCCGGATATGATGAGCCGTGGTATGAGACTGAGAGGAGGGATGGTGTAAGTCTCGGGTTGGAGTGTCTCCGCGGGTGAACGGAATGCAGGGATGGTTGGATGGACACGGGAGGGGCCAGACCTGGGGCAGTATTTTTGACGGGGGATGTCGAGCTTCCACGAGAAGGCATCAATGGGGGCTCTCGCCCGTAGGGATCTCCATGTCGTCCTGGTAGTTGCTGTGCAAAGGCCGTGGCAGGGGTTGTGTTGTTGCTAGCACGCTGTGACCCACCAGACAGTTGTGGGCTTGCTGACGACCCGTTTCTGAGGTGTATTGTCGAGTTACTTGAGGTGGGGGACGCAGCCTTGGAGGCAAGATCTTCAACCTCGTCGATGGAGTGTGTTTGCCAGCCACGGTTCACC
The DNA here is from genome assembly GCF_035222475.1 of Podospora pseudopauciseta. NCBI lineage: Eukaryota > Fungi > Ascomycota > Sordariomycetes > Sordariales > Podosporaceae > Podospora > Podospora pseudopauciseta. The sequence goes on along the minus strand of NC_085893.1, from coordinate 340,179 downwards.
TTAACCATGGCATAGGACAAGCGCGCCTTGAGTTCGGCGGATACCTGTATGGCGGGTTAGCATACCTGTTGAGATAGGGGAGACTTGTGCCGGATTTAATGCACCTCTCCAACACGGCTTCCCGTCGTGGAAGCGATACTGACGGCACTGGGGTTTCGAGAGTGGCCACCCATATGTGTCTGGCCTGGCGACATGAGGACCTGACCGTCGCGTAATGCCTCCTTGACGGCACCATCGGCCATCCTCTTCCGCGACGAGGCACCGTTGACGTATAGGTCCATCGCGGTCTCGGGTATTCTCTCTTGGGCGGCGGCGATCTGAGACAATTGGAGGAGTTGTGACGATCCTTGACTTGACTGGTGGGCGCTGGCGGTGCCAGGGCTCGCTCCTCTGCCGTTCACAGGTGGGGTAAAGACGCGGTCGGTGATGTTTGTGGAACTGCTCTCTTGCGAGTCGCTGCGCTGGAGGGTAGGCTGGCGATAGTCGTCGACGGCGAGCGGGTGTGTCGGGGAGGTTGAGCGAGGGTAAAATGGTGCTGCCTGGTGCTGGTGCTGGGACGTGTGGGCAGCAGGGCCGACGGCCATGGTTGCTGGTCGGTCGCGTGCGATTGGGGTCTGGTTCGGTGTCGCGTCTGGGGCGTCTTGCGGGTGGCCTGCAGCGGTCGGTGGTATTAGGGGAAGGGTGTCATGGTGAGGCTGCATTTTGCGGTTGAGGTTGTCGACACCTCGGTTGGATGCCGAAAGCGGGAATGTCTTGGAATCTTTGTCTCCGACACGTCCTCCGTCGACCCGAGGCGGATTCGACGCCGAGTCCTCTTCCATGTCGCAAAGAGTTCTGGCGGTTTGGCGGCGGCGGCAGTAGGGTCCCAGCAGGAAGAAGCAAATTCACACAGGCTGGGCAACGGCGGAGAGGGCAGGGAACGGCAGTGGACAGCCAGTGAGGTGAGGGGAGGGGGGTGTGGGTGGACAGAAGGATAGGTTGGATTGCGAGATTTGTCCCAGTGGTTTAGTGGTTACGCGGTTCGCGCGACGCCCACCGCGGCCCAGAGTTCGTTAGCGGGAAGGCCCGCGCACAGACTCACATGGCATTGGACCACCCACCCACCTCAAGCTCCACAGAGAGCGAGCCCTCCACTTTATGCTGTTCCCCCACAGAAGCAAGTCACTCAAAATGAGGTTGCCCTCGACCATTCGAGATGATGTTGAAGGATATGAAATCCAGTTAGGGGTGGTCTGTCAGATTCATTCAAATTCAGTTCGTATACGGAGTACTCTTCTGCTCACGCTGCAGTCATTGCCCTGTCAGGGCAGTGGCAGCTCCAGTGACATGAAATGTGGGGCTAGTTTGTGCGGTGCAAAACGTCAAAAATGGCGCGGGCCCAAGGAAAAACACTGACCAACCGCTTGAGCCAGAAAAAAAGCGAGCGTGGACGCGAAGTCACGTGGTCAGGGAATTGGTTGGCAGCCCACGACTGTTCGATTATTATCCAAGGTAATCAAGACTTGTCCAGGCCTCGCGCCTCCCACGAATCGATCCCCAGCTCCTTGTCCAGCTTTCCCAGCCATTCCGACGCTGACTCTGTCACCACACAGGCCCGCTCAAAGTTGGCCCCCTCCTTATCGAATGGCCCGGCTATCTTGTACTCTGGAATCCGGACATTGTTCTTGACCCATTCATAGCCAACAACCTCCTTTATGCTGCCATCTGCTTGCGTCTGCGACACAACAGTCTTTTGGCGCGTAAAGTCCTTGAGCGGCACTGGGTCATAACCCACACCTTCGGCGCTGAGCCGGTCCATCCTGTACCTTACTGTTGGGTGAATCTCTTCATTGGTCCTCCCTTTCTGACTTTCTTTATATTCGCCTGGAGTACGGTACTTGGAACCCGTCGCCTTCTTGATCCAGCCACCCTCGAACGTGTCGACGATTGGGCCGGTCGCCCACCCCATGAGCGCCTCAGCTGCAAGATTTCGAGCCCAGGTCAAGCCGCTGTCAATGCCATTCTTGGCATTATCTCTCGCCTTGAGAGCGTTGATCTTCTTTATCAGCCAGTGGTCCTGCTTCTTGCTCGTGATGAGGTCGTCGATAATTGGCTGTATGACCATGAATCGGTCTGTCAACATTTCAAAGGCGTTGTTGTCAAAATGGAGGTGTGGCGTTAGCTGCTCAACCATCCACATCAACGTAATCATGGCAATCTCTGGAAGCCGGTCAGCATCGTTCCCAATGGTTGCGTGCGGGAAGTGACAAGCCTACGCTCAAAGTCTCCCCTTCTCTGTTCCAGCGCCTCCTTGCTCCCGCCTCCCATGTTCACATGAACACCGGGGAACCAAACTTGCAAAAGCTTAGGCTCGGCGTCCCGCTTGCCCAACTCCTCAAACATTTCTGCAGCGACAAGGTTCTCCCAAGCTTCGGTCAGCTGGTCCTCGGTTGCCCCGTCTGTGTCTCGGAGCTCTTCCCATGCCTGTCTCAGATCCGCCATGTTGCTTCCCGCAGCAGGGCGAACAGGAGGGGCTGGAAGATGCCAAACAGCAGCGTCGAATGGCTTTCTGTGCTCGTCCAGCGCAAGAGCCTGATAGGCGTGCTTGATGTAGGGGCTCAGCGTCACGTTATGGAAGCCAAACTTCTCTACCGTAACTGCCCAGCTCAACAGCCACGCGAGGCCACCCATGATGTAACCTTCAAATTCAGGGATGCCGAGACAACCCACCGTGTCGAAAACAGCGACAGCTTCGACCCATCTCGTCGCCTCCGGAGGAGCTCCATGCGGTTTCTTCTCCCAGGCTGAAGGTGCCTGCTTCCACCCCTTGGGGCTTCCCTTCTGGTTCGGGTCAAACAGCCGCTTTCCCTCCACCCATTCACGCCAGGCCTTGCTCTGGCGAAAGAGAATGTTGTCGCTGTGGGCCTGGTAGACATTGTACAGCTCGGCAAAGTCTTGCATATCTCTGGGCTGGATCACGCCAATATCAGTGACCAGTCCAGCAACGGCCCGAGCCGTGTAAGCACCGCGCGAGAATCCCAGACAAAAGATTTGGTCGCCCAGAGTGTAGTTGTTGACGATGAAGTTGTACGCTTCGATGACGTTGCCGACAAAGCCTGAACCCGTGTTGCCCTGTCGAGCAGACTCCAGAACACCTACGGCAGTTCCGATGCCGGCGTCGTAGTAGACGACCTGCTGCCACTCCTTTGCTGGGTCGTCCCCATCTCTGCCCACCTTGCTCAGATACCGCGCGATTCGGGTGATGTTGGAAGGAATGTTGACTGTGTTGGTGACTGATGACTGCCAGGTGCCATCGCAGCAAATGATGATTCTCTTGGCGGCAGGCTTGAGGGTGACATCTTTAAACCCGCTCTGCCGGAAGTCACTGCCAGAGGGGAAGAAGGGCATAAAACCACCCATTGTGGCAGTTTTGCGAGCGCCGATAGTGAAGCACTGGATAGGTAAAGAAGATGATAGGCAAACTGGAAGCCAGCTAATCAATGCACAACTCTCCAAGGGGCTCCAACTATTTATCTCTTACGATATTGCACAAGAATTCTGTCAGCTTGCCTCCACAAGCGCTGGGTTTCCAGATAGGGATGGGCGCATGGTTCTATCTAGAAGCTAGCCTTCTTGATGCAGTGTTTTGTGGCAACCCACCAATGCCAGAGCGAGGTGAGACCGGTTTAGTGGGTCGATATTACTTTCAGCTCCAGCTCAGCACCTGTCTTATCGATCTAGATCTTTATGGCCCCAGCTGAATGCAAACCCGGGTGGCACAAATTGTAGTACTTCGGGTGTTTTGGTCCGGAAGAAAATGAACATAGGTATTTTCCAATGCTTTTTGTTCCGACACCAGAGGCAATCCCATTGAGGCCCCCGTTGGGTGCTACGGCCTGGAAGATGATCAAAGCCAAGCATGTGAAGGCATTGGATGAATTGGAAAGGGTTAATGTGGTGAGTGGAATGGGAAGGGAGATCCCTTGACATTGTACCTAGGTAAGTATATGATGTTTTTCTCTCTCAGTCACTGTCTCCGATCAAGTCAATCACCTCCACGATTCTTCTCTTCTCACCCGCCACAGACACAGCAACCCGACGTACGTTCAGTGGCCTGGAAGCGGTTGCTGGAGGGGGTACTTCTACGACATCGCTGTCCTCAGACTCATCGCTCTTCTCTTGTGTCTCGCTGCCTTCTTCTTCAGTGTCCTCATCTTCCTGCCAGTCCGGCAAGAGCTCATTTACGCAGCCTCGCTGGCAAATCACAAGAACCTATCATCGAGCAACAGTGAGTGTTCACCCAAGTATATATAGTAAAGAAGCCGACAGAGCGAAAGGCGCTCACGGTAGATCTGTACCAATGCGTCGCTTCGAGTCCATCATTGCCCATGTAGCCGGTGTAATCCGTTTCCTCCCGCGTGGCCTTGGAAAAGGGTTTCTGTAGAGCCTTATCTGGATCAAAAGGCAGATCCTCGCGCCATACCTCACCGTCGAGATCCAAAACTGACAATATTCTACGTTCTGACCGTTCAATATCCCTAAACTCGTGCCACTCCGGGGGTGGCCGTGGTGCACGGTAACCGTACCGACTTTTGGAGCCCACCTCGGCATCGTAGTCAAAGCTGCAGTCTCCATGCTCTTCCTTCTCTAATAGAGCGAAAAAGAGAAGCTATCGGCCCTTCAGTGCTTCGAGCTGAACAGAGGCTACCGTATAGTCGTGGTCCAGCTCGTAGAGCAGATAAGACCAGCGGGGGGCAGACTTGAGCCAAACTTCAAGGACCTGATGAAGGGCCACCTCGTGGCGCTCCAAATTGGGTGCAGATGGTAGAGAGAGACCCCCTATTGGTGATAGGGCGGGTGCAGAGATTGAACGTGAGGACCCAGCGCGTACCCTTCTCAGCGGGCCTGATCTCGTGTCTGATATCGGAGTACCACGTGGCCTACGAAACGGAATCCGTTGAAGAGGCGTAACCCATTTTACGCCCTGCATGTCGTAGAATCACATCTCCACCTTGATGGTAAGAAGGAAGGGACAGGACCAAACTTCCAAACATGCCACGTTCCTTCTCCGAGCTCGAATTGTTTTGCGTCCAGTTGGATGGTGTGGCGGACATCTTTGTCGACAAGGGTGGTGCTTCCCTTCCCTTAGAGGGCGGTTCGACCGCAGGATAAAAGCTTCTTGAAGTCTTCCCTCTTGAGCGGTTGCTGGATAACGCCCTCGATTTTTGGCTTTGTTGAGTGCCTTTAGATCGGGCTTGTATGGCGTGCATCTCGAGGCCATGACCAAAGGGGAACAGAGCCGAGGGATAGCGAGAGATGTTGTCGGAGAGAAAGTGAGACGCGTTGAAAAAAAAACAAGAGGAGAAAAAAGAAAGAAAAGAAAGAAAAAGGAAAGAAAAAAGAAAGAAAAAAGAAAGAAAAAAGAAAGAAAAAAGAAAGAAAAAAGAAAGAAAAAAGAAAGAAAAAAGAAAAAGAAAGAAAAAAGAAAGAAAAAAGAAGAGAAATAGGAGAACCGGGACGCGCCCAATCCCAACGTTTTAGCCGGGAACTTTACAGTGCAAACGGATTCAGGGATTTCTATATCGGAAAGCTCTGAAGTTGTATGGGGGTTAGGGGTCCATGGAAAAGCCAGGCGATTGGAGGAACAACCGCCTACCTAGGGAGGGCCTCACAAAGCATCTGTTAAGTTTTATTTTATTTTTATTTTTAACTTTTGGCAGTGTTTGGCAAGACACGTCCTCGGTGATATTGCTTCGAAGTTCAAAGGTCTCAAAAAATCGCAGGGTCTGTTTGGTTCCACAACGTAGAAATCAAGGTGGATCATGGCAGAATGCTTTTTCAACACCACCTTGGCATTCAGGGGCACCCACCCCAGTCCAGAACCTCGACCAAAAGTACAAACCTGTTGTTACGCAAGTATGATCTTCAGCAGGCTCCCGAGTTGCAAGAGATGCATAGCTTGGCATAGCAGACTTTGATTTGCCGTTGTGGTTGCCTGCAGTGGATATTTGTTCAAGTGCTTATGTTGTGGAGAAAGAATGTTTAACTTGTCAGCTTACTCTGGGATCTGACTCGGCTCCAGATCTATGCATGTCGCTCGTGAGTCGTGGCAAATACTCTAGAAGTATAAGCTCTTTAGGTACATTTATCCCCACCATATGCACCACTCGGCTAGGCTTCTCTGCAGCGGCATTGTCAACGACATGCTTGCAATTTAGAATTCCTTGCCGGCTCCCGATAAACAGGTGCAAACACATGGTTAGGTGAGGCAGATTGGCGGGGATTGGTGTTGTGACACCGGATCAATTCAATCTAAAGTCCCGTAGACTCAAGGCAGATGGTAAGGTAGACAACCCAGATTCTCCACGGAGGGCCTCACTTCGTCTGAGACCTTGATGATGATGACAATAGCACTACTGTCTCGACGAGTACCTAGCATATCCACCTTTGGCTCTTGTACAATTTTGACCGAGGCCGAATCAAGACTGTAAGAAGATGAGGTCAATGCCGATGAAAGTATATAAGGGCAATCCTGTCCTCCTCAACTAGAGTTTCCTTCATCACCATCAGTCTCATCATCCATCGCCCACCACCTTCATCTTGCCCCTCAACTTCTTCTGCAAGCTCACCTACCAAATTTCTCACCACAATCCATTCCCACCACCACCAAAATGTCCAAAGTTATTGGCGTCATCTCCGGCCTGCTCGGCATCCTCCAATTTTCCATGGACAACTTCCCCAAAAAGCAGTCCAACTCGTGCGTTGTGCGTGTCTCGACCGGTCTCGCATCCTCAGGTGGTCTTGAAAACCCCGAGGGTGGTGTGTACAAGGTTCACGTCTTCAACCAGAACCAGGAGCGCATTGGGTGGAGCAACGGAAAGTTCATCTCCAACGGTGGCTTTGTCGACATCAAGGTCGACCAGGGCTCAAACCGCCAGCAAGCTGCCTTTGCCACCATTGAGGCCACGGCCGATGGTATCTGCATCCCTTATATGTCTGCCACCTGGGTTGACGAGCAAAAGTATGGCTGGGTGGGCGACATCGGTTCGTACTGCGGGCAAAAGTGGTATTACAGCAACTACTGGGTACGTCCTCCTGTCTTTCTCCATCTCTCAGCGGCTAATCATTTTCTGACAATGCTTTCGACTGAACAGGTTGCTAATACCCAACCTCGCTGCACTTGGGTTGACCGGGACCACTCTCATGGCGTCAAAGCCGGCATGATCATGGTCCATTGGCCCAGCTTCCACACCAACGATAACTGGGTATCGGGCGACCCCAACCCCCGCTCCAAGTGCGGCTACCCCGGTTTCCGTGCCTACAAGAACTGGGGCGATGCTGAGGTCACCGAGTGGTGGAAGCGTGACGACACCAATACCACCACCCCCGCTGAGATTACCAATGACGATGGAGTCTTCGACCCTAACAACTTTGACGGCAGCAAGTGGGTTGAGACCGACTACACCTCGGGCGACTCCAGCTCCGTTGTCATTGCCGGTCGCCAGATCATCAAGAAGCGCACCGTCCGCAAGCTCGACCCTCGTCTCGTCATCTCCAACTCGCCCTTCCACAAGGCCTCGGAGCTTTGCGAGAGTGAGACGTCTTTCGGCCCCGACTTTGTGTCTCTTGTTGAGGGCATGTACTGCAACATGGAGACTTCTGAGCTGCTGCCTCTTTGCACCGAGGGGCTTCAGAGAGGATGCTTCCATCTCGAGCAGAAGACCCATGTCAAGCGGGATGGTGTTGTCAGCGAGGGACAGAAGGAATATGAGCACATCCTTGACTGGACGACTTCCAACTGAGAGAATTGTGAAGGCAAGGTATTTTGGTGGTCGTTATTGGGGTGACAAGAATCGATTCGGAAGGGGGAAGAAGTCGTACAATGCAGTGTTTTGTTTGATGGGTTGAAAATATAGCTGCGGACTTAAGAATGCAAATAGAAGAGTTTGAGTTGTAAGGGATGGTTCATGTTATTTTTGATGGTTCGTGCGCACTGTCCCTTGTTGATCTTGCTGCTGTGAGCTTTCCAATCCCTGCTGCGACCAGACCTCGACCACGACTCGAGCGAACTGGGCTTCCATCTTTCAAAAACAACACACTCGCAACCATGTCTGGAATTCAAGAAAGGTGATCTTCTTGCCAATCTCAGAAAGACCTCGGAATACGCAGTAAAGGCCGGTAAAGTTGAGTAGTCGCCTCTCTCACCCGAGTTCGGTACCGGGCAACTAGTAAAAACTCGCAGTGCAAAGATCTGGACCCGACCGTGTCCTGTGTGCTAGACCGACTGCGTGCCGACTATGACGCCGCGTTTGAGCTTCTGTATGATGGACTGTTCGCCAAACTCAATGGTAACATGGCCATGGAAGCGAATCACCACCCGCTACGATTTGTAAAGAAATACTTCTTGGACAGTCATGGAAAGCGCCAGATCCTACCAAGACCAAGGGAGCGCTTGTATTCCGACTATGGTACACTGACATCAAAAGCGAGCTCACCTAGGCTATCAGGACAATTCCAGGGCTTATACTGCATCCGACCAAACATGTCACCTTTTTGGGCGGTGAGGGCACCATCGATGACGGCAGCATCATTCCCCGGATGGAAAACAAGAAGCCCGTCAGTCCACTCGTGCTCGACTGATGGGACCTCGAGAAAAGCTTTCCTGAAAGCATAGTGTTGAAGTATCCAGGGCTGATAACGAAGGAATTTGATAAGCGGGTTGTTGTCCTTGGTCGCGACAATGATCGTGACCAGATCGACTTTGAGATTAAGCTACTCAAAGAGGCGGCTCAAAGGGAGAAGGAACTTGAGGCGGCCAAGAGGCGACAGGAACAAGCTGAGCAGGAGGCAGCCAAACAAGCGGCGTGGAACCGCCGGACAGCAGGGTATCACCGGCTGTTGTCTGCTTTTCGCCAATATGAACAGGAGGCTTCCCGGGCCATGCTGGGTTTGTCCAACCTGCCAGGAAAATATGTTGTGAAAGCTACAAGCAAGGAGTTAGCTGACTACGACGCAGCCGCCGAAAGCGGAGAAGAGATGATGATCAACATTTTTCCAACGCCAGCTACTTCCACGGTGGTGGCAGGCGTCTTGACGATGATGGCTCAGAAATCGGTCTGTCAACTTCAAGAAATTGGGGCACCGATCTTTCCAGCAGCAGCAAGGTCAAAATCGAGGACGAGGCCAAAGAAAACAAGCCCGCCAGTCTTTCGCCAATGGTGGGACAGAAGAGAGAGGTGGGAAACATCTCTGATCCCTGGGGCGTTCAAGCTGCCAGGGCTAAGAGGCAGCAGATGATGGTCAACACGTCGTCCACCATTGAAACTACGCCCTTGGTCAAAATGAAACCAAACTCTCCCAAGGGGCACGCGTTCTTTCCGCGACACATACCCCCGAAGCCTCGGCACCCCAACCGCGTTTAATTCCAATTTGTCTGCAGCGACATGGGCGGGTATCCAAACGTGGTTTACAAGAACAGCCATATTTATTACTTCGACTTTGACAGGGGCGCGGGTTGGCTGAAAGCAACGGGCGTGTTCCATCTACCCAGATTGGTACGGCAAGGAGCGCAGACAATTTCCATCCGGAAGATCTCCAACGTACCGACTAAAAAGGAATCTTTGGAGTGGTATGAGTTTGATGGAAGGCGCCGGGGGCCAGGATGGTGATTTTGGCTAGAGATGATGCGTTGTTCTCTTGTTTGTTCAGGAGACATGGTGGCTGGGCTGTGATTAAGTACCTCAAAGTCCATGACCAAATTCTTAGATCAAGCTTTGGACCAGGGGCAGGCGCAAGTTTATACTGCTTACTCTATCTAGCTAATGTAATACCTACCTGTGTTCAGTTCTTGTGTAAGATGCACAGCTGCTTTGCTTATTCGTGTAAATGGCTTAGCTGGTGCACAGTTTTTGGGGACTCAAAAATGACAGCCGGCTATTTGTGGTAACCACTGCGTGCCAAGCCTTTGGTATCTTGAAGCCTGCCTGAGGTAGCTTCGCTTCTCTAGTGTCATCTATAAACCCGGCCCATTCCCCTCTTGATGTTCAAAGCGTCCTCATTTTCCTCAACACAACACATACTTCTTACTTTCACCCTTGAAAACTCCCCTTCACAGTATCGTGTAGTTGGCAAAGAATCACGGCAAACAAGATGGGATGGAACAAACTGCCAGTTGAAATCGCGGCAATTATCTTTTTCCAACTAGAACCCGCAGACCTGATCTCGATCATGTCGTCCTGCCGCGCCATCTTGATTCTTTACCAGGCATCTGAGGCACAGATCAAACACCGCATCAAAGCCCAGCTGGGCGACACTTACTTGGATCTGGTCCTCTATGAATCCGCACCTATCTGTCTTTCCATGAAGAGAGGGTATGTGACCAGCATAGCTAAGCTGTTCTGTGCGTCAGCATCTATGCTAACAGAACTCGATAGTTCCTGGTCCAAGTTCAAGACTGAGAATGGCGAAATTACCTACCCGGAGTGGATGCTCAGGGTCCGCCAGATTCAGCGCCAGTTCATCTCGATATGTTTCAACCAGGACCTTGCCCGCCCGCTTTTGACCCTGCCTCGGTATGACCGGCCTACTCTGGGCACCCTGCATCGTTTTCTGAAGCGAATGAAAACGATTGACCGGCATGTTTTCTATTACATGAATTGGCTGAGAGCAGAGATACATTTCGTAGGTGTTCGGCGGAAAAATTACGCTACGGACCCCTCCGCCGCTGAGCGAGTCCGGTTGAGAAGGGGTTTCATCCGATATGAAATGATGTGCCAGCTCACTGCTCGATCCCGGTGGAACGTCATGCTGGGAATCTTGGATGGGGCCGAGGAAGAATCGGCCAGCGACAGAGAACGGGCGGTCAGACAGCTTTCCATGAGCGAATCTGGCTTCTTGGAAGCGGTCCCTTACGTTGTTGCCGCAGAGGTGACTTCGATTGCCTGTTTTGTCTTTTCCCGCCATCGAGAGATGCTCATGGACTTTTACGAGGAGTTGTTCAAGTTGCGGAAGGCATACACACCAACTGGAGAGGAAGTAGATGAGGAGATGGAGCCCGATGGCCAACCGCACTCAAACCGTGAGTTCACGTATGAGGAGTGGGAGAAGGAGAATTTGCTATGCTTGTCGTCAGCCGTGGGCTTGGGACTCGGCTATCTCGAAAAAGTGCAGCGTCTGTCAGACATGGCTCGACCATCGTGGTTCCGATTGATTCTCGGCCACTTTCAACCGGCCGAGTACTCTCATGTTCTTAGACTGATGAAAACGTGGGATGAGGTTGTTGGACCGATCCAAGAACAAGGCGGCACGTTTGAGGCGGAAACGCCGGTGCGGATGCCGCCACAGCCACAACCTGGCTCGTCAGTTCGAACATCTTACGATGCTTCGAGTTACCCGGGATTTCACCATATCTTTTCCGGCCAAGCGAGGTCGTCGTATTATGTCACCAATCTCATGGAACACGGCTGGCCGTTTTGGGATTTGGATAGGACAGTTGCTTTGGAGCCCAGCCTGGAGCTAGAACCAGCGTACTCGGAGAGCAATTGGAGGGTGTTGCACACCGGCAGAAACGACAATCCCCTTCGGAATCATCCATGTTGGCTGCCCGAGCATGGATGGCGGCCAATAATTACGAAAATGATTTTGCCCAATTTTGATGCCTCGGCTCCATTCGATCAACTGGATTTTGACATGATCAAGATCGGGTCGGGTCATGGTCGTCGATGGGGAAAGGATGATGAGAGAAAACTTTCTCTGGAAGAAAGGGCTGGCAGGGCTGAAAACAGGCTCCAGTTCTTCAGGGACCTGATGACCAATCTGGACGAGTATTGGGCACTTGGGCCTGCCGGTAGCGCTTCAGATTGAGCTTTCGAGGGTGAACAAATTCTTCTAGATCCTAATCTCTATGGATAGATTCCGGGTCTTTTGATAAGGTGCCTAATTCTATGTCTTCAAAGGGTGTATGCCGGTAGGTGGCGATTAACATTACATGATGTTTACAGAGCTGAGAACAAGCCGTGGCCTGGTATACAGACTGCATTGACTCTCCTTCCTCCCTCACCCTCACAATGCGACTACCTGCCGGTGGCATCAGTTCCATCACTCCTGCCTATGCTGCTTCAAACGCTCCCATTATTGCAGTTTGACTGTCCAGCTTGCTGATATCCTCATCCTTGACGGCGTCGGATTGCTGAAGTGCATCAAGCTAACGGCGGGGTGTTCCTCGGTGTGATGTTCAGAAGAGTCTGACAAGTGGCGTTGCATGAGGAGGAATCAACGTTTAATGACGTAAACACGGCGTATGGCAAGTTATTTCGCTGTTCCGCCTTTGTCGCTTTCCGAAGATGACTGAGTTGAGCCGGATTCCTTCTCTTCTTGTGTGTTATCCGTTGGAGGTGGAGGTGGAGGTGGAGGCGGAGGCGGAGCTGATGAGCCGGAAGGGTAGTAGGGGATGATGTGGCAGATGTAGGGTGTATCGTCCTCGGGCATGATGTCTTGACTTGGGAGAACACCGCTCTGGGTGCTGGTTGTATAATCATGAGCCAGAAGATACCAGGACATAGAAGATCAACAGGGCCGGCATCCTGACGCCCTTTGTAGTCGTTGGACAGCATTGCATTACATCATGACAGTGAAAGTTAATGGCTACCTCAAGACTTCTTGCCTGCTCTGGATCAATCCGACCCTCACAACACCTTCTTCATAGAACGGAGTAGTTCCACACTATGCTAGGCTGCTGTTGAGCCTCAAGATCGCATCTGGTGTGAGCGCCCCTTGCCTAGGAGGATCCATAATTATTAGAGGGCTCCCGGCCTTCCTGATAACTTGCACCCCCACCAGCATATTCCCAATCGGGACTATAACCTATGCTCAAACTGCTGGATAGAGGCGGGCCTATGATCCTCCTGCCTGGGTGAAACATAGACTAGGGAAGAAAGATGACCCCAACATTCTGCAGGGATCTTTGCATCAGCCCTACCAGGCGTTGACAATATGGGCAGGCCGATAGAATGCTGACATGGCGGGAAATCTATGTATGTATGGCGGAACGGTTCTCATGACGCCGGTCAGCAGGCATCGCGCCTCTCGGAAGGCTAAAATCCACGTGCTTCCGTCAGCTCTTGGGGTCGGGTGGCGTGGCTTGCCATTCACCGCCTCTTGGCTGATTATCAGCGAGTACTGGGCCCGTCAGCGCACGCTAGATGCACAGCGCCCTTGAGTCGACAGCTTTTTCTATTGCCGCTGTGGTGGGAATTAAGCGCCCGATGGCTAGTGAAAGGCCCGATATCCGGGTTGAAGCTTGAACTCACGCTCCGAAGAAGGGTTTACAAGGTTGAAAGAATCTCAGGGAAGGCTCTGGCTCGGCCTGAGCTAGTTTTCTTTTCGCCGTGACTGACGACTGTGGCAGTGCCACAACTCCGCCTTTTGTGTTCACCACTGAGAGCTTGCAAAATGGTCAATTTGGATGTTCTTGCACCATTGATGGAGGCCCCGATTGGCTCAGCTGGTTAGAGCGTCATACTAATATACCTTTCGAGGTATATCAAGTCATGCGAAGGTCAACAGTTCAATCCTATTATTGGGCAAACAAACACACACCACACGATTGGTGTCAACTTTTGCAAATTTAAAATGGGATGAAACCTCTACTTTTGCTGATAATTCTGTGGAAATGACAATAACTGATCATCATCACCTCGGGAACATTTTGTTGCTAGCCCCTGAACAATGTCAACATCCCCTGGTCTCCCAGGCAACAACAACCCCTGAGGTACATTTTCTCAAGCGAAGAACCCACAATCTCCCAGTGTCAAGGCTATGCGGGCAAATTTCCTCTCCTTCAGCGCATTCCTCATGGACAAGAAGTTGGAAAGAATGGCATGAAAGATTTCCATCTGATAACAGCCATAGCTAAAGGCGCATCGCACCACTTCGGCTACAAAATATGCCTTCATCTTGATGTCGGTTGATGCTTCAAAGCCGATCAAGTTCCTGAGTCATGCCTCGTTAGTAAGCCGCATACCAAGAGAATGGACAAAGAAGACCTACACCCAGACATAGATGTACGGCAACCCAACCCAAGCCTTTAGGCCAATGAATCGGACATTTTCGTAGATAACCTGCAGGTCTTCCTTGTTCGCGCCGTCATCGAAGGCATCCAGTCCCTCCAACAGAGTCCGTCTCATGATCCTGGCCGTCAAGGCACATGTCTCGAGAAACAAGCCAGAGATATCGGAGGCCTCCCATGGTTGATCGATGATACGGTCCAAGTTGACTGTTCCGAGGTGCTGCCAACCGGCCTCGTCTTCCCACCCCCGCTCGGATGGTATTTTGAAAAAACGCCTCAAGGAATCCAAAGCCGACTGCAACACCTCAGGCAGATCCCCGTGAATGTGTGGCTGGACATACTTATTGGCCAGATCGAATTCGTCGGCGTCACACATTAGGAAGGGGGATGATCTGAACTGCTGGCCCTCGAACGGCCCCACTGTAGCGGCTCGGAGGCTGGTGACTGGGTTCAGAATGTTAAAGGCCAAGGGGGCATCCAGGGAAACGCCTTGCAGCATGTCGCCCATTACTACCAAGTGTTGCATTACCACCGGCATTTTGGCTAAGCCCCCTCTGGACTTGATAAACATCTCCACCGCAGCAGAATGTGTGATGGCCCTGGGGCTCAGACGCACCATCTTGTATTCGTTGCCGTTAGTAATCTTCACTTCCTAATCCGGGCCTTCGTATCAGCGAGGGGATTTTACCTCAAACATGGAGAGCACCACCACCGGGTAGACAACCTCGTGGAGCTCTCTCTGCTCCGCCCCATCGATGAACTTCTGGAGCTCGGACACAGCCCTGTACTCGTAGTAGGGATAGTTCATCTCGTCCCTACCCTTGTATGCGTCCAAGACACCTGCCGTAAGCAGCCAGCCAATGTAGATACAGGCCGACTTTGACATGTCAGGCCTAAAATACGACGGCTGCTTGAACCCCACCAGATCAAACGCCTGGTTGAGGTACGAGGAGTAGTTGTTACATCGGGAGAGGTAATCTTGGAACGTGCGGGCCGACACTCCCGTGGAGTGGGTGGACAGCGGGGGTGCGCCGCACATGTCTCTGATGTTGGAGGGAGGAGCAGCATGACGGGCCCGGCTAGAGACGAGTGCAGGAGCGGCGACAGCGGCAGCGGCAGCGGCAGCAGCAGCGGCGGCGGCGCGCTTGCGGCTAGTGTTGGCTCTCGGTGCCTTGGCTAACACCATGGCGGTGGAGTCCTCAGAATCTTCAGAGACATCGGTCGTGCTTGGGGTGGGGATGGCAGGAGCAAGCCTGTTGGGGTGTTATAACACCAGGACGAGGTCAGATCTGGGGTTCCCAAATAGGAAAATGCTCATGAAACGGGTCCACGTGGGTTCCAAGTAAGACGTACCTGCGCAGATTTAAGCTCAAAACAGTAGCGGATGCTGCCGAGGGACCCGAAGGATTGGTTACACCTGTGTCTAGTGAAGCCATATAGGGCTGATGATTAGCAACCCAACGGCAGGCTCACATGCAGCACTTGTACATCAAGGCGCGACACAAGGTCCGACTTACCACGCTGATGCGCGTTGGCGGCCCTGGCAATTTTCTGTTGGCCGCGGACCGAGACCATGGCCTGGGAACGGACGAGCTGCTTCTGTTTCTTGTCCAGTTTGGGACCGCCATAGTTTACAAAGACCGACATGATGATGTTTGATTCGGAGTGAGGAATCGATGGTCGACAATACTCGTCGGCTGGATCACACAAACAGGAAAGAAGAACTTGTAGCGAGGATGGTTAAAGGAGAGAGAGGTCGAGAGGGACCTTAGTCAGGAATATATGGGATCGAAGAACACTGTTGCTGGCATTAGCGCAAGAGGTTCCTGTACCCCCGTGGTGTCTCGAGAGCGGCGTGCTAAGCGGAGGTGGCGGAGCAGGTCTAAACGAGTCTATGACTGCTCGATATTCCACTTCAGGATCCATTTCTCTCGGCCGATAACTGAGGATCGTGGTCGTCGGGCACCTCAAGACGGTTCGAAAGGTGCATACCGCACCCAGCATTGCGGGTAGAAGCCGCGTTCCGTTGCATTAGAAGTGGGGAGACTGGGCAAAACGATCGTGGAGCTGAAAATACCAAAATCAATGCCAAGGGAAGCCAAGCTTGAGTGCTTGAGAATCCAGTGTTTCAATTGGTGTTGAGCAATTTCCACTTTGAGCATAGCTTGAACTGAGGGCAGACAAGGGTTGCGATTGGGTTGTCTCTGATTGTCGACTGCATCGGTCACACAGGGAAGGAAGAACTGTTTAGCAGGGGTGCAAAGATACGGAGGAAAAAGGCCTGGTTGTATTCTTAAAGGTCGGAAGACGTGTTGGCATCTTTGATGGCCCATTGACTGCATGTAAGTGTAGAAGGTGAGTATGACTATCTTTAGTCGTATGGCAGCCATACTATGGCTGCCTTTAAGACTTGAGAGGGTGGTTCAGCTGACTGAGAATTAGGTGTACTTCTTAGTGCTAGCTTTCATCATTGTGGCATTACCTTCTGTACAAAAAAATGGGACTGTCCATTCCAAAACTCGTTCCGTGAAGATCATGCTGATGGTACAAAACATTAAAATTATGGCAGCTCATGTTCCATGCCTCAAGCCGACAAAATCCCCCAACAACCATCAGAATCCAAAACAGACGTCAAACTTGGCCAGAATCAGCCAAATTTTCCATGCTGTCTACCGGCACCAGCAACCAAACTAGTCATATCAAGGCACTTAGGTCTCAGTATGATTTTTTGCTCCCGGTAAACAATTAAACGTTGCTAATTTACAGAAAACAAAGGTTCCATCCAGACAAAACAATACTCCATGCTCCAAATCTGCTTCCACATTTACAGCCAGGGCATCTAAATATCTACAGAATTCCAACCCAAAACCTCCACGCGCTCTTCCCAAACCTCACGAAGAATGGCGAGCTTAGGTCAACCTGACAAAGGTGATATCATCAATATACACGTCATTCGTCGCAGCTACGTTCCCACCGACATTGAGTACAAGCTGCACCCATGAAGCCTTCGCAGTGAAGGTGATTTCCCTTGTCCCCCAAGCATTCGCTGGCGCCCCGTTCAACTGCGCTTCGGTAAAGGATGTTTGCAGAATGTCGGGGTACACATAAAGGTACAAACTGGTAGCAGCACTGGGGTTCGTGTGCTGGAAAGACAAGCTGAATCGATACTGCTGGCCGGGGACGACGGGCAGGTTGTACGTCAAGCTGTTTCCTCCTCCGTTGACGTTGAGATACCGCATGAGGAGTCCCCGCGAGCCCGACTTGGGACGGGCGTTGCTGATGGTAGTGGACACCAGATGGGTCGATGGCCCGAGGACCCAGTCTCCGAGAGTGCCATCCTCAAAACCGCCATCGCCCTTGAGCAGATCCACACCGGTAGAGGGAGTCGGGGAAGGGACCTGACCGACCGTGTAGGTGTTTGTGGCGCAGGCGGAATCAGACTGGCATATGACGGAAGCAGTGGGCGCGTGGAGGCAGGCGTAAACGCTGTCGGCGACGGAGCGAGCAAGCGCAGAGGATGGGACTACGGGGAGCGCAGTGGTGGGAAAGCAAGCTGTAGCCGCAGGGTTGGTGGGCATGCCGTAGCGGGTAAGAGCACTCTTGCAAGCGCTCATCGAAGATCCCACGCTGCGCGAGTTGAGAGTCGTAGATGCTAGCTGTCGGCAAGCGGCCGGCAGACCACCAGATGCATAGCAGTACGCGGGGTTTCCGTTATAAGTGGGCGTAGGGGGGCAGTCGGTAATGGTGGTCAACTCAGGCCCCTGGGTGGTGGTGGTGGAAGACTCGGTTGAGGAAGGCAGCTCGGTGGTGCTGACAGGAATATCTGAAGTCGTGGTCTCTGGCTCGGTCGGGGCAGTCGTTGTTTCAGGCTCCGGGGTGATGGTCGGCGTATCCGTCTCAGTCTCAATGGGAGTGGTGACTTCTGCAGAGGTGGTCACCGAGGTCGATGCTGCCTTGGTGTACAAGTTCATTCTGTCCGGGCCACCACACCACTGGCCGGGAGCGCCCACACAGAGCATGGCGCAGTCCTTCTCGGGTGCAACCTGTCCGATCAACTCGTTTCCACAGTAGCATTCGCGTGAATACTCGAGGCCAAAGTAGGAAAACTCGCTGCATCTGTCGGCACACTTCTCAACCGTCATGTCATCGGTGCGCCAGTCAACAGCCTTGAGGGAGCGGTCGTCCACCTTGTCGGTCCAGCATGAGGCATAGTGGAAGTCACCAACGGACTCAAGGTTGCTCCCAGCTCCGACCGGGTTTGGCTTCTCGTATATGTTGAGCCGGTTGGGGCCTCCACACTGCTGGGAATGGTTGCCCATGCAGGTCATGGAACACTCGCCCTCCGACACCTTGGTGCTGGCGGCATCCAAACTTGTCCCGCAGAAGCACTCTGTCCCGTACTCGACACCGAAGAACGCGTATCCGCCGGCGGTGCATGTAGCAGCACACTTCTCCAGAGTCATGTCGTGCTGAGCGACCGTGATGCCGCCCAGCACGCGCTGGGGAACGTTGTCTGTGTAGCAACCTTTGTACTCGAAGCCCGAGATGACCACAGGGGGCTCCTCCGTATCCAAGTCGTCGCAGGCTCGGTCGAATTCGTAGACGTTGAGCCTCATGCCTGCACCGCATGTCTCGTCTGGGTTTCCGGAACAGGGCATGTTGCATTCGGAGGCCGGTGCGGCATCGGTGGGCTTGTTGCTGCCGCAGTAGCATTCCGAAGACCACTGTGTGCCGAAATAGTCGTAACCACGGCAGTTGGCTGCGCACTTCTCTGCCGTCATGTCGTGGGTGCTGATAACCTTGCTGGGCAGCACACGGCTTCCAGTGTCGACGAAGCAGCCGAGCGCCGTGTATTTGGGGGCATCATCTACCTGTCGGGAGTAGAGCCCGTTCGGGAGAGCAGAACTGGTCGAGAGAAAGAGAGCACCCAGCGACAAGAGCCGCATCTTTGAGCGAGAGGAATCCATCTTGAAGACACGATCTTGTCAACAAAGACAGGGAAGAATGACAGTCAGAACAAGAGAGCGACACTCCCAGGTGAGGAAACCGACCAAATAAGAGCGCAGAAGAGACGGACAACCACCACATCATCAGATTCTGGGGAATCCATTGTCTTGTGAACTCAGCTCAGGTCTGGAACTGGACACCAAACTCCAAATTGATCGTGTCCCAACCGAAGGGGCCGTGATGTCAATAGTGTCGCCCATTTTGGATCATCACGGTCAATAGAGCAGACGACTGAGTGGCGTAGTGTGCATTTTGAGAGCTGAGTCCCCTGCTGAGGTGTCTAGCGCATTTCAATAGTGCTAATCCTTCTGTGGAGCAGGGGATCGAATTGTTCTGGACCCAAACAGCCAGCATCAGATTTGATGGGGAATCCCTACTGAAGGAGAAATTGGATCACGCAGCCACGCTTGCCACCTTCTTCGCGTGGCAGTCAAAACAAGCTTCTCGGATTTCGACAAGGGTCCGAAGAGGAGAGCGTTCTGGCCAGGCGCGTAGCTTGACTTGGCGTTAGCTACCCCTGCGTGGCCGGGGATGGCAAGGACAGGGGCCTGGACATTGAACTGAACGAGATATGATGGAGGCTCCTGTTCGAAACAACGGCTCTGAATGCCCGAGGTGATGACCAAAAAAACTTCAAAGAAAGGCAATGCTGCCAGAGATTGTACACATCACCTACTGTCATTTCATCCCCTTGAGGCGTGTTCCAAATCCACTCGATGAGCATTGTGGTGCTCTGCTCTGTGCACAGATATCTTGGCATTGCGTGAACCTTTGCCTGATTCTCTTGATATCTCTATTCACACCCTTGAGAAGAGTACCGCAAGGTTCTGGCCAGTAATCTAGTTACTGATCTCCCCGTAACATCTGACGTCTTCGTGGGTTCCAAGAACACATTTTTTGGACGCTGCTCAGCGGCTTCCAGTACCCTCTCACGCTGCCTGTTGTGTTTCTTCATGATCTGGCCGGCAGTATCTGCTCTTTCCGGCCCGCCCTCCCATTCCTCGCGCTCCCTGGCCGAGACGTACCGGAGGACTTCGTCGAAAGGAACCAGAAGATCAATATTGCCATTGTCGCGGTCGCCCACTCGGTAGTAGGTGATCAGTTGTCCACCGTCAGGATGCGAAACATCAACTTTCTGATGATTGCCTTGATCACTCATCGGGCGCTGGAGGTGCAGCTCGTCCATGATGTAGCCTCGTTTTGGGTAGACTCCGGAGGCGGATGTGTTTGAAGGTTGGCTCTCCCGAGTAGAAGGTGGTTGGAGGGCAATGATAGGAACCTTTTGGTCAGGTACAGCGCCCCATGACGTAACTTCCGCTTCTGAAACTCTCCTTGATTGATAGTTCTTGGTTTTCTCATGGATGGCCGACAGTGGTGGCGGAGTCGAGGCTGGGTGAGGTCGTTGGTCGTTTTTCTGAGAGCAAAATGGGTCCTTCATTGCTAAAGTAGTGCTGATATTGGTTTTAAGAGATCGCTACTAGGAAAAGTTGTCATCAGTACTTGGCCTCAGCGAACGGCTTGTGGCCGTCAGTCGTCGGTACCTTGGCTCTTTTGAAAAGTAATAGCGGACAGGCTACAGGTAGGCTTTCCCGGAAAAGCTGTGGGACTCTCGTCATACAAGAGGAGCAGAGGAAGCTATGGGAAAGTCGCAAACGATTGGGGGGAAACTGACCGAAGTTAACAAACCGTGGAAATCTCACACAAATACCAGCCCTGAGTGGACCTGCCAGAGCACATGGCCAGGTGGGGAGAAAGGAAATAAATATTGCTCCCACTCCCCATATGACCATACTATCGGACGGAACAGGCGATGATGGCGGATGCACAAATGGTGTGCTGAAAACCAAACGATGGCTGCCCATAGTGGGTTGTTCAACAGGCGCCAATGTCCCCTACATGCTCATACGCTGCACGCACATGGAAGGCAAACCCATTGCAGACGGCGGTTAAGGCAAGCATCACATGGGAGACAACTGACAGAAATGAGTGATACATAAACAAGCCTTTGCCCAAAAAGCTACTGAATGAACCCATCCAAATATCCCAGTGGTATTTCGATGCATGAAAATAGGCAGTTCCTGTAACCGAACTGAAGTGATGAGAAACCTGACCGCGAAGGCTTGCTCCATGCTCTCTCACTGAAAGTGAGCCGGCAGCCCTTCCTCCTCCAGAGTTTTCTTGGTGCTCTCTCTCGCCTCGAGCTTCTTCACAATCTCAGTGTACCTCTCATACTTCTCCATCCCAAACTCATGCATAACTCCCCACCTGTACAAGATATACGAATACACATCCGCCAGTGTCAGCGAATCTCCAACAATCCACTCCCCGCCGCCCTTCTGCAGCTCTGTCTCCAGATGCTCATACGCAGCCTTGATGTTCTTCTTTCCACCCTCCTTCACAGCCTCCTCCAACTTCTTGTCGCTGACATCCACAAACCTCTTCGGTGCCAAAAGTGCCCCCCATCCCACTCCGTGCAGCTCGCCGGCAAAGTAGACGGCCCATGAGAGAACCCTTGCTTTCTCAAGATCTGTCTTGCCCGCCAAGCCCCTTTCGGGACGAAGAGAAGCAATGTAAGAGAGGATAGCGGGCGTCTCGGTGATGGACTCCCTGTGTCCATCGGCAAAGGTGATGACAAAGCCAGGGACGTAGTTCTTGTGGTGAACCTGGTCACGGTACTCCTCCGCAGTAAGCGAGCCGTCGGCAGGTTCGATCTTCAGATTGGCGTTGCGGCGGGTGTTGACAGATTGGAAGGGGATGGAGAGCTCGTGAAGGGCCAGACGAACTGCATTCGAGCAAGCTCCTGCGCTGTAGTAGAGAGTGAAATCTGGAAGAGCCGCCATTTTCCAAGGGAATGCAGGAAAGGCTGATGACGGGACTTTGTTGTGAGGGGTTTGGGCTAGTAATTGCTGATTTGATACCGAGATGATAAGAGGCAGAAGGAGACAACGAGCAGAATCTCTTGACTTTATACCGAGACTCACAGCAGTCCGTAAAATACTACCCCCTGCCAATCCCATGTGGCCGTTCAGTCTTTGTAATCAATCACGACCAAAAATCATGGCCCCTTCCAGGGTGTCTTATAACCCCTTTTGGATGTAAAATAGAAGGCATTCACCCATGCACACAGTACTCGGAGTGATATGACGGGCCGGAACAACACACATTGAACTGTCTTCAGACAGAGGAGTTACATGAGTGAGCAAAGTTACAGAGTTCATTTCTAAGCATTGTTCATTCGATATGTCATCCAAAAGCCTAGGCCAACGCAATGACACCACACTCTACAATAATTTGTGTCAACCAAAAATCCTTCGTCTCAAGTTATAGCGCTCGTCACGTTTTCTGATGGGGCACTCACATTTTGCTCTTCTAGCTTCGAACTTTTGCTTGCAGAGATGACGAAACATTGCGTGATGGACCGATGGCATGTATATTATGTAAGGGAGAGGTTGGTCATGATGGGGGTGCATTTGTAATCATCCAAAAGATCATTGATCCGGGTTGAACAACGATACATGGGGATTACAGCCAATTCTACACGATCGAGGGCAATCTCTTGGTTTACCTAAGCAAAAGAATTCATTGAGTCGAGAGCGGATTGCATATTTCCTTAATTTATTTTTTGAGAGACCGAAGTGCGGTTTTATATGTATGGTCCTTATGCTCATGCTCCTTACTTCCAGTCACTGTGAATAAACAGTACACAATATTGCGAGGCCGTGGTCCAGACGCTTACCTGAAACCCCACGTTGTATTTTTCCTCTCCAACTGGCAGTTACTCAGCTCTCCACCAGGGCATTCAGCTTTGTGCTCACCTTGCCAGTTTTGCGTTCACAGCATTCAATATGCTCCATCCATCAATATAGGTATATTTGTTTCAGTACCTAGTCAATCTTTGGTCATAAATAATACCGCATCAGTCACATTCCCATCGTGTGAAAATTGAGCTCGCGATAGGGACTGCGAGTCTCTGTGAGCCAGATATTATGTGAAGAAGGGGTTAATGATGAACAGAGGCAAAAGCGGTACCTGATTCTTTGCATCGACACACCTTGGGCTTCGAGGACAGACTGAATCGAATATCTTCTGCTGTAGCGGTTTGAGTTCCTTACGTTGTCCTTATCAAAGCACTGCAACGGCTCAACGAGTCATACTGAGACTATAAAATACAGGGCTTACGCATATCATTCTTAGGTACCTAGGTAGGCTCAAGCCACGTGACTTACTATGCTGCTAGGCCATGAGAATAGAAATGAGTGCAAGAGTTTGATAGGTAGTTAAAACCGGGTTGAAGTGAACTTGATTTGAGGTGATTGGTGGCCCCCTCCCACCAAGGGAAAAAAAAAAAAAGAAAAAGAAAAGAAAAAAAGAAAAGACATGGGGAAAGTACAGATAACGTCTCATGTCACTGTAGCATCATGAGGTGGCAACACCTGTGCAGCATTCCTCAAAAGTCGTCCCATTTCGAAAGCGAAGAAGCAAGCAGGGCCGTTCCAGTTTCCTTATCACCAACGCCGATCAGGCTTTTGTTCAAATCATGGTCAGAAAGCCGGAATATCCGGGTGGTGAGTAGCCATCAGAGATAAGCGATGTGTCAATCTCACGCAATGCTACTTGTCCCACAAATAGGCGTCCAGTCATTGGCACCGATGAGACATTTGGAAAGAAAGGCCGACTGTGATCGAACTTGGCGAGAGAATCTGGAGCGGGATCTGGCTCACTTTAAGAGGCTGCAACGCCAAGAACATGGGAGGCGCAAGTGCCCGCCCAGCATTCCGTCTCCGAATGGCCGCCTGTTGCGTGCCTTTAGCACTCCCCGAGCGCGATGAGGCCTGATTTCCCACACGCCAGTCAGAATCTTACCTTAACCGGAGCCTCAAAGACAGGGTTACAATGTAGAACAACCGGCCAGCTGTGGCGCAACCTCCAGGTCTTCCATGGAAGGCATGGAAGCTTTATCTGATCTCCGCAGACCCGGATGGATCAGTGTTACCTTCCGCATTGGCTGAAAGAGACACGTGCATCCCCTGATTTAGTCTGTAATTTGTCTCGCGTTGACACCGAAGATCCCTCAGCGGCACAGTTGTTGTCGTACCCCGGGGTCCTAATCGGGAACTGGTAGGCTAATTACAGCTACAAGAATGTCTGGTCAAGGAGTCACCGCGGCAGGCAGCTCTGATGGCACAGTTCCAGTGGGACTGGCCAAATCGGCTGTGGCGGATTGCTCCTGATAGGCAGCTACTATTCGGCATATCAATTTAGTATTTACATCAAGTGCAGGCGCCGAGTCCTGCTAGGCTTGTAGATTAAGGTAGAAAAGGAGACGGTGGTGGGAGCTGAAGCCGTCGGAGCCCGAGGAGCTTACTCGGGGTGATGTGATTCCTTATCCTACCTGTTTTCCTACACAATCTTGTGTGAAGGATTAGGGATGAATCTCAGGGGACCGTTGGTCGCGGAATCTTCGGGTACCGTCGCGCAAGACGACCCATATTCTTCCAACCTCATGAGGGGTCTGACAGATTTGCACAGTTTTTCCTTTTCTGTGGCTCGTCTTCAAGACTTGGGTTAGGTGAGAAGCCATGACTGGCGATGAAAGATAGCTAAAGTGCTATCTGTGGGCCCCTCTGCGGTGGAGGTTGGAGCTCTGTATGTCGTGATAGTCTGACTGCATTCCATTAGAGCCGGGCCACCCGGATGTAAATGTCTCACATCTTGGTGCTCCTGGTAAACCGACATCAGGAACCGGATCACCGGCTGTCATCGGGTTCCTGAGTATGTAGATGGTACATATTGCTTCCCCACACCACCTTGTCGTCTTCTAGGTAGGTATCTGAGCAATTTTGAGACAGAATAGTGTGGTGATTGAATTGTGGTAAGATGGACGCCACAGATGGACTCCAGGCTAGCAAGTTGAGCTGGCCGAAGTGATCCTAATCGTCTGTGCTGGTTGCCGACAGCAATTTCTCATATCGACGAGCAACTTCAATAAGATAGGTATGACTTTGAGTGATTGGGGCACACCTGCCAGCTTCATAGACAGGTGTAAGACTGAGACGTACAGTATAAACACGGTACAGCTCCTGCAGTGTCACCCTTCCATCTTTTCCAGAAATACCTGATCCAGCAACCCGGAACCTAATGTTACGCTTGTCCCGGGTCAGCCTCAAAACGATCTTTGCAGTGCATGTCAGGCACTAGCGCTGTGAATTCGCACTGCTCACACACATTCCTTGACCGAAATCATGATTTCACTGAGAAAACAACCACTTACCTGGCAATCCTCAAAGCCAAGAAGTCGGACCGATGGATGAAAAGGCTACAAAAGTACAATCGTTGATAAGGCTGTGCCGCAGTCGTGTCTCGGCGCGTTCCCCACATCTGAGACGGGAACGGAGATCACAACATTCTCCCGTAGGTCAGTCCAATGTGTGTCGCCCGGAACCTCCGCCGGCTGTACCGGACCTGCCTTAGTCTCAGCCATGCAAAGTACTGACATTGGCGCAGAGGTGATCGCCTCACAAATGGCTGGTTTAAGACCATCATCTCTGTACTATATGTACGTTCTCCTGGCTGCCATCAAAGTCCCCGCAGTTGATCTCCATCGTCTCATCAGCAACCCACGGAAAGCTTAGCATCGACTTACAACCTTTCGTCTTGCGGCTAACAGATAATACCAACATCATGGGCTTTGAGCAAGTGATCAAGGCTCTCAGGAACAGCCTTCCCGCCTCAAACCTCTTCTTTGAGGGGGAGAGGGAGTATGAGGCGCTCAACGGGTCGTACCTCTCCGCGATGGAGAGCGATATCAGACCCGCCGCTATTTTCCGACCCGAAAGCAGGAAACAGGTTGCCAAGTTCGTCAAGATTATGAGGCCGTTTGCCCTTGGCGAGCATGGCGAAGAGGCCACGGTCCGATTTGCCATCCGCAGCGGCGGACAGCAACCACTCCCAGGTGTCGCCAACATTGAGGGCGGCATTACACTGGACCTCGGTCTCCTTAATTCAGTTGAGCTCCAGAAGAACGGGAAACAAACAGTTGTTTCAGTTGGCGCAGGTGCTCGATGGGGCGCGGTCTACGATAAGCTGGACGGCACAGGACTGGGTGTCACGGGTGTTCGTTCTGCCTCTGGTGGTGTTGGTGGATTGTCTTTGACTGGTATGTCGCGCCCTTTGCGAAATCTCTGATCAAAGCTCTAACACGGGTATAGGCGGTGTCTCGTTCTTCTCCTCCCGCGAAGGGTTTGTCTGCGACAATGTTCTCAACTACGAGGTTGTCCTCGCCTCAGGAGAGATTGTCAATGCCAACGAGCATGAGAACAGCGACTTGTGGATTTCCCTCCGCGGAGGTGGCAACAACTTTGGGGTTGTCACACGTTTCGATTTCAGGACATTCCCTCAGCCCGGGAAATTTTGGGGCGGCAGTGTTTTCTATTTCCTCTCTAGCTGGCCATATCACGTCGGTGCCCTCCTGTCAGAGCTCCGGAAAAAGGATGCCGCCGACCCAAACGCCCACGTTCAGTTGAGCATCGGTTACTCTTCCCAGTTTGCTCAGTTTGCCTGCCAGAGCCAGCTGTCTTACACTGGAGCGGACACCACCGAGAGCATGCCTGAGGTGCTCAAACCGTGGGCAGATAGGCATCCTCAAATCGAGCAGTTGAACTCGGTCAGGTTGATGACGCTCAGAGAGGCGGTGTCAGAGCAGCCAGCAGAATCAAAAGGCAACGTTCGGTATGTCACCATACCTCTCACTCGCCCGAGACCACAGACTAACTCTGCCGTTAGATGCGCCTACATGAACGTGACAGTCAAGGCCGACGCGCCCACGCTCTTTGAGGCGACTGAAATCTTCACCAACTCCCTTGAGAGCGTCAAGGCATGCTCCGGACTCATGTCTTCTCTTACATTCCAGCCCTACTCGGTCAATACTCTCCGGCAAACAGTCCGCCACGGCGGTAATTCACTCGGTCTCGACCCCTCAGACGGACCGCTTATCAACATCATGGTATCGACCTACTGGAACAAGAAGTCTGACGATGCTGCCATCCTCAAGTACATGAGCAATGCGACAAGCTACATGAGGAGGGAGGCTCAAAGGAGGAACAAGCTGGTGCCTTTCGTATCCATGAACCATGCCTGGACTCATCAAGACGTTATCGAGTGCTACGGAGAGGAGAACAAGAGGGCGCTGCAGGAGACAAGTATCAAGTACGATCCCGAGGGACTGTTCCAAAGAGGCGTCCCAGGGGGATTCAAGCTTTTCAACCGGAAATGAGCCGTTTCTTTGCTAACTAACTTTTTCTCTCACATGTCTGGGCGTTCATCATGGTTTGGGTTCGGTTTCTCAAGGATACAATACAGTCGTAACTATTATCTACCTACGTTCATCATTTGTTCTCATAGCGGCGTTGAACATAGAGCTGTAGTTTGAGTACCTCAAAGTGAATTATCTCTCAATTCATATCGCGATGGTGCTCAGATTTAACCCTTGTAGCATCGTGATAGGTAATTGTAGAAGAGCGTATGCCAGCCGCGACCCCGGGCCAATGTAGTGGATGATGATCCCGATCGCGGATCTAATCCCTCGATCTATCATCAGGTCACAAGACCATCTAAAACATTCTCCGCGCCGAGCTGACGGTTATGTGAGACATTTCATTCGATTCCCCATCCTGTCCTGAGACATCTCCTGCCGACCGCTCTGGCCCGGCCGATCCCGCTCGAGCCCATCAAACAAAAATCAGATAATGGTTCGAAAGCCTGTTTCCTGGGTGCTTACACAGTATGAGCGGTTCACCGTCTTCCTCGAGAGTTACAGCGCTTGTCGTTTTGCTTGTTGCTGGGCCAACTATTCGGGGGGGAAGCCAAAGACTCCACTTAAGGGGTTCAGGGGGATGAAGATTCTGCAGTCAAATTCTGTCATGTTTGACAGGTACAATCGCGGTGAGGGGTTTCTCGCAAAAGTACAAAATGCTGTGAGGATGAGTGGCGTCATGGTTATGGCTAATAGCTATTGGATGTCACAGGTCACTTAGGCCGCTTGTTTTGGCGGC
The DNA here is from genome assembly GCF_035222475.1 of Podospora pseudopauciseta. Lineage (NCBI taxonomy): Eukaryota > Fungi > Ascomycota > Sordariomycetes > Sordariales > Podosporaceae > Podospora > Podospora pseudopauciseta. The sequence goes on along the minus strand of NC_085893.1, from coordinate 312,078 downwards.
CTAAGGTGCCGGCTTGGATGTTGTTGGTAGCTCCCCACCCCGCTCTCCGTTTTCGACTCTTGCCTTGCAGTATCGTACGGATCCGCGAGAACATCTCAATAGCGTATCTCACCAACACGCAAACCTACGAGTTGGAAAATGTCGGCTCTCGCGACATGTACAAGAAGTATGCGATCTTGTCCCGCACCTGGGAAGACGGAGAGGCCACATTCGAGGACATGAAAGACCTTGACACCGCTAGGTCAAGACTTGGCTGGCACAAGATTCAACGCAACTTCGAGCTGGCTTCAGCTGAAGACCTGCGATACGCCTGGGTTGACACATTGCTGCATTGACAAATCCAGCAGTGCAGAGCTCTCTGAAGCCATCAACTCGATGTTCCGCTGGTGTATGGAGATTCGCGCGTTTGGTATGTATACTTCAGCGACCTTCCAGCCGAATCTGAACAAACCGGGTCAGGCATCACCACAGGCGAAACTCGTTCACCATCTACCGCGTTGCCGTTGGTTTACCAGAGGCTGGACTTTACAAGAACTGATCGCCCCACACTATGTGAAGTTCTCTGATTGCAAGCGGAGCTTGCGAGCGAAAAAGCACGAGATTCCCGAGCAACTGGCGAGTGTCACCCTTATTGATATCGGGGTTTTGGAGGACCCCCAGTGTCTATCAACTATCCCTGTTGGACGGCGGACGAGCTGGGCGGTGGATAGCATTCGTCACGATACAATTGCAGACCGCTTCGACCATTCATTTCAGTTCACAACGCGAATCACGCAAGATTCCACCGACGAAGAAGATCGATGGTATCACGAGTTTTGAACTATGCATCCGACTCGAGGAAAACTAAGCAGTCGGGACGTGGATTGCAATCATGGACTGCCGGCGCACTGGGACCCAAGCACAGCCCGTTTCATGACAGAAGGTAAGCCTCGGTTCACTGGGCTGCTGTTCTTCCATGGGGCCCCCGTCCATGGACCACAACTGGTTTAAGCAATTCATTCGATATGTATCAGATCCTGACCAGGGCCAACCCTGAAGACACAACTGACTTTGTCGCGTTTGGAGAAGAAATAGCAAGAAAGCATTTGCGGGAAGGGGGGACGTTGGACTCAAAGTTGATCAACAAGGAATGCGCGCTATCAGTCAGCTTATCCATTGTGAGGATAAGGATACATCAACAAAACATCATCCTCGAAATAGGGAGCCCTGTTACCACAGAATACGACGTGACCATCTATATCACAGACATGTCACGGGACCCGGAAGATAGCGCCTGAAAACAAATACAAGATTAAATATAGTAGTCTCCAAAATATACAAAATATTCTCTCTGTGTATCACGAAGCTCAAAACTCCTGAACAGGTTACCTACCTGATGTAGGTTGTACCCCTGGAGTCAAGCCCAATGAACACTCTTCCTCCTCCCTTTCTTTGGCAGTGCTCCCCCAACCTCAACAACACTCACGTACTCCCCAACATTAAGCACGACCCCCCTCCTCGCCTTCGACATCCCCGCCGGCAGCCTCTTCACAACCACCTCATGCCTCTCCTCCCCCCTCTCCTCTCGACATTCCCTCCGTTGCCTCCCCTCCTCACGCCCCCTAACAACATGATTTTCCAATCTCCCCTCCCACCTCACCCTCTCAATCTCGTCCCCCGCCTTCTGCAACCTAGCTCTCCAACCCTGCACCCACAACCACGGCAACCTCAACTCGGAGCCCTTCTCCACCTCGCCATTCCCCCTCTGCCTTCGCACCGAAGACGAAGGAGAAAGCACCAAGCTCCTCCTCCCCAAACCCTTCTTACCAGCAACAACCTCCACAATATCTTCCTCTCCATCTTCCTCCGTCTCAGCCGCCGTGGTAGCAGTAGTGATAACACTAAGCGGTACACAACTCGACGGGATCGACGACGCCCACGAAAACCGATGATCTACCGACGAAGAAGAAGAAGAAGAAGAGTCAAGCACATCATCCACCGGGACCTGCGCCCGGACAGAGATGACGTTTAGCCTGTCAAAGTTATCCCTCAGCACAATCGGTGCTCGCAGTGGGAAGGTGACTTCGTCTTTCTCTTCTGCTTTCTCATCCTGATCCTCAACCTCAAAAGGTTTCCGCAGCTGTTCAATCCCCGGACTAAGGATTCCGGCCGAGTGTGGTCAATTTAGATCTTCCCTTCCGCCCACCAAGCCACTCCGTTCGTCCAACGCATCATGATCGCCCTCGGTGCCACGAACAGGGGAGTGGCCCGCCTCGGTGTAGGGAGAGTGGTGGTAGTCCCTGTGGTGGTGGTGCTCGTTCGATGACGAAGACCAGGACTTGCCGAAACGACCGGAGAGAGGCCCGCCGGAACCCCAGAGTCCAGAACCGCCCCCGCCGCCTCCCCCTCCGCTGTGACGGTCGGTGCTGATGGGGCGAGAGTGGGACGAGCGGGAGGTGTTGATGTCGGAGGCGTGGGATTGTTGCTCAAATACGTTGCGCATGCGCTGGAAGAGGCTGCCGCCTTTTTGGTCGCCGGATTCGCTGCTGGCGTGGGAGTGCTTGCTTGAGTGAGCGGTATCAAGGGGGGCAACAGGTGGTTGGTCGGGCATGGAAAGGGTAGATTCTCGGTGCCGCCATTTAGCTAATGGGGTGTCCTCGGATTCGTCGCGGTGATGGTCGTACTCGATGAGATGGGAGTTGTTCCGTGGCCGGCCGGTTTGGTAGCTGGGTGACTGGGTGGAGACAAGGCCACGGATGACTGGGACGTGGGTGTCTGTCACGGTGTGTTGTTCGGGCGATGGAGGCGCAGAATCGATGGTGCTTTGGCTGCGGACGGACTGCGGCGAAGATTGTTGTTGCTCTTGGCTATGGAGATGTGTTGATCGGTGTTCCTGGCAAGCAAGCTCTGTGTCTTGGTCGGGTGTTTGAGGGCGATCAGGATTGTGATTGCTGGCTGAGAGTCCTTGGCTGGCTGTCTGTGAATCTGATGCTAAGGAAGTTTTTACATCGGTTCGCTTTTGCTCAAAGAACTGAAGTCTAGGTGTCTCCTGTCTTTGATCCAGTTCAGCAAAGTAGTCGTCAGCCTCGTTGACCCAGTTGGGGCTTGTCCGGGGATGATCTGGCTCTGGAGTCTCAATTGGTGGGACGGTAGCCGAGACAGCGGGTGTGCCGTCCGAATCTCCCATGATATTTAGCACCTGGGCCTTAGGCTCAACTTGACCCGGCACTTCCATTGGTGTCGCGAATGGCGTCTCGTCTGGTACCTGAATGTGAGCCCCAGCCTCAACCTGTGCTGCCATTGGTTCTGGCATTTCGACAGTTGGCCCAACTGGACGGTCGAGGACGGTATCAAGGGGAATATCAGTTGAAGTATGAACTAGAGCATCAGCTGCAACAATAGCTTGAAGCTCAGCAGGTGCCTCAGCAGGTACCTCGGTAGGCACCTCAGCAACCTCATCCACTGAGGTCTTCACTGTGGCAGCATCCTTTTCAGTGTGCTCTTGATCTTCAGGCTCAGGTCCCATTGCCGCAACGACAGCATCGACAACACCCTCCTCATTAAGATAAGCATCCTCAATGTCACTGACATCGCTTTCCGCATCACCATCATCATCATCATCGTCATCATCATCGTCATCATCATCATCAAACAGCTCGCCCTCCCCATTCACTGTAGTCGTATACGCAGCGTCCATCTCAACCGACTCATTTGACACTTGACTAGCACGACGCAGCTGGTCGTCCGCAGCCTCTTCGTTCTGCAGCCCGGCCGGCGGTAGAGCAGCGTCACTGACATGCTCTGCCCCAGGAACTAATGACTCCTCGGCCTTCTCCTCCGCTCGTTCCGCTGCTCCCCCTCCCACATAGCCATCGTCTCGAAGTACTCCGAGATGGGCCTGATCACCAGGTTGTCCTCTAGCACTACTGACACCGGGCTCAGCATCTCTCTCTCCGTGTCGACCGACGTCATCCGGGAGCTTCGGTACGTCTCGGTCACGAACATGCGATCCTCGATCGCCGCCGTCGCCGGTCCGAAAGGGCTGCAGGATGAGGGGGTTGGGCGTGATGGGTTCGGGTTGGGCGTAGTCGTCTTCAAGATGTGAGCCGTCGTCGTAGAAGGAATGGGTATGGTCACCATGGTCAGAGGAAGATGACAGCGCTGGCACGTCTTCGTCATGACCGAGCTCGCTGCCGTGGGGGGAGTCATGTTCCACAATGGACTTTTCTGCGTGAGCGCTGTCTTCGGTCCCAAGGCCTACAGCTCCATGCTGCTGTGGTTCTGGAGCCACCGTTTCCTCGACGGTAGAATCTAGGACCTCATCCTCGCGGATTACCTGGAGAGATGGGGTGTGTGGGTGTCCATCCAGCTCTTGTTCCTGTGAGACCGGCGCTAGAGCATGACATACGTCTGTTTCATGGTCGGAGACGGCATGTGGATCGTTTTCAACCTCCTCATGCCCGAACTCTTCTCTAGGCGGTTGGTGGGAAGGCACTCGTTGCAGCGGAATGTCAACCTCGACATCATCCCTCTCATCTCCCGTGTACGACTCTGAATGGACGAGCGGAGGGCGGTGTGGGTGGTGCCTGTCAGAGACCTCCTCGTGTAGGCAATACTCGGAGGTATCAGTCAAGGAACAAGAGTCGTCCATACCTTCTGGAACTCCAACTGCGGGCGGCTCGTCTGATGTCGTGCGGTACTCAATACTCGGCTGATTATGGTACGATGAGACGGAGGAAGCGGCGTCCCCGTTGACGGAGGGTTCGGAGCCGTGATGTTCAGGAGTAACACTGGTCTCGGTGAGCTCAAAAGAAGCATTGTGAGTGTTCTCCTGTTCTTCATCGGCAGCAAAAGAGATGTGCTCGCCGGCATGAGACCGCGTATGATCGGAGATAGCAGATGCTAGTCTGACAGGCTGCTCATGCGCCGACTCGAAGGACATATCCCCTGCCGCGTCGAAGGAGTCACCGGTAGCGCTCAATGGCAACGGCACCTCCTCGGGACTGTGTTCGTGTTCGGGCACATTGAGATTCTGTAAAGCCTGAGGTTTTTCACCTTCAACGGTTGTTTCGGTCGGATGGTCGGCCGTAGACAAATCGTACTCGGATGCGCTGTCAGAGACGACACTGGCCGCTCTCGTTACCGCGGCGATAACATCGACACTTGTTTGGCTCCTTCCACGTGTTGTCTCGTTGGACAAAGCCTGATCCATATCCAGCTGCGGCATCGCGGGCGTCTCTTCGGCGGGTTGGGTCACATCGCCGCTCCCCACGGCTTGGCGACTCGCGCCAGGTGTTGCCTGGGAAGAGTTAGGCTGATCGGCATCTTTGACTCCATGTTCAGCTGGCAACTGTGATGGGGCTCCGGTGTCCTCGGCTTCGTTATGTGAAGATGAGGGGCTTGGAGTCGCTGGATGGTGCAGGGCACGCTCTGCCTCTTCTCTTCTCTTGTTTTCCCACCAGGTTATATCGGGCTTCGAGCTGTCCAAAGGATCAGGTGAATCGGTGTTTCGATTGGGAATTCCAATGGGCTCGACAGGAGCACGTGCCGTCTCCTCAAGCTGGTCAGCGTGGATGATGGTCCCAGATCGCGAAATCACCGGCTGGACAAATAGAGGCCGGTCCTGACGAGATGTCGGTCTGCTATCATTGGTCGGGCTGGCTTGCATCTGGCTGTTGGCAGCTGTGTTCAGAGTCGACTCTTTGACCATGTCCGCCTGCGGAATGGTCGGTGACTTGTGGGCTGTCTCGGTGATCTCATCGTGTCTGCTCGTAGAAATGTCCTCGGGCTCAAGAGCCTTTGCACCGTCATTATTGAGAGATTCGGGGGCCACAGGTTCCGGTGGCTTACTTGGTGTAGCCACAGCTGGCGGCAGGTTGCTGCCTCGCCTCGATCTCTTGGGTGGAGAAGGGATGATTGGTGCCCTCAGCTGCTCCTCGATGAGGTGGTTGAGCTCCTGTTGGAGAGACAGTTAGCACATGGGGTACACATAATACTCTTGGGTAGGGGTTGCGGACCTTTCTCCGTTCTTCCAGGCCCATCAACTTCTTCTGCCCCTCATCAATGGCCCTCTGGGCTTCCTCCTCAATCTCAATCATAAGGTGGTCCGTTTCCTCTTCCACCTCATTTGTCTCGTGCAGAAGCCTGCCATCCCGTGCTTCATCTTCTTGCTTGTCTCTTTCTGCCAGCTCTTCATCTTCTTGGCGCCTCCGTCTTTCCCGCTCCTCGTCTTCGATTCTGCGGCGCTCGGCAATCTCTTCACGCTGAGCCAGTCTCTTTTGGTGCAGGACCTCGGACTCAGCAGAAAAGGCGGCTAGCAAATGTTTGATGGTATTATCACGCCTGGCTTCCAGCTCGTCAAGCTTCGCATCGTGTTCGGCGGTGTTGAGAGAGGCGAGAGTGGTGTGGATGGTGGACAGTGTATCCTGCATCTGAGCCACCAGTTGGGCAATATCCATGGTGGATTCCATTGTGCCCAGGTATCTTTGTAAGGTAAACTGTAAAAAGGAGAAATCGCCGTCAGGATGCCATAGATGGCGGCCGTGGGTAATGGTAAAGCATGAGAATGGAAGCTGGTGTACCTTTGGGGTATAGCAGCAGCTGGGACGGTGATGCTTATGATGAGCCTCAGCACCAAGAGGGGCAAAACCGGGAAACTGAAAAAGAATACGGAAGTCCAGGGAAGCCAACAGGTAAACAAAATGAGGGATGATCTTCCACTTGGAGACTCGGATAGGGGCGAGATTCGAGCATCGCCCCCTTTCGTCCCAGGAATGCTGTTCATGCGGTCCTTCGCTCTGTTGACGATTCAAAACGCCGAAAGGCGCCAACGTAACCAGTAACAGCAGATACACAATGGCTCAAGCTGGGAAAAACCCTGTCTCCGGGTTGCCACAACCTCGCCAGACTTCTGGTTGCCACATGGTGCCGTCATTGTTCGAGCAGAGGACTGCAAGGGCTCGTAGGGAAGCATCGGACGACAGTAAGTGCTATGTCTGAAGATAGAGGGTTTGTTGGCGGGACTTTTGATGACTGACAGAAGGAGAGAGAGATGCCAGATTCCCGACGGAATGGGCCAAAAGGACGGGACATGGATCCGAGGTACCAGGTAGGTTGCAACTGGGGACCGACCCGACCTTTCCGTGCCTCTAGGAGGTCGCGATTTCATGGCAGAACCGGGGAGGGGAGAAGGAAAGTTATCCGGTGTCGCAGAGGAAGCCGTATGCTTTTGGACATCTCATGGCGAAATATTGGTGGAAAGCGGGTACCACCAAGACGCGGTGACGCGCTTGAGGTTGCTGATGGCGGGGCGTTTGGAGGAGAGTGTTTCACAGTTGTTGGAGCTTCGGGAGCCGTTGCACCGAGGTGGGGTAGGCCCCACTGTTAGCAAACGTTATTTTCTGGCTGAAGCTTACCTGTGGATGGAATGGCCAACAGCAACTATCCGCAAGACAAAGTGATATTACATTGACCAGCAGAACCTCTTTGGATTGCCCTTTCTTAAGGTTTGAAATTGACTCCTGATCTCTACTCATTCCACCCCAGTGCAACCCCCCCTTCTCCAAGGCCAAAAGACCCTAACCCCCACATGTAATGCCCCCTTTTTGCCCCTTTTCGACGAGTCCAATTCTATCTAGTTGATGGTGAGGCTGGCAAACATGGTTCCTCTCGTGACCGGACGCAGCAAGCCACTTTAAATATTGGAGTCGTTGGAGTAGCACAAGGGCTCACATGCATATCAGGTCCCAGCCCGAGGAGAAACATCGCAACGTCGTACAGGTAGCATCCACATGTCGCCGGTTGACTCGGTAATACTCCCGAGTCCTTGACCGGTGATGGGCGGGCCGTTGTGCGGGAGATATGCGTCCCTCCTAGGGGACGTCCAATAAGGCCCCAAGCCGCTCCTCCATTCTGTAATGATCCAGCCCCGGTAGTTGTCTGAAGCGGGATGTGCGAGTAGAATTGAGACTTGAATGAATATGTGGAATGTATGTTGTCGTAAATAAATGGGTGTGGGCGCCCAGGCTGCGAAGGTCCTTCTGCTCCCAGTGGTAGATTGGTATTCTTAGTCTGTGAGAAGACCTCAACCCTCTCTATTTCCCTCGATCGAGACGGTGCATATCCGATACACTGCTTGCATTACGGGCATAATTAGAGGCTGTAGAGCATCAACACCATGCTTTCACCCACGCAACTTCTCCTCCTCCCTCCAACCCTCCTCCTCTGCCTGGTCATCCGCCGTATCCTCACAAACTTCTTCTTCCACCCCCTCTCCTCCTTCCCAGCACCATTCTACACCCGCCTAACCTCCCTCCCCCTTGCCGCCCTCTCCCTCCTCGGCCGTGAGCCCGAATTCCTCCACAACCTCACCAAGAAATACCCCCCCTCCACCCGCGCCATCCTCATCACCCCCACCCTCCTCTTCTTCCCCCACGCCTCCTCCCTCAAACCCATCTACTGGTCCCCAACCCATAACCACAAGGGCTCCCTCTACGGCACCGGCGCCCTCGGCCCAACCTCCCTCTTCTCCACCATACCCGCCGAAGACCACAAATCCCTCCGCAAATCCCTCGGCGGCACTCACTGGAGCGTCTCCTACCTCAAAACCTTCCAGGAACCCCGCATCGACAACCTCGTCACCTTCTTCGTCAACCAACTCTCCCTCCTCCCACCCGATCATGAGCCCTTCCAAATGGGTGAGAAGCTCGCCCAGTTCGCCGCCGATGTCATGACCCTCCTCGTGTTTGGCAAACCATGGGGCTTCATCGCCCACGACCGTGACGAGCGCCGGCTTTTATCCGCCTTTCGCGAGTCCCTCCCCATGTTTGCCTTCGCCGCGAGGTGCAACAGCTTCCGGGAGCTGATTCTTTCATCGCCGTGGATAAGGGGCTTGATCATGCCCAAGGTGGATGACAAGACGGGAAGCGGGTATCTGGCCTCACAAGCCAAACTTGCCGTTGCCCAGCGGGAACAAGAACGAGAACAAGGGATCGGGGGGGAGGGGAAAATGAGGGATTACCTCGACTATACCTTTGACGCACGAGATGGGAACGGCGAGCCGTTGACCAGGGCGCAAAAGGAGGCCCACGCCACGCTTCTGATCCAGGCCGGGGCAGACACAACGGGTAGCGGGCTCGGGGCGGTGCTGAGATTGATGCTGGAGCACGGCGAGTGTATGAAAAAGGCAAGAAGGGAGATCGAGGTGGCAGATGAGAAGGGTTTGCTGTCTACGCCGGTGTTGTATGAGGAGACCAAACAGCATCTGCCGTATTTTGTTGCTTGCATCAAGGAGGGACTGAGAGTCAACCCTCCTGCTCCGAATCTGTTCGGTCGCATTATTCTCGAAAAGGGCGGCACCGTCATTGACGGGGTGCATGTTCCTCAAGGAGCAGAGGTGTGCAGCAATCCATACGTCGTGGGTCGTGATCCCGAGTTGTATGGCCCCGACGCCGAGGCTTTCGAGCCTGAGAGGTGGCTTAATGGCAACGAGAAACGTCGAGCCGAGATGGAGGCGGCGAATTTCGTGTTCAGCATGGGACCAAGAGTTTGTCTGGGGAAGGAAATTGCCATGATGGAGATGTACAAGGTTTTGCCCGAGATTGTGAGAAGGTTTGACTTTGAGGTTGTCTCGGCTGGCAAATATGTTGATCGAGGGGGCGTGGCGTGCAACAAAGACTTCATGGTGAGAGTGCGGCGAAGGGCTTAGGTTGGAAGTAAACTAAGGGAAGAGAGCTAGAGGTTGCTTGCGGGCATAACCATTATTAAGGTGACGTGGTTCTGCTGCTTTGGAATAATTCTATGTTCAGCTGGTAACAAATGTCACCATAACTCAAGCGCTATGAGGATATGTATGTACAGAAAATATACGGTCTGGGCTGAGCATCTTCAGTCCCATTATATGGCAGTAATAAATACCAAGGTGAGGATGGCGAAAGACGTAGAAAACTCAGACAGAAAAAGACAAAGTGCTGCCCCCAGGGTGTAAGCGAGCGGCTGGTATCAAGGAGAGTGGGAAACGATGGCTTAAAAACGAGCCATGGTCCCCTTCTGTGTCTTCGCCACCATCCTTCTGTGAGACTCCCGGAAGTTGTACCGCGCATAAGTGCCCATGCCATAGGCAGCCACACCAATGACCAGCCAAATGCTCGTGATGATAAGACCGATGGGGAAAATCAGCAGCTGCACACCGGGAAGGACAAAAGCGGTGGTGCCATTCTTGAGACGAGCAACTTCTTCCTCCACAGCAAGTTCGGCTAGGCGGAAGGTACTCATGACGACCTCTTGCGAAAAGACACCAGAAACGAAGGCGGCCTCGTTCACTGACACGTTGGTGGCCACGGTCTGGCCGTCTGCGTTGACGGCGGACAACGTGACGATGGGCATGACTAGAGCTTGCAGTTGGGCCCTTTTGGCAGAGTCAGCATCGGGCACATCGCAAAGGTGACAAGAGCTTTGGTGCTTGCTTACATGGGAATCTCCTCCCCTCCCATTGCATCATTGTTGATCCGACCAACAAACAGGAACGACCGGAGTAGCCGCAGCCTCCCTTCCTCGGCTGGTTCTGGGCCTTGTCGAGCAGCGCCTCCCTCCTTCTCGGCGACCGACGCGCCGTTGTAACTCAGTGCAACGTTGATCTGCTCCTGCGGAATGCCCTGAAAGTCACCGGTTGGTGGGCTAATTTGGAAAAGCCTCAGGTCGGCTTCGAAGGTGCCTGTGACGTTGTTGAGGACGGGGAGGTTGTAACAGATGCAGGCGCCTGATGGGTTCGAGGCCACGTTGAGAGTTTCGAGCGAGTCTCTGCAAGCTTGGTTGACTTCCTCATTCCACCTCTCCATGTCGACGGTCCCGTCAGGATTCACGGGTGTGTTGCTGCCAATGCCCGTTGACAGTCCCGGTGCTTGCCTGATCTCCATGTATCCTCTTGACAAGATGTTTGCCTTTGCGATTTCTTGTAACCTCCTCTCGACGGATGGACTCCCCCTCATCATGCCCTCGGCCACCATGTCGCCAATTCCAGCCTGGGCCCCCATCGCCAGGAGCGAAGCCACCAATGTCCTTTGCCAAATCATTGTCGGTTTGTGTGTTGGTCGTCCCAGTATTATTATTGCTTCGTGCGTGTGTTTGTCCGGCGTCGAGTCGGATCGGGGTATTCGTCGATAGAATTGTAAATTAGTGTTAAAGAGAGTGGGTGAACAGAAAGCGGGACCTGCCCAGTCAAGGCAAGGAAGTCACAGTGGATGGTTCCTAACCAAGTCCAAAGATCATCACCAAAAGAGAGTGTAGGTGAGGAAACAGAAGGGAAAAGGAGAAGAAGCGAAAAGCTGCCAGAGGCTAGGCAGGGGCGAGACCAAGGGATTAAACGACGGGTAGCAGGGGAGCAGAAACGACAGAAGGCCCAAGTGGGTATCAAAATGCAACGTAGATCAAGATCCGCCAGGATCTTCCAGAATGACCTGAGCTGTGGGCTGTTGAGCTAAGGGAATGACTATAAAAATAAAAATAAAAGAACGACAGAGATACGGAGTACAGACAAAAGCTGGAAACTGGAAAGAGGCATGGCAAGCCGGGTGCTTGCAGATTATCAGGGGCAAGGAGGTGTGTACAGCTTGGTAGGAAGAGGCATATCGAGTTGCTGGCACTGCTGGCACATGGTGCCATGTTGAGGCTCTCTTGGGAAAGGGGTGGGCGCGACGCCTGTGCGATTCGTGTCGGATCGACGTGGATGGAACCATGTCTGTCGGAGGTGGTCGAGGAGGTCTGCGAATTCGAGACGCCAGGCCCAGGGTGTGCGGCACCGCCTGTTCCACATCGCCCCGCCATCGGGCCACGCACGGGCCCCGACCAGGTCTGGGGTAAGGCAAGCGACAAGTAGCTGTGCCATATCAAGTCGACATTGGACGGCCACCGGGTGTGTGATGAATATTAAAACGACCGGATTCCAGTCTTTGTCGACCTGTTGATGGTTGTCAGTCGCACGAGTGGAAGAGGTCGGTTTGTTGAACTCGAGGACCAGCTTCCAGGTTGAAATTGTAGCGTTTCCCTCAAGGGGACTTCCCCACCAACCGTCAGCTTTTGGCCCGACATTTTCTGCGACATGAGACAGCCAGGGGCACTAGCCACAGCCAGGGTCTGGTCCCCCCGCAACCCATTGGTCCACAATCTTCAAGCCACAGCGCTCATGAGATCATGAAACAGACAATGTGTTTGTTTGTCTTTGACACTTGGAAACTCGACGGCAGGTTTGCGTTTTCTCTTGTTGCTATTGTTTAACCTTGGAGTTTGGTGATTGGTGGACAGACAGGCGTTTTTACGCGCCAAATCCCGCCAGGTGAGACATTCCAACCAATGGGCAAGCTTTGCGTTCTGCACTTTTCCGCCACCAGCCGCGGTCGCATTCTCTTGACCGACAGTGCCGCCGGGCGCTAAAGCAGCCTTTTGGTTGACCAACGTTTACATATATACTGGTATCAAAAACTCAACGACCACTAGATTTGAACATGATTTAATTTTTAAAAATTTAATCAGGTTTATTATATCAGGAACCCAAATCCTCTCTTTTTATCGTCAACATCTTGAAGGGGTTCAACTCGACTGATGAGCGTCTCAAAGTCTTCAAACTCTCTCTCAACCGTCAAGTGTGCGGGCAGATATAAAATTTCATGGGTATTTGTTTAGGCATGTGGACACTGAGGTAGGTAGGTAGACTCGCCTCATAGCGAAGTGCCAGTGGGAGCATGGCACAAAACCTGGCGCTCAGGCTTTGGATCTGTGAATTTCAACAAAAGACAACAGAACTCTCACAGAACTACCTTGAGGTATTCACAGAAGCAAGTGAAAATGACTTTTGCGACCCCACATGGGTCGCAGTAGCCGACTGGTTGGTGCTAAAACGAAAGAAGAATGCCATTGGGAATAAAACCTGTCTTGACGGATAGTCAGTAGACTTTTAAACAAATTTGAGATGCCCTCAAATTCAAATTGTCGACTTAAATGGTTCCAAGATGGTCGAGAGGCGTGGATATTACGTTTGATGACATTTTCGCGGTCACAATTTCCACAGCAAGGCTATTGACTCGGATTTGACTGCAGCTGCTACTCAGCAGCAAAGAAACTTTTAACCGGGGTGCAAAGTTGCCAATCACCGGATACCTTATGTTCTTCAAAGAGATGACCTCCACGACAAAATGCTCCATAACCAGGCGGTAGCTGTTTTGGTTTCCCGATCAACACCCACCTCCCACCCACCCTACCAAATGATTGGCACACGAAAGTAAGGTAGGTAAACCATATCATATTATGGATTATAACTTGAAGGATAATTATTAGGCCGTTAAAGATAGTTAATGGGCCTTTCAAAGTGTTTAAAAGGCCTATTGGTTTACTTGTGAGGCGTGGTTTACAATATGATATAAGTTAACCTCTTTTTGCTGTGCCAACTATTTTATAAGGAGGGTGTCCCCTTGCGCCCCTGACTACCTTACCTTACTTGCTTCTGTTATCTAAGCAACCTGGTCAATCAATGAGGCCCAAAGGAACTCAACACCACAATCGGCCATGCCAGGGGGTAATCCGCCTAAATGCTGAAAGGTCACTTCGTACATCTACCTTCATCAAAGGGTTTGATCCCGCAAATTATCAAAAAAATCCCCGGTGGTCTGCGGAGAGTGAATGCCCTTGTTGATTCATCCAGATTGGACACCAATCTAGAGGTTGTCATCAACATGCCCACATCCCGTTACTGGCCTTCCGCATGCAAGCCATTGTGGTACAAGAGTCTTGTCGAACCTCCGGGATTATCCTCGGCAATCGAACATGTAGTAAGATTTGTATGTCTGGTCGGGAGCCGCTGGCCTCAATGGTAGATATTCATGTTCAGTTGGAGCAGCAACCTCAGTACCTAGGAACCTACCTAGCATTTCATTATGGGTGGCTGACTTAGTAAGTCGGGGGTGCTTGTTGAAGATCACTCACATCTGTTTTGAAATTGCTTGCATTCTTGTTGGAAAATTGACAGCCTGGGGAATTGTACCTGGCAGTTAGTGGCGCAGTAATATAAGAGGGCGGCCAAGAATGGAAGCACCCTGTCACTCCGTAACTTTGCCCGGCAAATCGGTCATATTCGTTAAGGTACCCATTAGGTAGGTATTGACTCCCTGCAGATCAGCAGGTATGTCTGAGCCCAGCATACAGCCTTCCCCATGATGCAGCATCACCGGGAAGCAACGCAATGACCGAATCTGGTCTTGATGAACAATCTAAGAGACAAGGTCTAGCTGTGGACTGCCGATGGGCTGCCGAGATCTCATCGTCTGCTTACGTCGTCGCCGCTGAAAACAGAGCTGGGGCCAGCTCATGATGGGGTACCTCGGTTAAATCATTATCATATAAAAGTGCGTAACTATTGGATTCCTGGGCCTCTCCGTTTAAGTCGGCGGCAAAACCACGAACGTGCTTAGCGCTACGGACCGCCCGGTAACGTGGTAGCGGGGGAAGGGAAGTGCAAGGCAATATGATCAGCGCGGGGAAGAGTCTGGGGTAAGTACATGTAGGACAGTCTGTATATATAAGGTGTATATGCTTCCTCCCTTTTCCACCAGCCAGAGCATCAACAACAAGGCACAAAGACACTTCCGCCAGAAACGATCGCCATCATGAAGCTCTTCAGCCAGATGACGACTGCTCTCACAGCCGGCTTCGCCCTGTTTGGGGCGGACAGCGTCATGGCTCAGAGTCTCACACGCGTCAACAACTTCGGGTCCAATCCTTCAAATGCGAAGATGTTCATTTATGTCCCCAGGAACCTCGCGGCGAAGCCTCCTATCATTGTGGCTATTCACTACTGCACTGGTACTGCTCAGGCTTACTTCAGTGGCAGCCCATACAGACAGCTCGCTGATCAGAAGGGCTTTATTGTCATTTACCCTGAATCACCCTATTCGGGGACTTGCTGGGATGGTAGGTTTTTTTTCGATTGAGCTGTTGACGAAAGTGAAAAAAAAGATGAAAAAAAGAAAAAGAAAAAGAAAAAAAGGAAAAGAAAAAAGGGGAAAGATAACCAAGAGAAAAGAACTAAAGAGAAAGAAAAGAAAACTCGGATCGTCCAGAACTCAAACTTGTGGCCTCAAATGGACGCATTTTACTAACAAGAGCATAGTTTCTTCACGCGCCACCCTCACCCATGACGGCGGTGGTAACAGCAACGCCATCGCCAACATGGTCAAGTACACGCTTCAGCAGTACAGCGGCGACCCCACCAAGGTGTTTGTGACCGGCACCTCTTCCGGTGGCATGATGACGGTCAGTTACCTATTACCTGAGTTGACTCGTGTTTGTCTAATCATGGGCCAAAACAGAACGTCATGGCTGCTACCTACCCCGACCTTTTTGCTGCAGGCATCGTCTACTCCGGCACCGCCGCTGGCTGCTTCTATTCCCAGTCTGGTGGCACCAACGCCTGGAACAGCTCCTGTGCTCAAGGCCAAGTTCGTTCGACACCGCAGGTTTGGGCAAAGATGGTCTTTGATGCCTACCCAGGATATGAAGGACCCCGACCCAAGATGCAGATCTACCACGGCTCTGCCGACACAACTCTCCACGCGAACAACTACAACGAGACGATTAAGCAATGGGCAGGTGTATTCGGCCTGGATCCCGCAAAGCCAGATGTCACCCAGGCGAACACCCCCCAGAGCCGGTACACCACGTATTCGTGGGACAACGGAAAGTTGATTGGCGTGTACGCCCAAGGCGTCGGGCACAGTGTAAATATGAGGGGAGCAGATGACATGAAGTTCTTTGGTCTTTGAAGGGAGATGGGTTCGGGGTGGTGTTGAGCTCTCGAAAGTCGGAAAAGGGGGGAGGGAGGCATGATCGCGACAATTGGGGGTTAGGGTTATATTCGGACCTGCGCTCGCGCATGGACCATATACCCTGGGCATGTTTAAGGTAGTTAGCAAAGCGAGAACATCAAATGCCAGTAATCCTCAGAAAAGACCAAAAGGCTCTTGTCCGAAGAGATGACCATTACTTACCCGTGCGCGCCGGTGGGACACGGACGCAAGTTCCAGGTCTGGAGACAGAGCAGGGACAAAATGGAAACCAGCGACGAAGCTGGAGACCGGATCCTGGGCCGGGCTGGAGCGAGCATCAGGACTGTGCACTTCGCCAGGACAACTTCCGGGTTGACCGACCACGGGCCGGGGGTTCCATTGAGATTTGAGATGGGAGCAGTGCCGCTGCGGGGCCGGGAGTGGGGAGTCGGACGGTGGCAGTAAGGTACCTAGCGGCGCAGTGGGGCAGAGTGGGACCCGAACTAGCCCCGCGCAGGTGCAGTGCCTGGCGGCGGGGAGCAAACCCCACCTACCTGAGCCCAGAGCAACCTCACCTTGACGGGAGTGGTATTCCAGTGCATTTCTTCGTTCCTTAGGGGTTGTGATTAAACAACCTGACGCTCATTACAACACCTTCCCGCAATTGACCAGCCGAGCCTCCATGTTTTCTGTCAATTGTTTGATGGTACCGTAATCATGCTGCCTGAAGATTGGCCCCCAACTACAATCACAACCTCTCCCTCAAACTGCCGAGATTTATGCTCAAATTTGTTTGCGCCAATTCCAATTATGACATCTGGTTGAGGTGTGCAGCTTCGCCCCCGGACCTGGAGGGTGTTATCCCAAGTTTCACATTCTCTGCTGACTGTGCCATTATCAATTACAAGATTTTGGCATTCTGTTAGGTGTTTGATTGGGCCAACTAGGTCGATCGCTGCCTCGCAAAATGCAGTTATATGTCGACACTGCCATGGTGAGTCTGGTCGCTTTTGGTCGCCCGTGTGGCTCCCGAGGTTGAGACCAATGGGCCGGCAAACAAGCACAATTTGCGGGGAGGTGAGAGGTCAGGTATGGGGAGTCTCGGTGAGGGGAGCTATTGTTAATAAGGGGTTGGTTGTCCGTCGAGGATGTTGGTTCCAATTTTGGATCATCCACCTCAGGTGTCACTCGATGGGACCACGACAAGCAAGACACACATACTTGGCACCTATTTATATTGCAGATCCAGGATACGCACATCCAAGCCTTTATGAATCGGGGTGACCGGCCATGCCTCTGGCAAGACGGAAACATGACGGTGACACTGGACACAACCGATATGACAACCGGCGACCTCAGGGGTCCAACCGTGTCCACGCAACCGATCAGTCAAACAATGGCGTGTTTGGATTCTTCATAAACAAGGCTGAGGACAAGGCTGATGAGGGAAGGAAAAGAATCGAAGAGGAAAGGAAGAAAATCGAAGAGGAGAGAGAACGAACCCGGAAAGAAGACCTGAAGAACCAGGAACAAGATGCTCTGAGAAATGGCAGAAAACAGACATCGCCCACAGCAAACGAAAAGCGGTCTTCCACAGCCCCGGCAACTACAAATACGCCAACGGCTGTGTTAACGAAGCTACCTCAGGAAGCCAACACTAGGTCAGCTATAAAACCAATACCAACCACGACATCCCAAGCCCAAGAAAACCCAAATACTCAGATTGTGGTAGATGGTTTTGAAACAGGCACCAACGGCGTCCCTTCTTCCAGCATCATCACCTCTTACACAACTCAAAGGACAAATGCACCTGGTATGTACATTTCTCTGATGATGAGCTTGGGTACCTGTTCTAAAATATTTAGAACCCCCCGTCGCGCCTGACCTCACAATCCCGACGACTGCACCGACACACGCCCTCAACGCTGGCCAGATAGCTGCAATTGTCATTAGCTCGGTTGGTCCGTAAACCCCTATCCCATTTTGCTGGTATCGATCGCTAACATCTCTTTAGGCCTTGCCATCATCCTCAGCGCTGTTTTTCTCTTCCTTCGCTTCCACCGCCATCAACAGCACCCCGGGGCCTCAGCCCACTCTCTTTCCAATCCAGACCTTCCCCCACAGAACCACCACCACCATCCTTACAGCCAACTACTCTCCGCTCCTCTACCACCTGAGACCACCAACGCCCTCCCCGAGGTATCCAAACCGCGCCCCACAATCTCCCGCTGGCTGTCCCAAGTCCGGGCTGAATCACACCATCACCTCCCTAATCACCCTCCTTCCATCAGCCTCCCCTCCTTCTCTTCCCACTCAGGCAGCCAGGCAAGAGCGCGCGGACAACCAGACATGGTCTCGGATATATCCTCTCAAATATCGGGCTTTACACACCCAACAGTTACTGTGAGCAGTGGACGGAGAAGTTTCCGACCGCCTACGCAGCTGAGACCACCGACGGGGTCGTCAATGGGAAGCTCAGGAAGGGATGTGAAGGGGATGAAACTTGTGCATCCCAGTATATATATTTCTCCTGCTACAGCGTCCAATAGTACGGGGAGCGTCAATAGTCAGGGGTTGTTGGGAGGGTTTCCGCTGCCGCCGGGACGGTTGATGGAAGAGATTCAAGTTGGTGGGGAGGAGGTGGTTTCGCCTGTGAGTCTGGGTTTTGGTACGGGTCTGGGGACGGGGGTGGGAAACGGGGCGAGGTTGTCGGGGTTGGGGGTGGGTAGGGGTTATGAGGAGGCAGATGAGTATAGTGAGGATCGGAGGTGGAATTGGGAGGTGGATGAGAGGTTGGGGGTGTTGGAGGGGAATAGAGGGTCTGTTTAACTGATTGGGACTTATGTGGTGTATAAAGTAACCATGAGCATCAACAACTTTGCCTTTTATGCTTGCCACTGCCAGTTGACTTGTCCAACTGGTGGTACCTTCCGATCCACGACGGGAGAGTGCCGATAAGTCGGAACCGGTGAATATCGACCTTCCGGCCACTGCCTGGTGAAACTTCACTGAATGGCCTGTTCAAAAGGACCCTCTGGCTTTGGATGGGAAGGAGTCCCTTCAAAGTGACGAGTCATCGTTCGATTGGCATCCCGTCATCTTGTCGGCACCTTCCTGCGAAAAGAAGTGGTCGCCCACCACGCTTGAATAACAGCATTATCCATCGTCTCTCTCTCTCTATTCTCCTCGACTCTTCACTCTCTCCCCATCTTCCACTTCGACGCAACTCACATTTTTGGTCGACCATCTTCCCACTGCCCTTTCTGAAAAGTATTGTTACAGCACCGCTTCTTCACTCCTCCTCCGCTCACCCCCATCATGACCTGCCGCATCGCGCTGCTTTTCGGGGCCCTATTCTTCGCTCTCCCAAGCACAGCCAAGAACACTGAGCTCAGGAAAACCACTTCAAGAGTCCCGCCCGTTCTCGCGCCCAATTGCCGTTATGTTCAGATACCACTCGGAAACATCTCAGCTGACAACGTCGACTTCCGACGAACAAGGAGAAATGTCGACTTCAATTCTCCAAAAGACGTGACCAAATTCTTCTCCTCTTGCCTTGACCCTCAGATGTACGAGGATCCTGATGACAATACCACGAAACTCATTGTGGAGAGGAACGTTACCATCCACGGCATCCTTTGCCGACCAGAAAGGCCAGTCGCTGCGCAAGATCGCCGGATTCATCTAATGGTCCACGACGCGACATACGACAAATCTATGTGGCATGGGCTCGGTATACTAGAGTACAGTTTGGCAGATGCCCTGGCGTCTGGTCTCGGTGGTTCCTACACCCTAGCCATTGACCTTTGGGGTCATGGAGACAGCCATGGCCCGACATACCCCGGTACCTATGACATCCTCCTTTTTGTTATGCTCTTATTCCACGTTGTTTTACTAACCAAGATGTCGACAGACCCTTGGCAGGTACTCCAACCCCCGTTCCACGTCGAGGTCTTGCATGAGCTCGCTGTCCGACTGCGCACAAACCAGCATGGCCTCTGGATGGCCTTCAAGAACGTAACATATGTTGGACATGGCTTTGGTGCCCAGCTAGGCAGTTATCTCATCGAGGATTTTCCCAATGACGTCGATGCATTTGTTGGAACCGGACTCCCCACGGGCTCAAAGATGACGCCCCGCCCGAGTGAATGGATGTTTGCGCCAGCACACTCTACAGATCCGAAATACCAGGACCAGCCGCTAGGCTACTTTACTGGGGCAGTGACTTCTTTCCTTGACCGAAGGAACATTCTGTACGGGGGCATCTACGATGACGACTTGGCTGTACTGGACTTTCTCAGTCAAGATACCATTACTGGCGGCGAAGCCTGCTGGAGCGGATCTTACCTTTCGAGCGAATGGCTCGGTTCAGCCTTCAGCTTCAAGGGCCAGGCATGCATCGTCGCTGGAGAATACGACAGAATTGCGTGCGCCGATGGACCTGAGTGCAAGGAGAGATTACGGGGCGTCTGCAGTAAGGTATTTCCCGATGCTAGCTCATGCAAGAGCAATGTTCTGGGAAGCACAGGTCATGCCTGGATGCTGCACAGGATTGGTGTCAAGCTGGCAAACTCGGTTCGCAGCGCCTCGGCACTTGGAAGCTCTTGGGGAAATTTGTGCTCGGTGATTAGCTGAACAAGTCATGATGGAATCGGGTTGGGGTGTTTGATAGAGTTGTTGGTCGGCAGCAGACATCAATAATAATCCTAGTCGTTACTTACACCCACCAACCCCAACCCTCTGTGAACACTGGCCCACGCAGTGTAAATCCAAAGATCGAAACTTGACGGAGAAATGGCGTCATTGAAGCCAATCTAGAGCAGCAAGAATGACCAGACTATGTACCGTGACATGTTTGACATGCTTTATTTTTCGCGCTGGTAGGAACGTGATGATGATCAATGCTTGGTGTTTATATTGTGGTTGCCCGCTTTACACAGGCTTGTCCAGTTCTGATGCCGCAAGTACCGACCCAACCGGATGACGATATGCGGGAATGCAACAGGCCGGTTGACGATGTCATTACCCGCCTTCACGCCCGTTCTCCCTGCAGTAGTGACGCGCCAAGCCCGCCCGCCGTTTTCGGAACCGTCCCGACCGCAAACACAACAGCAGGTCAATGGGTAAGGAGCATGACCCAGAACAAAAACCGGTGAAATTCATGTTCTTCACTTCCTATGATGACCTGCATGTCTGAGGTGAGACAACCATGTCTCGGGATGAGTTGATGATGAAGCCTGCGCTGGAGTCACCACCATTGCCGTCGTCAACACCACCACCACCACCGCCGCCGCCGCCTCCGCCGACGACAGGAGAGAAGAAACTTGAGAATGGGAACAGCAGCACCACCAGCGAGAACGATGATGGTTTGGAAGAAGTTGATCTAGGGGTGGAACGAGGGGTAGGCCAAGAAAAGTGGAAAAGGCTTCTTTTGTGGCAGCCGCCGCGTACGAGGTGGGATGAGAGGAATCCGCCGAGGTTTACGGTTTGGATCAATTTGCTGTTTGGATTTGTGAGTTACCCTTCAATTGATCGCTATGTTGTCATCCCCCCACCCACCTTGCTGACTTTTTTTTTTTTTTTTTTTTTTTTTTCGTCTAGGCCGCCTGCTTCACCGTCTCGAATCTGTACTACAACCAGGCCATCCTCAACCGGATCGCGGAGTCGTTTTCCGTCTCGTTTGAGAGGGCGTCTGTGGTTGCAACGCTCATGCAGGCTGGGTATGCGAGTGGGCTGTTGCTGATTTGTCCGCTGGGGGATGTCTTCCCCCGGAGGCCGTTTATCCTCTGCTTGGTTTTGTTGACGGCGCTGCTGTGGATTATCCTGTGTACGACGCAATCTTTTACGGTTTTTATTGTCGTGAGCTATATCTGCGGGGCGACGACTGTTACGCCGCAGCTGATGCTGCCTTTGGTGGGGGATCTGGCGCCGAAGGAGAGGAGGGCGAGTTGCCTGGCGGTTGTAGTTTCTGGCTTGGGGCTGGGGGTGTTGGTGGCGAGGATATTGGGCGGGGTGATGGCGAATTATACCGAGTGGAGGGGGATATACTGGTTTGGGTTGGGGGTTCAGTTTGTTGTTTGGATGGGGTTGTATTTTTGGATGCCGGATTACCCTTCCAAGAACCCGACTGCGTTGAAGGGGGTGACGGGGTATGGGAAGTTGCTGTGGGGGATTGTGGTGTTGATGGTGACGGAGCCGTTGCTTTGCCAAGCGAGCATTGTGGCTTTTTGTCTCAGTGCCGTCTTTACGAGCTACTGGACAACTCTAAGCTTCCTGCTCAGCCGGCCGCCGTATGAGTACAGCTCGATGGTTATTGGACTGTTTGGGTTGATTGGGGTGGTGGTTATCTTGTTGGCGCCTGTTTACTCGCGGTTCGTCATAGATAAGGTAATGCCGTTGGTATCAGCTCTGATGGGGCTTGGGTTAGAGCTGGCTGGGGTGATCGTGGGTACTTTTACCGGAGGGTTTACGGTGGCAGGACCGGTGATTCAGGCAATAACAATCGATCTGGGGAGTCAGTTTACGCAAATTGGGAACAGGGCGGCGATATACAGTCTGAGACCAGACGCACAGAATCGTGTGAATACGGCATACATGGTTGCGGCGTTTTCTGGGCAGCTGACGGGAACAGCAGTGGGTAATCGTCTTTTTGCGCAGGGTGGTTGGACTTGGAGTGGAAGTTGCAGCAGTGAGTTCCTCCCTTTTCCTCATCACAAAAGCGTTGAGAGAGCGGTACTGATTTGAAAGCGCACAGTTGGGCTATTGGTGTTCGCCATTCTGGTGTGCCTTGCCCGAGGCCCGAAAGAAACTGGATGGGTTGGTTGGTCAGGTGGGTGGATGATTGGAAGAGACGATTTGCCAGCAAAGAACTCGAAGAATCCTCCAGACGAAGAGGCTGTATTGGACAAAGAGGATTCGGATGGCAGGAAGGGTAGACAACAAATGTAAACTAGGTACCTGATACTTTTTCATCATTCTGAAGCGCAATTCGAAACAGTAGCAACCGTTAACTACAGACAACACAGCAGAATTACGGTGTCCTACCATCATTTCCATGGCTGGACCTTGATCTCTGGAGAAGCCTCCCGAACCAGTGTTTCAAAATACTCCTGAAACCACTCTCCTCTTTCTGGAGATGGCTCGTGAGCATCGACTCCCCCGCAGTACTTTTGATATACATCAATTGGAGAACTGCTGTTCCATCCGAGTATCCTGGTGCTTTAGCCCAGATGAAAGCATCCAACTGCTGCCCAGGCTGCGGATTCGGGCCCGGGAACCGACCCAGAAAACCCAAAAACCTTAACACAAGAAAAAGCCAAAGCGCAAGCGCCCAACAAAATACCACCAAGACAGTTCTAAAAGATATTAGATTCTAAATAAAACTTAATAACACAGCTCAAAAAATCAATAAACGTTATAACTTGCGAAGAAGGTGACGACGCTAGCGAGATACCTTTTAAGAACCAGAGGGTAGGACTTTGACTCTGCGGGTAGATGAAACAAAATATCGTTACTTACAGCAGCGAAGGCAGGGCAGGGCGAGAGCCAGGGCGACCGGAGGGGCGATAGGGGCCGGGTCAAGAACAGCGGCCAGACCAGGGAAGGTGCCGGGAAAAGTCCCGGGGAGGGGCAGTTGTGGGGGCCGGGTGAGTGCATCGCTTGGCTACTCCTGGGTCAGGCAGGGCTCGCTGCTTTTGAGACTGCTAGGACTGAGATTGATCGGTATGGATACCGGATGAACACCTTTTTCGAGAGTGGCACAAGAAATGGAGATATTCCACTGCTGAAGAAAGGTGTTCAGGGATGGATACACCAGTTGAAGGAGCACCCATCCTTAGAGGGGAAATGGTAAAAGGGGGGGGGGGGTATGGTCGAGAAGCTGGTGTGTTGATAGGTACCGAACAGTCCTCTTGCAGAGAAGCTGAATACTGAAGCGCTCAGTGAAATCCATTCTGGATCTATTTGTCCAAGCAAGATGCCTGTCTCTCCCATCTCACTCTGTGATTAGCACAGCCATCAACTTGTCCATCTGCACATACGCACCAGACTAAAACGCCATTAGTTATCTTTCAAGGCCTACTAACTATATTTTAAGGCCTAGTAACGATCTTTTAAGGTTAATTAACTATGTTCTCAAAGCCTATTAACTCAGTTAACGTACATTATAAGCGAGTGCACCATATAAGCGAGTGCACCACTTTCCACCACGCTACGAATATTATCCTCAATTACACCACATTAATATAAGGAATTAACTATAATTACATTAGAAACAGCTGAATCAGATGCTTCTGCAGCTTCCTGGCAAGTGCGCGCATTATGGCCAGGCTTACCGCATACACCACAGCACTAAACCTTCGTACGAGCCTCCCCTGTATTACTACTATCCGGCTACGTTTCTTACACTCCCTCCCTATCCACGGCCTTCTGATCTAGTAGATCCTGTGCCTCTTATACAGTAAGTGACCCTCTAAGCCTTACTGGTTTGGGGTGCGGCCACAGGCCTGAGGGTTTGAGTAAGGAAGTGGGGCTCTCGGAGGATTCGGAGGTTCAGGGGTCATGTATATAAGCGGTCTGCTTCGGACATTCTGTTTTAGGGGGATCATCGACTTTTATTTCTTCATATTTTTGTGCCTTGCACGCGTGCAGGCAATTCTGGCCCTCTGATCAGGCCGATCAGGTGCTTATTATGTGGTCTGCGAGCCCATAGAGTCTTTTCTTTGTCCTACGTGGAGTGCGGCCTGCGAGCGAGCTACTGTCACGGAGGTGCGCTCATTCATACACCCTGTTGAGGGTATATTTGTGGTGTTTTGGTTGGTTTGTGTGTTTTCTCACCATTTCAAATGGAGGTCGTGCCCGGGTTGAGCAAAGCTCAGGGTCCAAACTGGACTCAAAAGTCCTGGGTGCTGGAGGAAGTGCGAAGCCACGAACGACAACAAGCACCGACAACTTCACTGAACCCCGCGAGGTTCGACAGAAACAATTCATGTCCGTCTGATCAGACGTACATCTTTCATCATGGGTCAAACACCGAGCTTTCCACCTGCGTGTGGAGAGTTAAGTGTGGTCCGGGTGGGACCTAGCAGTGAACTAAGAGCACTGGTCGAGATTAGCTCGTTAGCGGATCTTATCTCGGCGGCAACCATCAAAGTTCTCTCTTATCTTTGGCTGGGAGGAATCCTCCTGGCGTGTTATTTGGCGGTGGTGAGCAATCGAGGGGGTTTCCGGGTTAACCTGACTCAGGACAACGGGGACTCAGAAGCAAAGAAAGAGGGATACTCTCCTTCTGATCTAAGTAAAAGTAACTCATTCCTACTTACCAAAGTTGCAAAGGACAACCGTCTTCCTGTTTCCAACAACACATACAAGGAAGAAGCCATACCACCAACGCAAACGCAACAGCAATCATTGACTATCGACATGTCCGATAATATCCCGCCTATCGCCTCAGCTAGCCTTCCCAGCAATGGCCAAGTGTACCAAGCTCCTACGGCTCGTTCCGTGGTAGAAACGGTCAGCCCAGTAGCTAAGTTCCCGGAATCATCGCCATTCGTCCTCTCCCCAACTGCGGACCATGCTCGCCATGAAGATACTGGGACCCCTCGCCCTCTTTCTGATCAAGGTGGCCCAGTTGCAAATCCCAACGCTCCTGATGTACCAGGTGGACCTCGTACCAACCCAAATCCTGCTGTTAGGAACCATACAGCGGCTCCCACTCGGCATGCTGGATATCCCGCTCCTTTTCCTGGATTCGCGCATCAATTCCAGCAACCCGGATACCCTTATCCCATGGGAGCTTACCCCGACTACCGCCACTTCCAGGGGTCCCCTACGTCTGATCGGCCGACCCCCTATCCCATGGTGCCTATGTACTTTCCTCAGCGTGAATTCCCTGATCCGAAGAAAGTCGGTTTCAAGAGCAACTTTAAAGGCAAGCATTTTACGGAATATCTGGAGCGTTTTGAGAATGCCTGTGAAGAGTACCAGGTCGTGGAATTTACCTCTCGCGTTCGTAAGTTTAAATCCTGGTGTGACTTCGACGTGGGAAAACAGATCGATGAATGTGTGGACCTGCCTGTACCCACTGATACTTGGCCTGTCTTGGTTGCCCGCCTCAAACGCCTCTTTAAGATATACGACCCCCCGGCAAGACGAGGATATCCACAGGGAGCTGGATGACTTCTACGCTAAAGTTATCCCTGAGGGGGGTAGGCGAGTTAAGGAAGGTTGTCTTTGACCACTCCAAGCTGCTCTCTCGAGTGCCGACTGGGGAGAAGGAGGCAGTGAGAGCCAGGGTTGCCAGCCGCTTCTGGATGAAATTCTCCGAGTCTATGAAGATGACCCTTATTAACCGAGGAGGATCCGAACGTCGCCTGAGATCCATGAATTTCATTGCCTGGAGCGACTGGATTAATGATGTGATCGAAGATGGGTATGACGTGGGAGGAAAAATCTATAAGGAGGACAAATCAACCATTGCACCCTCCCCTGCTGCCTCTGATCAGGCGGCGGAGGTACTCGACCAGTACATGGCGGTTAACGCCATGGTGGACAGAGAGATGGCACTGCAGCATTTGAGGGCGAACATCTACGGCGGCTTTTCTGCACCGGGAAACAGCAAATCTGGGGTAATGAGGACCCGTGTTCAACATCTAGAAGACCAGGCACCCTACTCTCCGGATTTCGGCACTGGCCCTAACGGGGAAATGGATTCGTCCTTCAATACCTTCTCCTTGGTTGACACTAGGACCCAGTTCGGAAGATCAGGGGGGCAGTACCGCGATAGTCCTCCGCCACCAAGAAGGTGCTTCTGGTGCGGCAAGTCTGGCCATTACGCCAAGTCGACGGAGTGTCTAAAGAAGGAGTATGATGAGGCATGGGGACTGTGCCATACTGAAGGAGGTAGAGTGTGTATCGGTAAGAAGGAGTGGCCGGATAGTGAAAAAGCGTGGCTTGATCAAGAGGATGTGAGGAAGGCGCAGCGTGAAGGGAAGGTTGGCGATCTGGTTCGCGCGGCAATTTCGCTGAAACCAGAACTGAATAGGGCCTATGAAGCTTACACGAAATGGGCTGAGCACTGGGAAGCTCGTGAGGGCAAGGGATACAGGCCTGAGGTCTCTCTGATCAGAGGGAGGGAACAGACAGCTACTCAGATGGCCAGGGCTATGGATATCCGGTTAAATAGGATTCATGGGTACTCCAAACCCTACGGACCATTTAACGAGAACTCAGCCAGTGACTACATTACTAGGAATGCCTTACAACGCTGCTCAGAAGAGAAGTGGTCGCCTAGAAGCATTCTGAAGCGCTCCGATGAGGTCCCAATGGTCGTCTGCAATCAAGAGGTGGAAGTGGGAGTGAGCGCGCAGGGAGCGAAGAGAGTAAGGATCGAGGATGTGCCGGAAGAGAACACGGATGACCCAGCCTCAGCCAAAAATCCGAAAGTGGTACTCACCCCCGCGCAGGAGAAGCCGAAGGTAGTTGAGGAGGGAGTCTCGTCCGATCAGGGGGATAGAGTCCGGAGTGGCTCAAGGTTGCCTGATGGTGAGGCAGAGGACCCAGGAGATTACATTGCCGAGAAAGCCAAAAGTACGCCTGCGGTCAGACTAAGTTCACACTGGAAGAGCATTGCAGGGTTTCACCCACATTTGCTTACCGGTTGATGGACTATGTGAAGAGTGTGGCCGAGGATGCTGAGGTGATCGAGTGGCGTGGATCTTCCAGGAGTACCCCGGATGGAAAGAGAGAAGTCCCACAGAAGGGGGAGGCCTTGCCGTCAACGGTCCGGACGAATTTTCAGACAGCTGGACATAGCGAGACTCCTCCATCTGATCAGAGGAAGACAGTTCCCGCTTTGTATGGCATCACAACGGATGGTGAGTATGGTGTGGTTGAGGGAGGCATCTGGGAGAGAATCATCGAGGGCAAGGTCCAACCGGGTGACAGCCCAGAAGAGCGATTGCGGACTCTGCTGTCTACGCCCATTGACCGGCTTTCCGGTAGTGAGCGAAATCTCCTGGGAGCCGTCACTCGTACCCACAACGTCCCATCACTGTACTGTAACTTCGTCTCACCAACCTCAGAGAAGGTGCTAGCAATGTTGGATACAGGCTCCGAGTGCAACCTGATCAGTAGGGCTGTGGCTGAGAGGTTCTGTCTACCGATGGTGTCAACTAACCTACAGTCTAAAGGCCTTCATGGGGATCCGGTTGCGTTTATAGGTGAGACCCAGGCTCCAGTAGTGCTGGCTGGGGTTCCAATTTTGTGTCATTTCTTTGTTATTGATAATACTGAGGCTCTGGGTTTCCATGACCTATTGTTGGGGATCCCGTTCTTCACGGATACAAGCCTCACCCTTGATTTTATGAAGGGCCGTATGATCAGCGCGAATATGTTGTATGGGGGAAAGCTAATCAAGGCCCATGTGGTGAAGAAGGAGGTGATTGATAAGATGAAGGCAGAATATAACGGTAGGGATCGAGGCAATGCCTCTCCCGCCAGCTGACCCTTACAAGTGTTTAAGGGACTGGTTAATGATGAAGTACCTGTCCCTAAGTGGGTGACGGAGGAGCTGGAAGAAGGGGATGAAGTAATTGGAGGACTGGATGAGGGAGCTGGGCGTTCTTTACTTAATTTTATTTTGGGAGAGTCAAGTTTACCATTGTTGAATCATTGTCTGGCGTCTGATATTATTTCCTATAAAAATAAAGAAAAGGGGAATGTTAAGAGCAAGGGAGGAAAGAATGTTGGTGATCAGAGGGAGAGAAAGAGAGGACGTCAGAAGGAAAAGTCTTTGTTCCAGCCTGGAAGAGTGGAAATTACGACAAGAACTCTAACTCCAGATGAAATCTCTGGGAAAGAACGACCACCACCGCCGACCTTCACAACAGGTCTACATTCAGTACCATCAATACCACCGTCGCCACCGCTGCCAAAGACATCGTCGCCGTCTGATCAGACGACTAGCATAACAACCCCATTTGAGCCCGATATTGCATCCATGTGCTTGGGGATGTTTAACTGGTCCCTTACTCAACCAGGTCAACGCAGCCTCTTCGCTACACAGCCACATGAACGTCGCCCGCCTCCACCCCCGCCCCCTTCTGAGAAGAAAAATAACATCAAGACCAGCCTAATTACCACTTTTGAGCAAGCTTGGCCAACGCCTGCGGAGACTGTTACTACTGCAACAATGTACAAGAGGGCAGATAAGAAGGTAAAGCCAGTTGACAACGCTGGGTCAGATGGTAGCACTCCCGAAGGAGACCCGAACTGGAAAGCGAGGAGATGGGCGGCAGTTAAGGAATCCCTACAATACGGCTCAGAATTCGACGATATCGTGGTTCCTAAGTTTTCTGAAGTGATCAGAGGGTCACGCCTTACTTCGAAACGGTTAGCCGATCTGATCAAGCAAACCACCGACATTTTAACAGACCAAGAAGTTGAGGTGTTTACGGCAATCTTATTCGCAAGAGAGGCTGCCCTGGCTTGGGATTTCACCGAGTGTGGACGGATCCTTGAAGAGGTCTTCCCTGCTCAACACATCAGGACTATCCCTCACAATGCGTGGCAAAGCAAGTCTATTCCAATCCCAAAACCACTTATGGGGAGAGTCATCGAACTCCTTAGGGAACGGGTCAAGAGAGGTATTATTGAGGAAGCGCATGGTCCCTACCGCAATAACTGGTTCCTGGTAAAGAAAAAGGATGGTGGTCTCCGTCTGATCAACGATGCCCAGAGATACAATAAGGTCACACAACGAGATGCCTTCATTCCTCCAAGCACTGAGGAGTTTAGCGAAGACTTTGGAGGGTGCCTTATCACCTCCTTGCTCGACTTCTTCTCTGGATACGACCAGGTTAAATTAGCTCTGACGAGCCGGGACCTTACTACCTTCGCGACACCCATCGGCCTGTTCAGGATGTGCACCTTACCTCAAGGAGCTACCAACTCGGTGGCCCAATTCCAAAGAGCCGTGACCAGAGTCTTTCAAGATCTTATCCCACAGGTGTGTCGGCCATACCTGGACGATATCGCAGTGAAAGGGCCAA
Organism: Podospora pseudopauciseta; assembly: GCF_035222475.1. Classification (NCBI taxonomy): domain Eukaryota; kingdom Fungi; phylum Ascomycota; class Sordariomycetes; order Sordariales; family Podosporaceae; genus Podospora; species Podospora pseudopauciseta. The sequence continues at coordinate 282,239 of NC_085893.1, read as the reverse complement.
GGTGGGACTACAATGGTGAAGAAGAGAGGCCAGGAGTTAGGAAGTGGGTCCTGGAGCACTTGAAGAATATCGACGCAGTCTTGCTTAACTGTGAGCTTGCAGGAGCCACCATTGCAGCCGTGAAATCCCTTTGGTGCAGACGAGAAACTGTTATCCTTGGCTATTCCTGTACACCGGACGGACGCCTCCCTGATCAGACAAAGATAGCGAAGATAAGGGAATGGCGAACTTGCCACAATCTGAAGGATGTTCGCGCCTTCCTGGGGATCACCGGCTACTATCGACTATGGGTACCGCTCTTCAATCTGATCGCAGTCCCACTGTATTTCTTGATGAGGAAGGACACGAGATGGGAATGGACGGAAGCTCAACAGGGTGCGATGGAGTGGCTTGCCTTTCTGATCACAGAAGCACCGTGTCTGGCTTCTCTGACGTTTGATGATGACCGTTTCGGTAGAATTTTTGTTATTTTTGATGCAAGCTTGACGGGGTGGGGAGCGGTGATTGAACAAGTAGGACCTGATGGAAAACGGCACCCTTGTCGGTTTGAGAGTGGTATTTGGAGCCCGGCTGAACAGAGGTATGATGCCACCAAGAGAGAGTTGAGAGGACTGTTGTATGCTTTGAGGAGATTTAGAAGGTATCTTTTCGGGGTGCACTTTACGGTGGAAACGGATGCTCAAGTGGTGGTCCACCAAGTCCAGGGGGCGGCTAGTGACGTTCCCGGCGCCTTAATGATGAGATGGCTGGGATGGATTAGACTCTTCGACTTCACTATTGTTCATATCCCTGGGAGCAAGAACCTTGTGGCAGACGCACTATCGAGAAAGCCACCTGGCCCCTCTGATCTGAGGGAGAAGGAGTTGGAACCAGACATTGATGATGAGGTTGACGCAAGGATCTGGAAGAACGACATCCAGGAAGTGAGTGTCTGGCGGGTGAACATCAGGAAGAAGAAAAAGGAAATTATTGGGCAAGGCCCCTACTTGAACGGACTGTGGTCTCCTTACTCCCATGCTATCGCCGAGTTCCTCGCGACTGGTGCGGAGCCAAGGGCTAGGACGAGGTTTGACGTTCAGACCATCAAGAATGACGCCCTGAAAATGATTCTCGAAGACGGAGTTTTGTTCCTTAAGCCAAACAAAGGAGGCTTTCCCCCCAGAAGAATTGTTGACCCTCTGATCGAGCGAGAAAGAGTCTTCAATGCGTGTCACAACGAGATGGGCCACAAAGGACGAGAAGCTACCTACGCCCGAGTAGTAGAAAACTACTACTGGAAGGGTATGTACGCTGACGTCGAGGCTTGGATCAAGACATGTAGGCAATGTCAACAATGGAGCCCGAAGCGTTGGGAGGACTGGCACTTATACACTGAACCTTTGGCTACCCCATTTGCGAAGTGGCATTTAGACGTTCAATTCTTACCAACGGCTTCCGGAGAAAAAGCCTACCTTCTGGAGGCGAGGGATGACTTGACTGGGTATCCAGAAGCGAAGGTCTTGAACTCAGGCAAGGCTTCTGGGGTAGAGAACTTTATCTTGCACGATATCATCCTCAGATGGGGTCACCCTCTGATCGTGGTAGTGGACGGCGGATCGGAATTTAGGAAGGAAGCTGCGGAGATTTTGGAGAGGTTGGGAGTTCTCCGGGTAGTGGTCTCACCTTACAACGCAAGAGCAAATGGAGTGACAGAGTCTGGTCACATCCCAATTGCATCAATGCTGGCAAAAATGACGGACGGGACGGGGAAGAATTGGAAGCAGTGGCTCCCTTTATGTGTTGTTTGCTGATAGGACCACGACACGAGGTATTCATGGGTACAGTGCTTTCTATCTAGCACATGGGTTTAACCCCATTACGCCGATCGAAAAGGACGTACCGTCATGGAGAGTCGTCCAGTGGGAAAAGATTGGCTCCGACAGATCAGGGAGAGACTGGAAGGAGAGAGCGGCTATGGATTTAATAGAGGCAAGGGCGAGACTGTTGAAATCACAGGAGATGAATTTGACTCTGGTAGCTGAGAGGGTTGGCATGGCAAGACAGAAAGCTGCGGCGAGAAAGAACAGGAAAGGGATTCGCAGCATCAGGCCTGAGAGCAGCATGATCAGAAGGGGGGACTTGGTGTTGGTGTATAAAATGGATAGAAAGTTGGATATGAGTGTGGTAAGGAAGTTACAGTACCGCTGGGACGGCCCTTTCAGAGTGAGAAAGGTTGAACCAGGCAACACTTGCTACTTCCTGGAAACGTTGGATGGGGTGCCGTTGCGAACTTCTTATACGCCAAACAGGGTAAAGAAGTTTTTTAGGTTGGAAGACGTGTATGTAGATGAAGAGGATACGGACATGCAGCCAGGACTAGGGAGAGTTGAGCAGGTGCCTGGGAATAGGGTGAAGGAAGGTGTGGATATGGTGGAAGATGAGGATGAAGAAGAAGAGATAGTGGAAGAAACACCAGGGAGGATGATGACCAGGGGGAAGACTGAGATGGAACGGAAGAATGCTGAGATGCAGAGGAGATTTGAGAAGGGCAAAAGCATAGAGGTGGTTTTGAAGAAGGGTAGACCAGAGGACTTCTTGGGTGATCAGGGGGAGACGATGACGAGGACGTTGCAGTTGCTATTCTTTGAGAGGGTACTGAAGCTTGTGTTGTGAGAACAGAGCTGTTGGAGCTGTCTGTTCTCAAAGGGAGGAAAGACATTAAGGGAGGTGACTGTTTGGGGTAAAGATTATTGTATTACATTTTTCTGGTTTTTATTTTTTCTTTTCTTGTCATTTCTTTTTTCCTATCTCCTTTTCTCTTTATGCTCCTCCCTCTGATCAGAGGTAGAGGAAGATTATTCCTTTTCTTTTCTCTCCTTCTTCTTATCCAGCTGCTGTTTCCTAAGCGCTTTGTACTCAACCCGCTGTTCTTCCCACTCCTGGTCCCAATCAACTTTCTCACCACCAGGAATCAGGCTCACTGCACCACGATCCAATTTCGACAATCCACCACTGCCGAGATCCTCGAAGTAATAGCTGTCCTCATCAACACTGGACCATGAGCAATGGATACCCTTATGCCAGCAATTCCCACATTTCCAATCGAAGTCTTTTTCTTCCCACGCAGCCAAAGTATGGCCACATCACCTTGGTCTTGGTCCCATCGGGAAACGTCACGAAAGACCGACGATAGCTCTGATCGCACTCATCGCAAGGATTGGCATGACTGAATCCCGCATATTAGTGTCGGCCAAAGCCTGATCAGAAGGGCAGCACTTACAGCAACCCGGTGGCCTGGACAAATAAGCCTTTGGAGCGATGAGCCCGCTTGACGATTTCGAAGAGCCAACGCCCGAAGAACCACCCGTTGGACCGTTCGACAAAACCCGCCTAACTGAACTGCTCGATAACACCTTGGAGATGTGATCAGTGACAGTCCTGTCCGCACCAATGTCCTTGAAAAACATCTGCCACTCTTTCTTACCCCCCTTCTTCGTCAGATCAGGGAGGAACCACTCAAGGTAGAGGGGAGCCGCCACGTGGCTGGGATCTAGAGGGGAAATCTTGAGGTACCAAAGAGCAGCCTGATGGGGAGAGAGATATCGTGATAAGCATTAGCTCCTTTGGGCATGATGGAGTCGTGAATGCAAGTAGGACGTCGGACCCAGACGTGCCTCTTATAGGCAACGCCTTGATTGTTGGGAGCGCGGGTGAGGTCAGTGGGACGATGAGTGAGGGTAGCAAGCAAAGGCTCCTGAGTAGAGTCAATGGCAACCTCGGACCAGTCGTACGCTGCAAGGTCGAGGACTCCCTCGACCTGACTAGGAAGTTTCTTGGTAAAAGAGGTTGTGGACACTTGAGTAGTGAGATCGTCGACCACCTGATCAGACGGAGCAGCAGGTTCCCCGAAAGAAGAGGCCATTGTGAGGAAGCAGTCAATAAGTATTGGAAAAGATGAGGAGTGAGTGGGAGTGAGGAGAACTAGCACGGGTATTTATAACCAGAGGATAGGACTGTGCAACCTGTCCTACAGGCCTTAACAGGAGGGAGACTCAACAGGGTGCTCTTTCCTTCTCAGACGGCTTACGCAAATATCGGATGATCGTGCCTTGCAAGCCAGGCAGACAGCGAAGAACAAAGACTCACCATTTACGTGGCCTAAGGCAGGAAAAGGAACGCCAGCTTTTCTTCCCTCTCGATAACCCTCTGATCACAGATCGCACTACACGCTGCTCTCTCTCAATTTCTCACAGAACAATGTCATCAACGCTTTTTCCGAAGTCCATTCACGATATGTCGTGGGAAGAATTTACCGCTAGCAAGGAATTCGGCCCTCCCAATGATCTCGTCAAGGAGATTATGCGGAAAGCGCGCCTTCAAGGTATCGATAAGGTCTATGGCTCTGGTCCCCCGCGCGGCATCTTCCTTCCTCAAGGCGATGACACTCTCTGGCCTGTTCGCTTCGGCCTTGACCTGGTTGCCGACCCAGGAGATCATATTGTGGGAAGACGGCCTGACTGGATCAACACTACTTTCGTGGAGCAATTTTCGATTGACACTATCAAGTATCTTTTTCCTGGCTTGAGAATAACGACACCCCCTGATCGGACTCACATCTACGGTATCCATGTGGCCTCCCTCACTTGCGCAATGTATGACCTTCAAGGTCAATTAGAGGCCAAGCAGTGGCTCACTAGTTCGGTCCTTACCTGCGCTCTTCGGTACTCTCTTCAGGGAATCCTCGAGCGTTGTGTATGGATCCCTGGAGAACCTTTGAACCCTGTTATGATGAAGTCGTCGATGCGCTTTTTCCTGCCTAACGACAACCACAACGCCTTTGACCGACGATACTGGGTCCTCCCCATTCATGTCAATACCGGAAGCCACTGGGCAGTGGGCATCTACGACGTTGCTACTGGCATTTTGGTTTATATGGACTCGTCGAAGGATTGGAAGGGGTATCAAGCGGACGCCATTTCTTGTTTGGTATCTTACATCCGTCATGCTTTCCAATGCAACCTTGACGTGAAAGTAAGGAGGCCAGCCTGCGGTGAACAGGGCGGGGCGTGGGAATGTGGTCTTTGGGTCTTGGAGCATTGCCGTACCTACTTTCAGGGAGGTGCTTCGTACAGTGAAGAGGAGGATTTGACGGTAGTGAAGGCTTGGAGAGGTGATCGTTGCTACAGAGACTGCAAGACCATGGGCGTTGCAGGGAAGAAGATGATGAGGTTGTGGATGGCTTATGTGAAGAGGTCTTTGGGGTGTGAGCCTGATCAGAGGGTGCGTGATAAGAAATGGAGGAGGAGGGGCTTGGAGGACTTGATGGATGCGGAAGGATTCCACCTACCAAGCACCCTCTCATCGCCATTCAAATCCCCACCACTTCCCCGGTTTGCTTCACTCCTTGGTTCTCCGTTGGCTCTGGTTACCACTGCTGAGGGAGATGAGTGTGTCGTGGGTCTTCCCTCTGATCACGAAGAGTTTGGACCATATAGCGTGTCAAGCGACTCTCAACGACCAAGCAGGGTGGCAACTCCTTTTGGGCTCCGTACTCCTGTGACGATGGACTCGCCGCTTCTCTCTGGGCCAGTAATTGCCCGGCCCCCTACTTATGACCACTCAGGGTCGCCAACAACACACTTTTCGCCTGATCACACACCTTGTTTCATGGGATGGGAGTGGGCTCCTGGAGTTCCTCAGAGACGAAGGGAGGAGATCGTCAGGTCGCCGGTTATGATGGCTCGACAGGGACGGAGGTATGCTCTGAGATCCGAGAAGTGAGGGTGCTCCTCTCTGATCAAGGGAGAATGGATGAGGGAGTGGCAGGATTAAATTGTTTTCTCTTCTTTTTGCTAAATAATGTTTTCTTTTCGCTTGGAAGGGATGTTTTTTTGTTGTACGCATTTGCCCACTGGTTTGTAGTGGTCAAATGCGAAGGAGGTTTGGTTTGGGGTGCGGCCACAGGCCTGAGGGGTTTGAGTAAGGAAGTGGGGCTCTCGGAGGATTCGGAGGTTCAGGGGTCATGTATATAAGCGGTCTGCTTCGGACATTCTGTTTTAGGGGGATCATCGACTTTTATTTCTTCATATTTTTGTGCCTTGCACGCGTGCAGGCAATTCTGGCCCTCTGATCAGGCCGATCAGGTGCTTATTATGTGGTCTGCGAGCCCATAGAGTCTTTTCTTTGTCCTACGTGGAGTGCGGCCTGCGAGCGAGCTACTGTCACGGAGGTGCGCTCATTCATACACCCTGTTGAGGGTATATTTGTGGTGTTTTGGTTGGTTTGTGTGTTTTCTCACCATTTCATTACATGTGTTTTTTTGGCTCTCCGGCGCTTACTTAGTGCCTTATTAGCCTTACGGAGCGAAGAGACCTCTGTACGAAGGAAAGCTACTTAGTGTATTATAGCTGTGGTACCCTTAGTAAGTTGGTTTACCGCAGTTAGTATTAAAGTCGGGGAGCTATTTTGATAGTTAGTAATGCGAGTTTTAATAAGCGTTAACTGTAAATTAGTTTCTCGAAGGTTATGTGGCGTTTGAGAGACCTAAGGAAGTACCGTACCCGGCCTTAAGGATAGGGGTATTAGCGTATAAAGCTTTATATCTAGCTTAGAAAATACCCTCTCTGGATCGTATAGTATAAGGCCAGTACCTATAAAGTTACCCTAAATATTCTTTTCCGTTATAGAGGCGAAAAAGGTTTCGCGGAAGGTATAAAGGAACTCGAGCTTACTTACGTAATTAATATATATATGTATTAAGTCCTCGATCTAGCGGCTATACGCCTACTTTAATAGCCTAAAGTAACCGATATCGAGTGGCTAGAGGTAGTATAAAGAATGTGGAGGTATATAGAGCGTAATAATATTATTTTACTGGCAGTAGCGTTCGAATTCGGTCGAATAGTAGCTCTCGTGGCCGTTGAGGATTAATAACTAATATTTATCCTTTATCCAGAGCGCTATATAGTAATCGAAATGCTTAATTTAATTTAGGCTTACCGGATTAGTAGTTTAACTATTATCGGTAATTACGATACGCTAAGTGGACGGTAGATTACACTCGGTATATTAGTTAGTAAGGTAATACTACGTAGCTAAAATAATAAAAGGAGGGATAGCCTAACCGAGGGCATTAACTTCCTAAATTACCGTTACCTATTCGCGATTACTAAACTAGACCAGCTTCGCCTTACTAAGGCCGTCCGAAGTCGTAACTACTATATTTATAAAGATAATACTTATTATAAACCTAATCTCGTCGAAGTTATAAATATCGTTATCTATAATACCGTACTTAGCCTTAATATTCCGTACGAGCGTAAACTACTCGGTAATAACCTTTAGATCCTCGCATTTAGTCCTCTGGTAGTCGTATCTATACGTAAAACGCGTACGGAACTATAGTTAGCGTTTAACGAAGTTATGTGCCTAGAGCTTGCTAATAGGAAGCGCGTCGCGTACGCGTAGCAGTTAGTTAACTATATCTTCCACACTACGCAATCTTAGTGGAAAAGCTCGCGTATATAGCTTAATAATATATTAAATAATAGCATTCTCTTCGGGTTAAGTAAGCTTCTTCGATTTGGGCGTAGTATCGCGTCGTATAGGCCGGCCAGCGCGTCGTCGTAAGAGAGTCGTATGGTGGACGTTGTAGATCTTTCCTGCGGCTCGGAGGCTGAGATTTTTATCTTTTTCAAGAGCTTCGAGGGCTAGAATCACCCTGGCTTCCTTTAAAGTAGGAGGCATATTGGGTTGTGTAGAAAAAGTTGATGTTGCGTGGAAGGATGGTGCGTCGGTTAAAAAGTGGTGCACTCGCTTATATGGTGCACTCGCTTATAATGTACGTTATCTCTGAACCAGTTTTAATTATCTGAAGAATGGTTCAGGATCGTCTTCTGCGTTGACTCATTTGTGGTGCCAGTTAAATTATGTTATCTACAGCCTGGCGCCCAAACACGCCCCTGAACTCTTGCTCCTATGGATATCAAACCATTTCCCCTGGTAATGGAATCTCCCAGCTCTTGACCCGCTCCCTGTCCCTCTTCTTCTCCCTGTCTGTAGAAAGGTACCATATACACACCACGGCCAGTGTGAGGACAATGGCAATGACAGCTAGAAACCAGATATATTTTGACACGACGGGTTCCCCTTCCCCTGGGCTCCAGTTGAAAAGCGTCGTTGAGAAGACAGACTGCATGCGCCTCAGTTAAATGGCATTCGAATAAGGGAAAAATTGCCGAGGCAGGACTTACAGCAACGCAGCTGAGTGGTAAAAATATCATTGTTAGTAGGGCGATGCTCCTCATCATGGCGCTCTCAGACTTTGTCTCTAGCGCTATCGTAGTGTTGAGTTGCGCTATCCTGGCATTGACTGCGGCATCCTGGCGAGCGGTCTGGTTCCAGGCCTGTTTGATAGGGGACATGGTCAGCTCTTGACGATCGACTTTGCTGCAGCGATATATGAAGGGCACTTACGGCCTGCATAGCCAAGGATAAGTTCTGTGTCATCGTTTTGCACTCATCGACCTTGTCGTCGTATTCATCCAGTATGTCGCGGACTCGCTGACGCATCTTGTTGCTTGTTCGGATGAAAGACTTTCTCTCTTGTTCGAGAAGAACCTTGGATGAGGTCTCGTTGTCTCCGAGTTCTGGCCCCTCGTTCAACAGAGCCTTGCTCTCTCCTTCGCTTTCAGCAGCCTCACGGGCGCCTTCTTCAACCTTTTTATGCTGAGATTTCCGCTGGCAAAAGACATCCTCGTAAGACTTGGACAACCAATACTCTTCCAGTTGATCAAGCTCAATCAGAACTTTGAGCAGCTGCCTCTTCGTGCTCCGGATGTGATCTACCAGGTTCCTACTCATGAGGCATATTCCAAGGTACTCCTGCATCTTGGCATGCTTTATCGAACCCTGCCCACCCTCACTGCTGCTGTCATCTTCTGTCAAGAAGTCAGATGACAAGGTGAACTGGTCGGCTAGCTTCTCAGCCAGATTGACAAGCCTTTCCCTCTCCAATTTGGCGACGATTCCCAGCATCAACAGTGGGTGTCTATGAGCATGGGAGGGGGCTGACTCTTGAAGTCGTTGCCACGCGGCTTCCATTTGGGATTCATCACTGCCGTAGATGATGGAGAAGGTGGAGCCGAGAGAAGGGATGTAAGTGGAGGATAGCGCGATGTCATCCGGAAGGGATGAAGTTGTGAAGTGTATGCTATGTGATGTGAGTATGATGAAAGTATCAAGTTGCAGGACAAAAGCAGCACTGACATATCTTGAATTGCCCGGAGTCTTCTTGCCTATGACGAATGGCTGAGAAGTATGCCACATTACGAAGAATTGTTCGTGTGATGTTTCGGTGGACGTGGAATTTGTCCGTTACATATTTCCAGATGTCTTCAGAGAAGGGAAGGTCGGTAATGAGGGAAGGTTGACCTGGAAAGACTTCTGGGGCTCTGGGACATATGAGTGTGTAAGTCCCCGGTACCTTTTGCTCAATCAGAGTCCAGAGTTCCTGAACATGGTCATAAGTATGAAACATCTCACAGTTTTAAAGTGATGATAATAGTGGGGGGTCATACGGGGTTGTTTTTGAGGACTTGTTCTTGACCCACGTCCCTGGTGACTTGATCTCGCAATGAGACCTGAAATAAGAAGATAGTCAGTGTGATCTGTCGTGGAGGCTGTTATAGGGGTATCGCAAAGACAAACTTCATCTGCATCGGATTTCCATATTGTTACCGCCCTTTGTCTCTGCTCAGGCTCGGGTCCTAAACTGAAGAGGTCGCTGTTGCTGTCTAGTTCTGCTTCCTTGGTGTGGTGATCTCGGGCAGGGACGTGCACGTATGGGTAACTGAAGACAGTAAAATCATGGTTGGTAAAACCAGAGTCGGGGTTGATCCAGTCCATTGAGAAGGGTGTTTTCTATGACGGCCACGTTCACCTTGCCGTTGGTTGGATGAACTAGGTAGGAAATAGTCAAGGGTAAGCAAGGAAGAGACAAGGTATATGCACAGAGCACAACGTAAAAGTCCAACAAACAAGATGCATTGTTTTTCATCAGCCCATCGTCGGGAGCTGGCACTGCCACAGTCTTGTGTCGCCCCACTAATAAGGTTACCCATCAGAAAGCCCTGCGTAGATTAGATTGCGCCTGAAGTCGCCCAGGTTGGCTAGCACAGTGATTGGTTATCGGTGCACGGAACTCAGCCACCTCACCCGGAGGAGCACCACCTACCGAGCACGGAAAACATGCCGTCCAAAACATTTGGAGCCTACCCATTTCCAACACCTGGGCAGTTCGCACTTCACTCGGTAATGATTTGAACCTGAGGAAAGTTCAACCATAAGGGATGATCGATAAGATACGCCTCGGCGCTTTATGGAATGCCTGAGCTGCATCCCAACCACTCGACGCGACGCCCGGAATGCCAGGGCAAGAGAGGCGAGATAGTGCGGGGTCAGATGCATGTCCAACACATGAACCGACGCTGAACCACATGAACTGCGTTCGGTGGGCCAAAACAGTGGACAGAACATACAACTTGGTTTCCTAGAGTTCCACTGCCCGGAAAGCAGCAGCTTCTGTGGAGCGGTGTGAGACTCAGCTTGAGGACTGGCTACCTTAAGTGACACATGTGATCTTGAGTTGGGCTTTTCTCCCCCATCTTCCTGTGCTCTCCTTTCTTCCATTTCCATGACAGGCTAATCAGGCATTCGTTTCAACACCCAACAAACCCAACCCTTCTTGCTGTGCCAGCACGCGTGGCGCCATGGGACGGCACCAATCTTGTCAACCCTTGTACGAACATGTTATGCGACAAAAGTACAATGATCCGCGAAAGCTGAAGAGCTGGCTTGATGCAGCCTATCCATCTGGGAATTACGCAGTCAAGGTAAAGCATCTGCGCATTTTCTGTCCTTAGCTTCCACCTCAGACATATAATAACCCTAACCCTCTTCCCCTATCTCGTATGTATTTGTGCCCCTTTTTCAACTCCTGGAAGCTAATATGCACAAAACAGGTGAAAGACAACCGTTGGATCCTTAGTTTACCTGAACCACTGAGCGATGTGAGTACAGAACTTGCGTCTGAGGACGGCGAAAACTAACCTTGATGATTCCCAAGACGATGCTCGAACACGTCGAGAGCCAGATTCGGACACATTACAAATACCGAGGTTGAACGGCGAGCCCTCCATTTCTTCACAATTCACTCTCTCTCGACATTGTGGTGTTGAACCGCGTTCTGTCATTATCGGCTGCCGGTTGAACCAGGCTCACCTTCGCTTCTTGAGATGTCGTCCATCTTCTGAAACCGATTGACAACCTGATCGTTTCGCTCTCGCGCCTTGATTCGACGCAAAGCACGCACTCTCGTCATTATATCCTCTGCCCTCTCTGCCGAAAGTTCACGATCGCTGCCGCTATCATCTTCAGACTGCAGTTCCAGCTCCATTGTCCAGTGGAAAGTTTTGCCCCTTTCGAGGGCGAAGCGACCAGAAGGATTTTCGACTGTAGTTATTTCCTTTACCGGAAGGTTCTGGTGGTCGTTTGGAGTGGTGTTGTCAGCGATCTTCCGTCTTGACGCGCGGTTAGCCTTTTGCTTCCACAGGAGCTCTTTGGAAATAGCAAGCACTTTAGCACTGGAATTGGGCCTGTTGATTGCTTTGGAACCAATCTCACTTTCTCTCCAGTGCCTGTCGCCGTAGAGGGAATCCTTACGTTGCCACTTGATCCACACTTTCTCCAAATTGTTAGCCAACATTACCGAGTTGATCCTGTTCTGGTGGTTTGCTTCGAGCATGTTGTGCTCGATGATCTCCAACAGATCATATACAACTTCCACGCAGTCTTTGTGCTGCTTCAGGTCCCTGATCCAACGCTTGACACCCTCCTTGAGCCACACGGAATCTTTGGACTGTGACACGTTGTAAAAGGTATCTGTCTCGAAACCATACACGGGATCTGTCTCGAGTCTGGCGTCTGCAAACTTGTCCAAGGCCTCGAAGCCCATCAGAAGCCACGTAATGTGTTCTAAATAAACGCATCCGAGACTGAAGATGTCGGTCTTGAGAGACACCACATCCTGTTTGGCAAACTCAGGTGCTTGATAAGAAAGCGTGGCCATTCTCTCCCCTGCCGGCTGGCTTGATCTGGATCCTTTGCGGTGAATTCTACCCATCCCAAAGTCACCCAAAACCAACCTGCCCAGACCGCCGGGTTGAGAGTCCTCAAAGAACAGGAAGTTCGATGGTTTGATGTCTCCATGCCGGCAAAAGACGTTGGAATCAGTTCTCTTTGACCTGAACATCAGCGACCTTTCATTGTGGACGCACTGCAGGGCCTTGGCAAGTAGGTAAAACTGCTCAACCATCCAACCACAATGCTTTTCCCTTGTCGCATCGTGGCGCTTCTTCTCCCAGAATTGCTTTAGGTTACAATCTGCCAGTGGGAACAGAAAGTAGAATGTCGGCTCTGGATCGGTGGAATCGTACACCTCGAATGTTGCAAGGGGCTGGATCAAGTGCCTTTTCGTTTGCCCATTATCATCCGGGCCTGGTACCTTCAAAGCTCGACTCTCGGCGAAGATCAACGACCTGATTTCCAGGTCGAACTCGTCCGCACGAGAAGTGCCATTCGAGTCACCATGCTTCTTAAGCTTCTTTAAAGCAAAAAAGTTGGTGTTTTTCTGCCTCAGAGTATCAGTTTCTTGAACGTTCGTTCAGTCATGTAAAATCTGAAGTTTCACTTACCTCTGGGTCGAAGTCCCTGTCGCCTGGGTCAATCTCAACTTTGAAGACCTCACCAAAGTCTCCTTCCTCATTCATCTTGTCGTTTTTCTCCATTGGAAGTGGCCCTCTCATAGGAAGAGGGCCGCCGCTTTTCAAAACGTAGTGACAGTGCTTCCCGCCATCTTTCCATTTGATGAAGGGCACTGAAAAGGATCGACAGAGGGCGGTGAAAGTCTCTCGAGACTCCAGGTCCATATCGTTTATGGAGGCATGTTGGTGTTCATGGTGAGCACATATCAGCGTGTCCTCCTCCATGACTTCCTTAACTAGGAGGGGAAGACAGGTGTCACTGAGGCCTTCATCGATCAGTGTTTTGATGCTGCCGAGTGCTTCTGAATTCCCGGTCCCGATGAGGGAAGCAAGCAGTCGGCGACAGGGCGAGCGGCGTCCATCTTCTGTGCCCCAGTAGATATCTTGGGCAATTTGCATATGATCCCTTGCTGTCAAGCCTTGGTAACACGCCAGCTTGGCGACTACCTGAAGAACAGCCTCGGGTGTGATGATGTTGTCAAACTGAGCACGAGTAACGAATCTCATTCCACGATCTTGGGACCCAAGGAAGCCTTTGTTTTTGTGGGCTGTCTTGTAGAGACGGTCCTTGATGTGTCGGATAATCTCTGGGTTCTGTTCGGAGACTTTGATTGTCTTGCGTTTCCGAGCATGTTTGTAGGACCAAGCCTCATTGCCCCTGTCATCAATCCTGTGGACTCGCCGGTTGTCATACACCACGTGAACGTTTGGAATTGGAGGCATTGCGGTCTGGAGGCCGAGGTCAGCGTACCAGGCAAAAAGGAAGCCCTACTCTTTGGTAGATAGGTATACACGAACCTTCTATTCTTTTACAGAGTGGAGCTCTGTGCTGTGCGCGGAGCTGTAGATGATTTGCGGCGAGTGTTAGCGCCAAAGGCGAGGCAGCGCTTCAGCTGGCCAGCGAGGAGGAAGATGGCTGGTGAAGGGACAATGCTTGGCGACGGTTTACTGCAGACAATGCAGACAAGTGCTTGTCTTAAAAGTGCAGCACCAACAAATTCATGGATACAAGAGTCCACTCGATTCAAATGAGAAAAAGAAGGCGAGCACAACGTGAGCGCGGCAACCGGGATAAGCGCTCCTAAATAACTGCGCGCAGTGGCAAGAGAAAGAGGCACATTCAACAGCAAGAAACTGCAGTTTCCTCATGCAGGCACCATTGGCAACCTCAGGCCCGGAGCCTCGCCTTGAGAAAAACCCAAGCCACGATTGCATCGGTCGCCTTGTGGATGATGGCCAAACAGGAACGCTATTGGTCGGATTGAACCTAGGTCCATCCAGGGATGTACTGTGTCTCATCTGGTGGTCCAGGGGCGACACGACCACAAATGTTCTATATAAACTGTTTTCTGCCTCTGCGCACACTTGTCCTTACATGTTCTTCGTTCATGTTTTCTTGGTGTGATAGCAAGCATCTCTGGGTTCTCAAGGCATCCGCTTTCTTGGCATCACCCATTCCACCCTCTTTCTCTGTTTGTCTGCTTTGATCCGACCTGCTTCATCTCATCCCAATGTCTAAACCCTCAGCCCCTAGAGTACGAAATCAACCACCTATCAAGGGGGTTGAACAAGTCACAGACGGTGTCTACACTGTCCCTGTCAACCGAGTAACATCCACCGAGTTGAAGCAGTATCTCGACACAGAATACAGTGGACGCTGGGCGGTCCAGGTAGGCCTCAATTTCTGTCAATCATCTGTTCACTATCAGGAACTAATCACCACACCATAGCTAAAGCGCGACCTGTTCCGTATCACAATTACCCCATCGGCGTGATGTGTTTTCGAGACACACAGCCACCCGACAAGTCGGGAAACACTCCTATTCGGATGACCCAGAACTTATACTCCGCCACCGCATCCTCGTATTCTTTAATATGATGCACACCCGCGTAAGCCGGGCATGCCAACACTTGATTCTCAACACGACTCTAGAGAGGCGTGGACAACAGATCGAGCCTAACACATCCCCTCATCAAAAATGCGTGGCCATTGCACACGTTGTCTGGGTGCTAGACTCTCCCTGTTTGCACATTACCGGCTGCGCTCCCGAGGTTTTCGCCCCCGAGCGAAGGCCTTTCGAGTGACGCTTTCATTTCGAACAACATGTATCGGCATAAAAATTAGTGTTTTTTGGCGCATGACAGGAGGAGGCGCGGGCGAAAGATTGACTCAAAGTGGTCTCAGGACCGTGTACTGCTGGCTTGATGAACTTATGATACCATGAGACATGATCTCCTCTGTTGGCTTTGGTGTTTTGCTGCTTTTTTATTTTGCGTTTTCTATGGTTATCTGTCATTTTGCCGAAAGGTTCACTGTCAGATAATAATTACATGTATCAACTCGGGTCAATGCCCAATGGAAATAAGGATCACAGACACCAGCTGACCACTTTGCCGAACGACCCCATCTTCCTTGATGACGTAGCTGGGCTGGGTTCAGGTCAGGAAAGGTGCCGCGTTCTGGACTTCGACGATGATCAGAACCTCAGCAAAATAATGGGAAAAGTCATGCACAGGTCACCGTCGGGTTTCCATATGCCCCACGTTCAGGCACCCTCACCACAAAATCATTGGCACTCAAAAATGGATTGAACCCATATTATATTATAAACCACACCTCGAAGGATAATCGTTGGGCCTTTACAGCTAATTCATATGCGTTGAAAAAAAGTACATGGGCCTTTAAAGACACTTTAAAGGACCATAAATTTACTTCTGAGGTATGGTTTATAATATAATACAGGTTTAACCCACTTTTGAGTGCCAATGATTCTATGAGAATGGTGTCAGTCAGGCTCACATGGTACTTAAACGTCTGTGTGGGTGAGGGTAGCGGAACCCTACACCACAATGCAGAGCTGTTGAGTTCCAGTCCTGAAGCCCAAAGGGTGCAGGATCCGGTCGGAACTACGGCAACTTGTCTTTTGGGTGATCTTGGAGGCCAGCGTGGCGATACCGCAAAGAGGTTAAAGTAACCGGGTGGCAAGGTGCAATAACCGACACAAGTCCAATGGAGAACAGCAAAAGTAGGATAGCAAATCATGTGATCCTTTTGCTCAAAACTGAGAACGGCAGCAGACCTTTTAGGTGGGATGTTGCTGTCCAGAGAATCCAAAACAAGCGGTCAATGATGTCTTTCCCGCCACCTCACACAACATGCAGAACCCAGCGCAGACCAGCTAGCTCGACCCAGATTTGACCAGTTATTTCCTCACAGCTGTTATGTTTCTCAGGCTCGTCGGCTGTCTTTCAGCACAAAATCGGTCGGCTAATGCAAGATGCGAGTCATATGGTGCTGTTGTGTCAACGAAAATGGAAAATGATAGGACCTGGTGAAACGTTGGCACTAATCGGTTCTGGATCCAAGACTCTGCCATGCTACCAGTGCAAACCCGAAGGCTTGATGTATCAAATTGTTTTTGACCTTTATAATACAACCATGTTTCTGTATTTACTTGCTTGTGGATGATGTAGGTTTCTAATCGCGATCTACTTTGAATGAGCGAAAGGTTACACCTACTCATTTACCTAAGCACTACAAATAACCAAAGTTGTTAGACTCTATAGATTCTCGTCCCTAGATATGCAAGACGCAAATTTGTGCAGCAAATACCTCTATGAGATAAAGGGAGATCATTTCCGGCGTTGAACGACTTTGCGTGAGACTTGTTCTAACATGCTTTGTTTCAAAAGAATCATTTTGTCACAGCTGACATGTGCCCACATTGTTTTCTGCCAGTATTAAGATACATTTCTTCTCTTAAAATCCCATGATACTTTTGATACTCGTGAGAAGTGGCAAATCATTAAAATAAAATGTCTTGCTTGGATTCTAACGTATGATGTTGGCAAACCGGCTTTATAGTTTTTTTACATAATTCTCAGCCTGGGTTGTCAAGAGTGGTTTTAATTGTTAATCCAGACATCCTCTAGGTTAAATTGCGTTAAAATGATTTTGAATAGTTGCTTTGAGAGTCTAGCAGGTGGTTAAATTAGACTCTGGTTGTCACTAAAGGGAGATTTAGAGTTAGGGTCGTTCATGCTTTAGGGGCTCATGGGCAAACCCCACTGTTATAAACAAAACATGATCTGAACGACATCCTTTTTTTTTTTTTTTGGGGGGGGGGTGAAGCATAGAGCTTAGAATAGTTTAAGCACTTGTGTTTATCGTGGGTATCTCAGTTGTTTCCTTCTTTGATTACTGGCAGTCAAGCAATGCACGCCCTGGAAGCTTCTGGTTCCAGTATTCAGAGGATAGGTAGGTAGGGCAATACGGAGCTCCACCCCAGTCCGTTTCTAAATGAGTTTTTAAACAACTTCTACACATTTTGTAGAACCAACCTGTCATGGGAAAATTCACACCATCTGTTCTCTAGACTTGGATACCTTGAAAGGAAAATTAGCTTGGGCCATTTCTAGGATGCTAATAAGTTTCACCAGTTGCAAAAGCCGGCAACTGCCGCTTGCCTATTTTTGGGCCTTTGTCACCAAGGGGTTGCGTGTGACAGGTCGTTGATTGGGGGTGCAAGTGCTAGGCGTATTGCCGTCACGGTGCGCGCAGCGCTTCCAAGTACAGGGCTAGCCAATGACAAGGGAGAGCTGGAGATGTTAGCCGCCGACAACTACATCCCGACGGCAAGCACATCTGCATGGTTGCATTGTTTTGCACGGCCATTTCCATCTTGATGATGATGATAATACATGATGTGGTCCGGAGTTCTCTTTCTTTGAGTCTCCATTTCTCTTGGTCGTTCTCCACGGTGTTCAAGTTCCTGGCAACAGGTTAAAAGCGAATATGGCCTCATCACTACTATGGCTCATGTTTTGTAAGTTTGTACAGCTTGGATCTGCAGGTGTTGAACTAACCTATTTACCTACAGACCTCATCTCACAATTACATCTCGTCTTGGGTCAGACCAATGCTTCAAATGTCTTTATCCCTGAGGCCAACACCATCATTTCCATCAACCTCCCAGACGATGGCTCAAACGATATCAACTTTTACGTCAGCTCTCCAGATTGGTATCAATACTCGGCCATTGGCTTCGGGTCCAGCATGGCAAACTCGGTAATTTTGGTGATGTACCCATCTGCAGACCGCAAATCAGTCACCGTCAGCCCACGGTTCACAAAGTAGACCCCCCTCCACACATTTTCCTCACCTCATAATCGTCGACTAACCCCTTCACCAGCGGCAACACGGAACCAACCCACCAACCCCTCCGCATCACCCTCCACCCTGGCAGCGAGCTCTCCCCAAAAACAGGCCAAATGACGGCCAACGGCACATGCCACAGCTGCCGCAACCTCCAAAGCCAATCCGCCCCCTTCAACCCCCCCATCCCGACCAACAACACCCCCACCGCACCGATAATGTTCGCCGTAGGCCCCAACTCGGGCGCCTTCTCCACCGACGACCTCGACGCCCGCATCCGACGCCACGTCGCCCACGGCATTTTCAACATCGACATCTCCAAATCAACCGGCCCCGGCGGGGTGGGGACACCAAGAAACATAACTCAGCACGTCACCTTCCCGGATGATGACCCCTCCCTCAAAAAGTCAAGCAACAAAGCCGCCACCGCGCACGGGATCCTGTTTGCGATTGTGGCCCTGGCCATCGCACCATTCGACAATCTTGTTGCGGCTTTCCTGGGGAGGAAGTGGCCCAAGCTGCATGTTGCGACTGGGAGTATCTACTTTCTGTTTACCCTGGGCGCGATGGTGCCGGGGCTTGTCATCAGTGGGCAGCATGTTCTTACGAGCAAGATGGGAACAGGGCACCAGGTTTTGGGGTTGTTGACTGTGGCGGTGATGGTGGTCATGGTTGGATGGGGGGGTTGGGTCAGGAGGCGAGCAGCGGGGGGGCAGGAGGTGGTTGGGAATGGAGGGTGGGTGAAGCAGGTGCACGCTTGGGGTGGGAGGGGGATTTGGGTCGCGTTGTTGGTGAATAATGGATTGTGAGTGCTTGCGTGATGGCCGTGAAATTTGGACGAATGCTAACATGGAAAAAAAAAAAAAAAAAAGGGGGCTGAAACTGTCGGAACAGACAAGGTTGGTGATGTTGGGGTATGCAGTTCTGGCAGGGGGCATGTTTATACTGTTGGTCCCCCTCTATTTTTGCTTGTGGAGGTGTACAAGTTCTAGAAAGCCCAAGGCGGCGGAGGAGGATCATGAGCTGTACAATATGCCGAGTATATATGACCACGAGGCGAGGTTTGGGTATGGCAGGCAGTGATCAGCGGTGGGAATGGGGCGGTTGTAATGATATGATGTGTTAATTTGCTGGGGATATGTGGATCTCTATCATCGCTTGATGTTGAAACATGATAACGATGGCTACCCTTATTGTTGCTACTGACGGGTGCAAGGAACACCCAGCCCAACAGCTGTTTTGGAAGAGGCAGTCTGGGCACTACCGATCGATCTATTGCCAGAAAGTAGTGAAATCATATTCTCCTCATGGAAATTCTTGACCCTAATGACAGTAAGACACCAAGCTGAGCTTTACAGGAGCTGGCAAGGCACAGGGAGAAGTTGAGACAATTCAAGAGAAGATCGCATGCCACCACCAAGAGTCTGTGGTGCAATTTCATGATACCAACACGTCTTTTGAAAAGGGAGGACAGACAGGGTGTCCCGAGCTTTGGAAAGTGTCTCAGCAGAGGGAGTCATGTTGGAATGGAGTCAACGAAATTTGTTTACTCGCGACGCGACTGTTGGGCATTCCAGCTTGCATCAACATCAGAACCGAAACCATGATTTATGTTTGAACACCACGCTGTCTTCTTGTAACCTCTCTCTCTCCAGTCATCTCACCCCAGCCCAGATCAGACACACCTGGACGAAGCCAACATGAAATTGACGCAGCTTGTAGTATCCTGGACGGTGCTGGTGGGCTCAGCCCTCGCTCAAAACCCCGACCCCTTGACCTTCACCCAGATCAACAGGGTCTGCGAGAATGATCGTCTGCTCCGGGCAGTTCGCTTCCGCGAGGCTGTCAACCAGGACTGGCTCGACGCGGTACGATACTGCTCCTCTCTTGTTTATGCCCGGACCAGGACCTCAACCATCACGCTGAGCTTCGACCTGGCTAGCTTTGGAGTGCAAAGGGAGACTATTTCGACTACAGAAACCACGACTCTCCCTGATGTCCGGGTGACCAGCACCACCAGCACCACCACGACTTCTTCCACCACCACCACAAGCACGTCGGCTACTTCGACACTGGTCTGCGGCGGAGTCCACGTTGTCGCGGCTGGGGATACATGTTACTCGATCTACTCGGCGTATGGCCTCACCTTCAGCCAGCTGCGGGACCTCAACCCCGGCATCAACCGGTTCTGCAGCAACCTTGTGTTGGGTGCGCGTCTGTGTGTGGGTGTCCTCTTGAACGGAGGCAACCCATCTACCACCACGACGACCACCACCACAACGTCCACTTCGGGAACCATCACCTCCTCGCCAACCTTTTTCGTTCCCAAGGCCAAGCGCAGTGACGCGCCCGAGGCCGAGTACTGCGCAGAAGGAGAGGCGCCCGCTGTTGCGCGGCCAGCTGTCTGGGAGGCCGAGCCGGTCAATCGAGTCAACTACGCCTGCTCCTGTATCATGTGGAGAGACGTGTCAGTCCACCCGATCCAGACGGTCCTCATCTCTCCCACAGCCTTCCGTGTGTCGGTTTTCAACACAGCCGATCCCACAGGGACCACCACGACCCGGTCCATCAGCGTCATCACAGCGTACAGCACCATCACGGTCGACGTCTTCACTGGCACCACGGCGACACCCAGCACCTCGATCACCACGTCCACTACGACCTCGACCACCAGCAGCGTCACCTTTACCACCCTGCCCATCGTGACTGCATTCCGTTCCTTCCAGTGCAATGTCGGCGACGCTTTTGCCCAGTGCTGTGTCGCCGGTGGCTTGTTGGGTGGACTTATCGGTCTCGGATGTGAGCTCCCTACCCTTCTTCCCCTTCCTTCATCAAGCGCTGCTGACCATGACAAAAAACAACAACAGGCGATGGTGAATTCGTGCTCAGCCACGCGCCGTGCCCAGCTACCCAAGCCGTCCCTCTTTGCTGCAGTGAGCTGCAGGTGAGTACCTCTTTTTTCTGACGTCTCAAACGAGACCAAGCATGGCTGACACTTGCTGGAAAAGCCCGGCGATGGCGGATCGACGACAGGTTCCGACTGCTACCTGCCCACCCCAGTCATCAACGGTCGTGCCGCCCTTCCCACACCGTGGTAGGGCGTTCACATCATGTAATATGCGCCATGGATCTGGAGGCTCTGTCTCTCTTCTCGTCATTTCTTCACATTTACACTTGTTTGCGCGTCCTTGGCTTTTTTATTTTGTTTTTTCGCTTGGTGGAAGAGAGAATGTACCTACTACGGGTCTGTTTAGTAATAATTTTGCAAAGAATGAAAGTGACCGTTTGTTGGAATGTAATTCTCACCGAGAAATATATGCAAGAGGTCGAAGCGAGGGGTTCACGTGATAGTCTTGGCATTTTGTGGGGTGGTGGAAAACCCGCGTCATATGTACCACGAAGGGGTCCTTCTCAGTACCTACCCAGGGCAGTCGCATACCACCCACCTCGGCCGGAAGCTTAGTCGAACCTCTGATTTTCAGTTCCAGTTCCAGTTCCAGTTTTAACATGGATCACGGACGTTTGGGGTAACTCCAATGGCCATATTTCGACCGCTTCTCTCCGTCCATTGTTGGCCGTAAAAGAAGACTCTTGTCCGTCTGTCCCTCCTCCAAACAGCCCTCATAGCAAACAACCATGGCCAAAAAGAAGTCTTCGTCCCAAGAGGACCTCGTCGAGGCTGAAAGCGACCTCGGTCACCAGAAACTGGTCAGGTCCCAGCAGCAACTCATAATATGCAGAAACAAGTGCGCCCAATGTCCTGCACTGCCTGCTGTTCCCCCCTGCTGACTTGGTGTCTTGTCAACTCCTAGACACTGGCGATACATATCCGCCTTCCACGGCCCATGGCTCCAGCTTCCCCCCGAGGTCATTGAGACTCTGGCCAATATCAATTACAACACCCCTCGACCCCGCCCGATCGATCCTGCCGTGTTTTTCGACCTCGTCAAGATTAGGAGACTCGTCGACGAGGCCATTGACCTGGCTGTGCGCGCGGCGAGCGGCGTTGCTTCTCTCAGCCAGCAGAGCATCCCCGGCCTACACCATGCAGCCGCGTTGGGCCTTGGGTTTGGCTTTCGTCCAGGAAACCAAGCAAAGCTAAGTCCGGAGAGAAAACATCGAATGCGAAAAGATGCGACCCACAAGCTTTGCAAGGCGTACAAGCTGGATGAAGTAGCCTGTAGCGTCTCAACCATGCAGAGCGCTTCGGCACTGGAGGAGGTTGCTTCTTTGGTGCTTCAACGGAGTCCGGACGACAGCGACGCCAAATATGTGCACTTCTTTCACGAAAAGATTCCAAGTCGACAGCTCGCCGAATGCACGAGCTTGCAGCCATTGGACGAAGCGATACACGAGAATCCCTCGGACCCAGAGCCTCTGAGGACTCGAGGCATCGTCAAGATATTCAAGGAGGACTTTCAAGGGGCCGTCGCCGATTTCACAGACGCTCTGAGGGTCCATCGCCTTCGCCGACCAACCCACCGTTATGCAGGAAAGGAGGCCGAAGCCGAGCAGCAAGTGGCGCAAAGGACGGCGCGAAGAACCGAGGATGTTGTCTTGAAGGAAGAAGAGCAGCCGAGCAGCCTGGAGACACAGCTTTTGTTCCAACGTGCTGGAGTCTATCTCACCATGGCCTGCCAGCATGTTGACGCAGCCTTCCCCGACGGCTCTCCCCAAGTGCCAGAACCGGACAGCGACGGCGACCAGGCCTCCCCGCCATTGTCCCCCAAGGTTCTGGAGGCGAGGCAGCATGTGAGACAGAATGCGAAGCGGGCGCTTCGTGACTACATGACTTACCTTTCCCATTTCGAGTACTCGCCCGATCTACCCTTGGACATCGCCGAGGACTTTGCCCGCAAGGTGAACTCTGTCGCCAACGGCGTCCGTGTTCCCCGCCACACCACCAAGTCGGCGTCGCCCGTTGGAAACGACGAGAGAACCACACAGAAACCACACCGCATCTACGTCCTCTCGGATTTGTTTGCTCCTTCGCCACCACCAGATCTCCCGCCGTATCCCATCACGGACCTAGCCTCCCTGCAGGCACACCAGCCACCTCCGCCCGTTCTTTCTCCCGTCATCACAGAAACACTGACATACCACCCCCTTTTGGCCGACGCTCTCCACGCTCTCTTACTCTGCCACTGTCTCATCCAGACCTCGGCCAAGGAGCTCCTCCGCCACGCCTACATGGTCGCCCGCCTGGCCCGCCTAGCAGACGGCTACCCAGCCTTCCAAGCTAGTCGCTCCCCCGCCCGCGCGGACTGGGTCGAGGTCCTGCGCGCAGGAGGAAACTGGATCCAGCTAGCAGGCGCATGGGATGATCTCTGCGCGCCAGCTCCGGTGCCCGTTTTGCACCCGAATGGTTCCTCTCCGCTGCATCATCTTCAGCACCAGCCGCCGCAGTTTAAACCTGCACTGCCGTCGTTAGACACCACCGGATCAGAAGTATCCACCGAACTGAAGGAGCTTCCCTCCCCTTTCCCATTTCCTGTCCCAGTCGAGACAGAAAAACAGCGCAAGGACCGCTTGCATCACCAGATTGTTCTCGACGCCTTGGGCGACGAGCGGGTGAGCGACGAGCCGAGTTTCCGGCAGGCCGTGCTGGCCAGGCAGCTGAGGGCGGAGCACGACTACCAGCTTGCGAATGCCGTGGCTGAGCTACGCGCGCAGATAACATCCGGTGTTGTGGCTGGACAACCACAACAACCACAACAACCACCACAACAACAACAACAACAACAACAACAACAACAACAACAACAACAACTCCCGGCAAATGGTCGTGATAATGAGGATGATGATGGGTCTAGTTTAGAAGGGGCAATCGGGGATTTAGACATTGACGGGCAAAAGGTCACGAGCGATGGGAATGGCGGGGTTGTTGCTCGTGCCCAAGGGAACGGGAATGGTGGTGGGCCAGGTAGGCATGAGCTCGAGAAGGAGTACCCTGTTGGGAGCGATAGGGCTTTGGCCGTGGCGAGGTGGGTGTTGGATGCGCCGCCTAATGCGGGGATCGTTCCCGGGGATGGGAAGAAGAGGAGGAAGAGGACGGTCAAAAAGGTTGCTGCTCCTGGGGGTGAGGCGGAGAAGGTTTAGATGCTGGCTGGTTGGCTGCATGACTGCGATATCATTGTACCAAGTAGAAGGGAAGGGGCCCAACCGACTCGTTGATGTTTTGTGTTGAAAAATAGTCTATATACAAATCCATCAACTGTACAAAGTAACACAGTGGCCATAATCTGCAAACCTACTTGTATCCAAGAACAACCAGACACAAAAAGAAATGAGTAAAATCAACGCTTAGGTATCCCGTCAACTCCTGTAGCCCCCCCTTCCACCACCCCCACACACACACACAAGTTTCAAGGTGAATATGACCCCATCACAAATAAAACAACATGCCCAGTGTCTATTCATGTCACAAGCATCTACCAATTCCCAGTGCCGTGGCCACCGTTGGCAGCGTTGCCAGTGGCAAGATACGCAGAAATATCACTCATGCCATCCGCTTCCAGAATGTTGAGCAGCTGCGTCTGCTGCTCCTGCGTCAAGCTATCGTGGCGCTCATTGCCAAAGTACTGGTTCCCGTACCCTTCCCACGAGAGGAGACCCCCGGCTGAGGTAGAGTTATGCCACGGGGCGCCTTCCATCGGTAGGTTGTGGTACGGGCTGTAGGGGTTGTAGGCCTGTTGAGTTTGTTGTTGTTGTTGTTGTTGTTGAAGTTGCTGCTGTTGCTGTTGGAGCTGTTGTTGGTGCAGCTGCTGGTGTGGTTGTAGCTGGTGTGGTTGTAGCTGGTGTGATGGTGGATGATGGGATCGTGGTTGAAGGGTTTGGTGTTGTTGTTGTTGTGGTTGTTGTTGTTGTGGTTGTTGTTGTTGTTGTGGTTGGGCGGAATGCTGTATTGCTGGCGCTGGTGGCAGAGAGAACTGCGTTGGTGGTGGATGTTGAAGGCTGGAGCCAGCAAAGGCATAACCTCCTTGCTGCTGGGTTGGGGGCTCCCAGATGCTGGCCGAGTTGGCACCTGCAAACGTGTGTGGTTGGAGTATCGGTGCGGGCGGGTTGCTCCAGTTGGTCACTCTCGTTGCTCTTTGGGCATTGGAGCCTGGAATAGGAGGGATTGTGAAGGCTGGAATGTTGGATGGAGCCGCCATGGAGGAGGTTGGTGGGCCAGGCTGTTGCTGCCCATAGGGTTGCCCAAAGCCGTACTCAGCAAGTCCATGAGTAGCGGGAACAGGACTGTGCCGGGTGACCATTGGCAGTGGGCTTGCATGATGGAGCGTTGGCGTGGGAGTCGGGCTTGGACCTCGAGGTGTGCCAACCAATCGTGGCGAAAGGCTCATGTGACTGGACTTTGCCGATGGTGGCGGGAGCGACTCTGGCGGAGTTGGCAGCGAGCTTGCTGTCCCTGTAGGCATCGGCGGCGTGCCTGCCTTTCGCTCTGCGGCCGGGGTTTGGTAGGGAGTGGACTCGGGAGCCAGTTCAGAGAGTCGCCGGCCGTGTGCATCTGTCAAGGAGCTTATCGGGTTCATGAAGATTGAGTTTGACCGAAAGGCG
Source organism: Podospora pseudopauciseta (assembly GCF_035222475.1). Lineage (NCBI taxonomy): Eukaryota > Fungi > Ascomycota > Sordariomycetes > Sordariales > Podosporaceae > Podospora > Podospora pseudopauciseta. Next base: position 256,727 of record NC_085893.1, on the reverse strand, counting down.
GGCTGGTTTTGAAACGGCGATTGGTTCGTATATTCGGCACCCTGGTCAAAGTTATAAGGGGGCTCGATGTTGTACCCGAATGGCGACTGGTTGCTGAAGAGAGATGTTGCCGAGTGTGACTGTTGGCCTTGCGGTGACGAGTTCTCCGAGTCGGGAGAATTGCCGTCTTCAGTCAAAAACGGCGACTTGAAGTGGCCGTTGGGCGCACTGGGCATGGGGGACGACAACTCAAACGTAACTTTGGCTGTGTAGCTCTGCAGACAAGCCTTTGACAAGACTTCGTACAGGTTGATGGCCTCTTGCACGCCTGGCCATTTGGGGTGGAAGTTTGTGATAATGTTGATGCCATCCTGGACAAGCTGCTCGACATCCTCGCGGCTGTTTTGGGCTCGAACTTCAGGGTACCCAATAGACCAGAGAAGGGCATTGAGCGACGAGTTGATGGTCTGCAGGAACACCCATGTCCGGTCAAACGTGGGCTGCTCCCGATCAGGTCCTGTCGAAGAGGATGTGATGATGGACTTTGCTGCTTCAAAGCAAATTCTAGCCGCCCTGGCAGTTGGCTTAAGCACTTGGGGTGATGGCCGGTAGAGAATGATCATGACGGCGTGATATCGGTTTGTAAACCTGAATCAATACCGGTCAGCCATTTGAAGAAACGAGTTCTGATATGCCCACCTACCAAGGCTTGAACAGGGGAGGCTGTTCTGGACAAGAGTCCAGCCAATCCTTCAACTTTTGGTCCATTTGTTGGACCCAAGGATCTACATCCGTTGTTCGTGCCGGTCGTTCCTGTTCGTAGAGCACCCGCCGGATCTCGGCCTGCATCAGCCGCATCTTGCAGTAATGTATGGCGATGGTTTTCCGTTCACAGAAGCGACCCTGTAGGATGCTCTCGGGCGTCGCATCTGGCGTGATGTCCTCATCCTGAACCGTCTCGAAGAACTTCACCTTTATCATGTCACCGGTTCTCGAAAACCCGCTGGGGCGTCCCAGCATATGGGCGAGGCCCAACTCGGTCGTGAGCACAATCCAGACCAACCTTCTCTTCAAATCAAGGCTTTGAAGATCGCTGTCACCCATGGCCCATGTGTTTTCGTCCCCGAGGGCCCATTGCTGGCATATTTTGATGGCAAGCCCAACCACGTGGTAAACGGCAATCTTGATGGGCATCAGCAGCGAGTACTGTACGATCAAGATCAAACATTGTAAGGTCTTCAGATCCTTTGGTCTGACAACGTGGTCGAAATGCTCCATGGCAGCAAGGTAGTATGTATCTGGCAATCCGGCCCACCTGTCGACCTTGGCCAGACTGATGGCAATCATCATGTTGACAGCAAAGAGGCGGTAGTGGTCCGTATCACCATTGAAAACGGCCTCGAGATCTTGAGCAAAGACAGTCTCATGGAAAACCGGGGTGAATACTTGTATTCTTTCTTTGAAAACTCTCCACAGGTTCTCTGTCATGGCTCTCGTGGGGAACTCTTTGGCAGGAATATCGGCCGTCAAGGGAAAGTCGACTGCCCTGGGACCTGAGGGTCCGCTGAAGCTTCCCATGACAACGCTTTGCATACGGTCCCGCTGGTCGATTCTCCTGGAGCGTAATTCCGGGATCAAGGAAGAGATGCGGAGGGAGTCGGTATAGCGTTTCGCCTCCTCCATGAGAATGCGCGTCATCGCGATGCCGCTGCTGGGGCCCAGATACCGAGGGGATTCGACGGACTTTTTGTCCAAATGAACCAGCCCGCCTGGCGTTACCATGTCGTCGTCATCGTTTGGATCCTCCCCCGTGAGCTGTTCGAGTTCGGCCTCTAGACGCTGGACCTTTTTTTGGAGGTCTACAACGTAGGTCCGGTTCATCTTGCGGTTTTTTGTCGTGTCGAAGTACTCGCATGTCTGGCCGGCGCGGTCGCAGGGACTACATCGTGGGAGGGCTGGATCGCATTTCGTTTTCCTCTACGTTGATAGGCAAGCGTCAGCTCAGGTTGTACCTACTCAGACAAAAGCAGCTCTGCAGCATTACAGGGTAAGGATCCCTGGGAGTGAGGGCTGTACCTGTCTGCACCTGCAGCATGCTGTCAAGGTATGCACCGTCCCTTGGTGTTGGGCCGGCCCATTGCTCAGGTTTTCTCCAAAATGGCCGAGATGCGAGGGCGGCGGACGGCGTGGGTAGTTAAAATGGCCTGGCTGGAGTGGTCGCGGGGCATACGCGCCAATGGTCTGGCGCAGCAGAGTGGCAGCGTCCATGTCTATTGGAGTCTCGATGTTACGAATATGGAATGGGGAGGACGGACGACGGGAGATTAGAGCGGGCGCGACGACGATGTGCCCAGGCGCCTCGCTGGGGTAACGTGCTGCCCGGCGGCGGTGTTTGGGTGGTTGTCCGTGGCAGCTCAGGCTAGGAGAATGATAATGCGAATGCGTTGGAACAGCTGGACATGGTCGAGAGAATTGACACTGGACGGTGATACCCCTACCTTAGAAAGATCAAAGTTCAAAGTCTGGGTTGGAGAAGCACTGGCGGGCCTGCCGCTGCCTACGTTCCAGGTTCCCTCGCGGGCATCCTTTTGGACAGGACAGGGCAGTCCTCCTCCCGATTCGCCGGCACACGCAACCCCTGTCCACCTCGCCGTAGGTCTCCATTGAACCTAACCCAGCTCACCAAAGGTCAACATGATCAACATGATCAACATCCAATTCTGCCCGGACAAGGTCAGAATGCGCGCCACTAGCTAATTGTGTTCCAAGTTACCTTGTACCTAAACAACATAACCACCCCTCGTATATCCCACGCCATCACCACCACCGTGGCTTACCTAAAGTAGGTGAGGCTTGAGGCTTGAGCAGCGACCTTGCTCAGCTGACTGTGGACTCGGAACGGCACTCGGGCACTGGCAGGCAGGGATTCAGGGATCCAGGAAAGGTGGGGTTGTTCCAGCAGGTGTACCCCGCCATCAGAGCGTCCACCCGCACCAGACAGCAGCACCAGTCACCCAGTCACGCCAATCTACCATTTCAGATCTGGTCTCATGAGATGGCAAATGCAAGATGCGGGCAGTTGCTGATCCTACTAGGCAAAAGTTCTGGAAGCCTTCCACGGACTTTGATCCGTCAGATTTTGAAGTCTCCACTACGGTCCAGCGCAGTAACGCGATGTGGGGTTTCAGCCTTGGCGACAGGTTCCTTTCAAACCCCGCCAAGCCGATTCAGCCCCTGATCTGTTCAGTTGACACTTGACAGCCGTCTGATATCGTGGCTGAACGCCTCACTTCACCTGTATTGCGCTGGGCACGCCACATTTGGGGGCCAAATCGAAACAGCCGGTGGAAGAGATCATAGATAGCAAATCGGGATGGCAAGTACTCCTTGATCAGTCTTCTTCCCGTCCTCCATCGCCTTTTGCTGGAGGTACCTCAGATACCTTATCTACCCAGCAGGACACGGCTAGGAAAGAAAGAATCCGAACAAGGGGCGGATATCCATCCAGCCCGCCTTGCCTCGCTCGCTACCCCACTTCCCGTGCTCTTCACACCCAGCTGTCCCGCATCAAAGACAGTCAGTTCCCAATCCATTTCATTCTCACTCGACACCAGAGACGCGCCTCTCACAAGGGCTAATCCACAGCGTAGCAGCACCGTCCCCGGACGAGAAGCCAAAGTCACCACAGACAGCTGCTCTCAACCTCAACCACACCGTCTAGGTGGGCGCACCACAGCCAGGGAGTTGACCCTGAGCTCCACTCCCTTCAACAAGACCCCACACAATGCGTACCCGGTCCAGCTTCTCCCACAACCCTCACCTTCGCGTGTCTCGGCCCGTGTCTGCCTGTTCAAGATGTGAGTAGCCTCTTTCCGTGCTGATCCAGAGCATCGTTGTTGACTCCAGCCTCGTGTATAACAACAGGTCGGGTAGCTAAAGTCAAGGTGAGTTACCCCCCCCCCCAAACCCCGTCATGTATCCCCACGTCACAGCCTCCCCTGACTGACTCCTGAGCCAGTGTGATGGCAAATTGCCGGCCTGTACTGCCTGTGAGAAGGCTGGTCGTGAGAATGAATGCTCGGCGGCCAGTGACCAACAGTTTGCTCGCGGCAAGGAGCGGAGCTGGGTTGCTGCCCTCGAGGCAAGGGTGGAAAAGCTTGATCGCAGACTGAACCATGCCCGGTCACGGAAGGCATCTGTGGCTCTGCATGAAGTCGATGATAACACCATGACGATGCAGGATTCCGAACGGAGGGACTCGCTGGTCGACATCACCGCTGCCATCCATCGTAAAGCTGCCCGGACTCGCGAAAAAGCAGACTTCAACACATTGGTATCCGATTTTGGCCTGTTGACTGTCAATGCCACCACTCCCGGCTTCGACACTCAACAAGAGTCGGCGAACCCTATGAGCTTTGCCCGTCTCGTTCTGGCCGCCGCACAACATGACACATTGCCCGACCCAAACACTGACGAACTTCCGTATCAGGAAGTGGCCGAGGCCAATTTCCAATTTTACCAAGACAACATCCTGCCTCTCTATCCCCTGTTTCCAACCGCAGACTTGAAAGCTCTCGTTCCCAAGATTTACGACGCCGCAGACCTCGGCATCCTGGGCGGCATAAGGTCTTCTGAATACTGGCTCTTTTGGATGGTCATGGCCATCGCTTCTGCCGCCCAGAGCAAGGCTGTGAACGACAGAAACTACTATGATGCCCTGCAGTATGTGGCTCGCGCTTTACCCTACGCCGATCGCGCCTTTGTTCCCGGATACACCACTCAAATACAGGCTCTCGTGCTCCTCACGCAGTACTCCATGCTCGACCCAGCTCACTTTGACAGCTGGCACCTCATAGGTTTTGCCTGCCGGGCCTGTATCGACCTGGGCTTCCACAAAGACCACACTTTCACACAGCAGTCGAGCAAAGACACAATAGATGCGCGCCGACGTACTTTTTATTGTGTATATGCTCTGGATAGGTTCGTCTCAGTCCATCAACCATCGAGTCATGAACTTCTGCTGACACACATTTCAGAGCAATCAGCATGGTCCACGCTCGCCCCTTTTCCTTCAAGGATGACGACATATCCGTGCGGCTCCCGAGTCCATCTGTGGACAATGAAAGGTCAGATCCATCTCTTCCTCTGTTCGAGCTTCGAAGACTGCAGTCGGGTTGGTACCAGACCTTGGTACAAACCGACTCAAACGACCCTCTTCGGGATCCCATCCAGTACGTGTGGCAGAAATATCACGAGACGCAGAGATGGTCAAAGGAGCTCACATTGGACCTTCCGGCCACAATTCGCACCGCGTTTGATCTGGAACTCGATTACAGCTCTGTTTATCTGGTCGTTCCTAGTCCGCGCACACCCAAACTTACCGACCATGGGCGCCTACTGATCTTTGAACACACCATACGTTACCTTTACAGGATGTACGAGGTTGTCAAGGCCAGCCCGAGTGAGGGCTTCTACACCTATCATGATGCCCTCAAAGTTTTCTTCATGGGCTCGCAACTGGTCACAGTGCTGCGGGACCCAGGCGAAAGTGACTTATGGCAATCTCTGGGAGCCACCGAACCGCCGCAACAAAACCCCCCCCTTCCTGAACGATTGGACAAGGATCTTTCTGATGCTATCGCGCGGAGCAACTCGTGTCTCGACAAGGTCAATGAGACACTCAAGCTGTATGGAGAAAGATGGGAGCAGGTGAAGACCTTGGCAGACCATTTTGACAGGACAACAACCGACATCAAGTCTTATCTTGAGACGAGAAGAGATATGGTGGAAAGTGCCATTGCACGAAGTATGCAGAAGGACGGCCGTCATGCCCTGCCCACGTCACGCCCTGGTACAAATCCCTCCACGCTTGCTTACCAGTCGGCGCCAATGACGCAACACTCATCACAACGAGCAAACCAGGGAGCCCCGTGGGGGCATTCTACAGGCTTCCAAGGACACCATAACGTACACTTTTGATTGGGAGTTCAGGGACACGATCCAGATGACGGGTATCTAGGCGGTTGCGTGGGAAGATAAGGGGGTTTCATCAGGACTGCGTGGAGTATCCGAAGCGATCATTAGTTCAGGAAGAAGAATATACCCTTTTCAGTAAAGTCTCAATAAATGTACTTTTCACGTCAGCTTGCTTCCCCCTGCTTTGTCTGAACCGTGGCCCGAAAACGTCGGCATCAGTTCAACGACCGGCAACAAAGGGAAGTCCAAGCAACGGGTCCCAGCGGGCCACAGAACTCGGCATGCAGCCGCCAATAGATTCGGCCACGAAGGCCAGCTGCATCAAGGCCCGGCTGACAACGTCGGGAGGGTTCCTACAGCCGAAGTCGGCATCAACACCAGACATGGCGACAGGCTTCGTCGGAGTATAGGAACGGCTGCGTGTCCGACCAGCGCCTTCGGTCCCGGAAGACTTGCAAAGTTGGCGAACACTGGCTGTATACTCATCTCTCTTCGGCAAGGGGCCGCTTTCCATCCATCGATCCGGGCGTTGTCCAATTAACAACCAGCAATGCTTGATGCTATTTGAAGTCATCTGCCGCTGTGATACACAAGAGCCAAGTTCATATATACATGCCTTGCTTTCCGCATGCCATGAAATGCATCCCCGTCCTTTTTGCCTTCACCGTGTGGGTGAAGACGACCTACTGACAACCAGCACAAAGCACACTCTCCGAGTTACACAAACTGCAACAAAACGCCTTGGCCATCAAGAATGGCGACTACACAGACAGAAACGCGGTTTTCCAGCCTATTGTCAAGAGAGAAGGCAGCTACAGACGAACAGCCGGTCCACCTCTCCTTGTGTGGAATCGAGGTGCCTAGTGTCGGCCCTGATCGTGGAGCGACCGATGATGACATCTGGAGAACAGCCGAGGGAAGGGTTGCAGGTACACCTCATCCCAAGGACGACGCTCGCAAGATTGTCGGACACATCAAAAACCGTCTCAACGGCTCGAGCCCGTCTGGAAGCGGCAGCCGTCTACTCAAACTAGCAGACGACATCACCACCGACATCACAGATGCCACCTCCGGCAGCGAGCCGGCGCGCCTGAAAGTGGCCACAGCAGCGCTCGAACTGGCAGCCGCTGTCCGCCCTCCGTCCGATGCCATCATGTCCCTCTTTGCCAACATGTCTGTCGTCTCCGCCGTCAGACTGTTCCAGCACTGGGGTGTGTTTGACATGCTCCCCACATCACCCCCAACCCAAGGGACTGCCTGCTGCGATATCGCCAGACAGATCAATGCGGAAGAAGGGATAGTCTGTGGGTTTCATCCCCTCCCCTCCCCCTTTTGTTCTTGATAGAACCGTGGCTAATGACCGAAACAGCAAGGATATCAACCATGCTCACCTCCTCCCGCATTCTCTCTCTTACACACAACGGAGAGCTCTGTCACACACCAACCTCGTTGTTGCTACGATCGTCGGAGCCGATGGCGGCCATGTTTGACTTGATGTACACCAATATCGTGCGGGTGTCTGACATTTTGCCTTGTTACTTTGACACCTACGGGAAAAAGGAACCGGTGGGGCCGGGCCATGTCCCTGTTACGGTGTTGACGGGGGAGGCGGAGTTGGGGTACTTTGAGAGTGTGGCTAAGGACGAGGAGAGGATGAGGGGTTTCACGAGGGCGATGGGGGTTGCGTCGGGGAGGGTGCCGGTGACGGGAGTTTATCCTCTTGGGAAGGTGCTGGATGGTGTGGAGGAGGAGGACGATGGGAGGGTGATGTGGGTGGATGTTGGTGGGGGTGGGGGGCATGTGCTGAGGCGGTTCAGGGAGGGTTGTGCCGGTTTGAGGGATGGGAGATGCGTGGTGGTTGATTTGGCGGGAGTGGTTGATCAGGGAAGGATTGAGGCGGAAGGGGATGAGCTGATGATGGCGGTGGAATGGGTGGAGGGGGATTTCATGAGGGAGATGACGGTGAAAGGTTTGTGGCTTTACTTGAAGGGGGTAGGATTTGACGAGGGCTGACATGAAAGAAAACAGGGGCAAGGTTTTATTACCTGAGGCATATTCTACGGGACTATTCGGATCCAATAGCAACGCTGGTCTTGAGGAATGTGGCACGGGCGATGGGCCGGGATAGTAGGATTTTGGTTTCCGAGCAGATCAACCCTGATGGTGGTGGTACGACGGGGAGACCAATGCCCCTGTATGCTGCCTTCAAGGACTACTCTATGCTTGCTATTGGTGGGAAGGAGAGGTCGTTGACTCAGTTTGAGAGAATTGGGAAAGAGGCTGGGCTGAGGGTTGAGGCGGTGTATAGGGATAGTAAGGGGACTGGACATGGGGTGGTTGAGTTTGTTTTGGAGGGGTAGAGATATAATGTGCGTAATTTTTGGATAAAGATCTTTAACTTGCTGACCTAGTGATGTATCAGTCACAAACCTGATTGATGTTGTCATAAGGACTCGGTAACACAACACCTGCGTCGAACCAAAGATTATCTATCGACTTCGCTACCAACACTTTCCAGGTACGTGTGTAATGGTCACTTTTCTTCACATCTTAATCATGGTAAGCTTGTTTGATTCTCTTCGCAGCATTCAGGCAAAGCAAATTGTTAATTTCCCCAGCTGATGGTCTGAGGTTTGAGTCTTGGTCAACATATCGACAGGATGTCTCACGAATTTCGGTGAGAGCTCGACTCAAAATGGAAGGTTTCTGATACTTACAATGGACTCCGAATCAGCCATGATCAGGATGAGCATAAATGCAAACAGGCTCCCTCTTCCATTGATCATGATATCAGACCATCGCCAAGCAGTGTCCAACCTCCCGTCCTTCACAGGCCAGCTCATACATTCAATCATCATACAACAACAGTCACCATGAAACTCACAACACTTCTTCTAACCACCGTCATGGCTCTAGCCACAGCCCTCCCCAGCCCCTCTGAGGCTTCTACAGAAGCTATTCGGAATGCCGAGGCGGATGCCACCTTTGCGAGTCCAGAAGAACTCGAGGCTCTGGGTATAATCTAATGGTAAGTTACATCTTGAATCGTCTCAACTCGCTCATCACTTCAGAAACTAAGCAAGACACCAGGCAAGCAGCAGGAGGGATGCAAACGCGGCTGGAATAGTTCGACATGTCCGCAGACGTGCAGGAACGAGGCAGATGCCAGCCGGTGCCCGAACCGAAAGGCTGTACACATCAGCATCAGTGATGATGGGTGTTTTTTTGGCTGGATTACTTGTAGTTGTACTTGCGAGAACTGATTTTAAGTGTTATGGAAGTGATGGGCAGTATTGATTGTATTTGACAAAGAGTTATCCAGCATTTCTCTTGTCAATTTATCTGATGGAGGTAGTTTGCTTGAAAATTGAAGTAGTTTCAATTGTGCTCTCTGTGCTAAATTCGCGGGATTCTGAGTCTCCAGTTTGTCTTGGGTCTTTGAAAGCGAGTCGGTAAGGCAAGGCAGGTAGGTAGGTAGTCAGTAATCCCCGTCTACAGACGGAAGTTTTTTATTCTTGGGATAGATGAAGACAAAACAAGCTCAACAGAGTTTGACTCGAGTGGAATCTCCAAGCCATCTCCCAAGCCCATGTGACAACGGCACAAACTGCAAAAACAGAACCAGCCAAGTGTCCCAAGCGATGCCAATGTTCCTCCTCCCCGCCCCGTCTTTTCCCCAGGTCCCCCGAGTCCGGGCAGGCCGCGTCTTGGTCTTCTTCGTCTCTCGTCTCGTCCCGTGTTTCCCTTCGGGCTGTCCTGCATTCGGCGCATTGTGCAGCGGAGAGTTTTGCCCCGTCGAAGAAGCGATGCGCAAGCTCCTTGGCTTCTCGAGGGAAAGGGTTGTTTCGCCAAGCAGATCCGAAAGAGTCGTCCGATGTCAGCTGATGGCTTTCTCCACATCCGGGGCTGCTTGCTCCTTTGTGTTGCTTTGGGGCTGGAGGCCGAAGAGGAGCGTCGACACCTCGCGGAGAAACTGTTTTGAGATTGATCGACAACGGAGATAAGCACTCCTTCTTCACGAGATGAGTTTTTGTGTTATTTTAAGAACAAAACAGGCCGAATCAAACTTGGCTATCAATTACCTATTCCTTTGCTGCGGGTTATCATCCAAACAAAGAAAGACTGACACTGAGCCGCGCCTGACCAGAGATATTCCTTCATACACATCACAAGCTTGATTGTGCTCCCCCTCGGCTCACCTTTTCTTCTTGTTAACTTTTTCCTACCCCCTTTCCCTCCCCTTTAGCGCCCTACCCCCCACTCACTCACACTCAACCGAAAAAAGCTGCTCTGCCAAGTTGTCTTCACGCCATGTAACCCTCAACCGTTCTCTTCAGTCCCACTCTTCCTCTCCTTTTTCCTATTCTGGAGCCAGGCAAGACGGGATTTCCTCCCATTTGACGGCAGACTCTGGCTGGGGCTGAAGAGTCAGCCTTAAAAGACAAGGAGGCTGAACACACCTGACAGGCATATGCATTACATCTAGGTAGTTCCTCTCACCGCTTATCAACAACTTCACATGGCGTGGGGCTCCTCGTCCAGCCATGCCGGACGCTCAAATGTTTGTGCATGGAGCGATGCTCGCCTCGGGGGCAACTTGGCAGGCGGCAAGGCCCCGGCCATGGACAGGTCATCGTCAGTCTCTTCGCTGCCGCCGGGTGCTGGGTGGCTGCCACGCCGTGATGCTGATCCTGGCCGGGGTGGTCGGTGGCTACGGTGGGTGGCCTTTTGCTTCTGGTTGTCGAGGTCTTCGTATTCTTCGACTTCTCGTCTTGTCATGGAGGTGTTGGGTCTGGAGATGTCCCGGGTTAGAGAATCCGAATCCCGGCGGGCGTCAAGAGAGTGCCTTCTGCGGCGGTTGCGCTGCGGTGGGTGTGGATTGTCTTGCTTTGGCTGCTTCTGTTGACGTTGCTGTGGAGATTGTCCTGGCCCCTTTGACGAGGTGGGCGTACTACTGCTGGCGACGACAGGGTTTACAGTCCTCGTCACATTTGGTAGCGGTGTAGTGTCGTAGTAGGTGTCATTGATCTGGAAGGCTGCCGGTGCGTTGTCAGAGTTGCTGGCCATTGAGCTTCGGCGGCTCCGGCTCTGTTGCCGATGGCTCGATGCGACAGAGCGGATGGAGGCTGGGCGGCTGAGTGAAGGTGTGGTGTTGTGTACGTGGGTGGGAAAGTACGGGGGCCGATGACGACTGTTGCTCCTGGACAGCCCGTCTCCTCCCCAAAGCGATTCGTTGTCGTAGTGAAAGGAGTGACGGATGGGATTCCAGGAAGAATTGGTGTCGACACGTTTGAGGTCGTAGCCATCAGCGGAGCTGCGTGTCCGACTTGACGCGCTCCTCTCGAGACCCTTGGTTGAGCTGGGGTGATATGTCTGGAGCGGCTTGGGCACATCAGGAGCGGTGCTGGGTCTGCCTCCCTGACTTTCGGCATCAGAATTGGTACCATTCGAGCCTCGTTTTGCCCTTAGGCGGGCACGGCAGTGGCGGACGATGCTGACAACAGTGATGATGGGCACCCATCCGAAGCATACCGAGCAGGCAATGACTACGATGAGGATGGTAGGGTCCCCATTCCACTCATATCCCATCTTGCATTGTCTCTGGCTGTCGTGCTGGTGCTGCGAGGTGCCGTGATATCGGGACCTGAGCAAAAGGGAACGGAAACATTATGCCCCAGCAGAAACGACAGCCCCAATGTGCAGATATCATCAGCTCATCATTTCCTCGTATTGGGCGTGCTAAGGTTCGCCATGTCCGGTGAGGAAAGGGAAGGTTTACGCTTGCATGGTGAGGTCCGAAGATGCAGATGGCATTTCGGGGCCTACAACCTGGAAGTAAATCATTCGAGGTCTCGATCAAAGGTGGTTCAGTTCTCCTGTTGCCCAAAGTGTCTGAGTGCAAGTAGCCCATCCCATCCCATCCCATCACATCCCATCCCATGCTGTCCGTGATACATTGATCTTGAAGTCGGAGTGGAGTAGTCAACAAACAGGTCGGGCGGTGTTGGGTTGTCTCCGGAATTGCCAGCCGTTGGACACCAACAAAAGATGGGACGAGGTCCTTCACGATGCCAAGCATCCCCACCTGCGATCGTGCCAAGGGCGGCCCTAGGTCCGCTTCGAAAACCCACCTCCCAGTTTGTGTGGGGAAGCCGCCTTTCCTGATCTGGCGGCTCGGCGTTCTCGACAGCGACCAAAGCTCCCGGACAGCATGACGGCTGGCAATATAGCCAAATTGCAAAACACTGCTGTTTCCCGGTTTTGCTGTGCCCGCCAGCACCGTGTGTTAATTTACATTGTTGAGCCTCAGCCTGGATTCGACCACTGTCTTCTATTTTGAGCAGCTCTCACATGTCCATTTAAGACGGAACACGCCGGCACCACTGATGACGCTGGTGACCGGTCACCCGGTTGACGGCCACATGGAAACCGGGTTCTCGGGTTGTCGGGCCTCGACATGCACACTGAAGCCAATCTCACGAACCATGCAAGCTCACAAGGGAGCAGAAAAATAAAACGGGTGCTAAGAATGTGGGGAAGTCTTGGAAAAACCGGGGTCACAGGCATTCCCCAGAACGAGCCGCCCTCTTCGACCCTTTGCTAGACACACGTGTTGTAGTACATCAGGCGCAGTACGTACTCCATACCTTGCTGCGCGCGGCTACTCGGATCGCAAACTGTTGAAGCTGTTCGACCATGTTCCCTGGACACACACAACGGTCACCAGGATGGAGACAGGTTGCATTCGGCGGATGCCCTCCGTGATGTCCTGGACAAGCTCCCAAGCCCGCTCCAATGAGCGGCAGTTGCCCCCTGTCGTCCCATCCAGCAGCCTCAATCTGATCCATCGCCCGTCGTCCTCGGCTCCACGATTCCCTCGTCTGTGCTTCGGCCAGCCTCCAACCGCCCCGGTCGTCAAGTCACATCGTCGTCCTTGGTTACGGTGACGCTTCACCCTTTGGGTCTGTCGCCGCCGGACCACCAGTGTGCGCGTTCCCATCGTGGAGATGTCTTCCTCCCAGTCGACCCCGCGCCAGCGCTTGCCTCTCCCACAGTCCAGGACCGGTGCATGATCCAGGGTCCTCGCTCGAGCCTTGACGGCCCGAGAGCCGTTTCCCATGAGGCGACCAGCGATGCCATCCCCTTGTGGCAACCTCAGCTGCATGGAGGAAAGGGTGCCGTGAATCCGCAATGTCGCTGATCTCGCCGTGGCAGCACCATGAAGCAAAGGAAATTGGGCCGACAGGGTGGTCCAAGGGCAGAAGGGGTGTCGAACACATCTCTATATAAGTCGGCTTCCCAAGGCCTCACGAACCCATCTTGATCTCACCACCCTCGACATCAAGCACGCCTTGCATCTACAGGTCCCAGTCAACCCTCCAGATCGCCATAATGGTTTCCGCAAAGTTCGCCGCTCTCGCTGCCCTTGTGGCCTCTGCCTCTGCTCAGCAGGTGTGCTCGCTCACTCCCGAGTCTCACCCCCCTCTGACCTGGCAAAGATGCTCGGCTGGTGGCTCCTGCACCAACGTCGCCGGCTCCGTCACCCTTGACTCCAACTGGCGCTGGACTCACACCCTCCAGGGCAGCACCAACTGCTACTCTGGCAACGAGTGGGATACCTCCATCTGCACCACTGGTACCAAGTGCGCTCAGAACTGCTGCGTTGAGGGTGCCGAGTATGCTGCCACCTATGGCATCACCACCAGCGGTAACCAGCTGAACCTCAAGTTCGTCACCGAGGGCAAGTACTCGACCAACGTTGGCTCGCGTACCTACCTCATGGAGAACGCCACCAAGTACCAGGGTAAGCTTCTTTTTTTTTCTTCTTCCACAGTGACACCCGCGTCGATCATCTTGGCTGACGACCCCTGACAGGCTTCAACCTCCTCGGCAACGAGTTCACCTTCGATGTCGATGTCTCCAACATTGGCTGCGGTCTCAACGGTGCCCTCTACTTCGTCTCCATGGACCTTGACGGCGGTCTTGCCAAGTACTCGGGCAACAAGGCTGGTGCCAAGTACGGCACCGGTTACTGCGATGCCCAGTGCCCCCGTGACATCAAGTTCATCAACGGTGAGGCCAACATCGAGGGATGGAACCCCTCCACCAACGATGTCAACGCCGGTGCCGGCCGCTACGGTACTTGCTGCTCCGAGATGGACATCTGGGAGGCCAACAACATGGCCACTGCCTACACTCCTCACTCCTGCACCATCCTCGACCAGAGCAGGTGCGAGGGCGAGTCTTGCGGTGGCACTTACAGCTCTGACCGCTATGGCGGTGTTTGCGATCCCGACGGATGCGACTTCAACTCGTACCGCATGGGCAACAAGGAGTTCTACGGCAAGGGCAAGACCGTCGACACCACCAAGAAGATGACCGTCGTCACCCAGTTCCTCAAGAACGCCGCCGGCGAGCTCTCCGAGATCAAGCGCTTCTACGTCCAGAACGGCGTCGTCATCCCCAACTCCGTCTCCAGCATCCCCGGTGTTCCCAACCAGAACTCCATCACCCAGGACTGGTGCGACGCCCAGAAGATCGCCTTCGGCGACCCGGATGACAACACCGCCAAGGGCGGTCTCCGCCAGATGGGTCTTGCCCTCGACAAGCCCATGGTCCTCGTCATGTCCATCTGGAACGACCACGCCGCCCACATGCTCTGGCTCGACTCCACCTACCCCGTCGACGCCGCCGGTCGCCCCGGTGCCGAGCGCGGTGCCTGCCCCACCACCTCGGGTGTCCCCTCCGAGGTCGAGGCCGAGGCCCCCAACTCCAACGTTGCCTTCTCCAACATCAAGTTCGGCCCCATCGGCTCGACCTTCAACAGCGGCAGCACCAACCCCAACCCCATCTCCTCCTCCACCGCCACCACCCCCACCTCGACCCGCGTCAGCAGCACCTCGACCGCCGCCCAGACTCCCACCAGCGCCCCTGGTGGCACCGTCCCCCGCTGGGGCCAGTGCGGCGGCCAGGGCTACACCGGCCCTACCCAGTGCGTTGCCCCCTACACCTGCGTCGTCAGCAACCAGTGGTACAGCCAGTGCCTCTAAGCGCGTGTGGAAACACACGTCTCTGGTGGGGCCAGCGCGGCTGACTGTGGTGGTGGTGTCGTGAGCATGAATTGTACATAGTTACTTGTTTCGAAACTTGCATGGGGATTGGGGACAACAGTACATATTGCTTTTTTTCCTTTTTCCTTCGCTTCAGCCGTATATAAATTGATGCATAGCTTTTTTGACCTTAACGCCACTGTTCTTTGTTGATGATGCTTGTGACTTGTGACCTGCACTTGAAATGAAACCAAACGTCTCGTTTGAGCTGGGACAAGGTATTTAAACGCTTGTTAGAACCTGGGGGGTGCGATGTGTGTGTGAGAGAGAACCAATGAGCGGGAGAGAGCGCGAGAGAGAGAGAGCAGGTGGGCAGGGAGACATGTCTGCCTGTACTCCCCAATTGTCTTTGACGTGGGTTTGGAGGAGGTGGTGGCGGAGTTCTCGACATGTGGTGCGTGTGGCTTCAATTTCCACTTTGGCCGCCGGTGTGCGGTCTGTCTGTTGGGTTGGAGGCATCGTGAGGTAGTGGTGCGTCTTGGTTGCTTTGGGTTGTGGGGTGTTGCCGGTCTTCCGAGGCTTGGTGAAATGGTGTTGGGTGTTGGAGGTGTAAGGCCACGCGGGGGGGGGGAATGGAGGAACCAGAGGAGTATTCAAGGCCGAGTGATCGAGTTTCACAGCTGTCTGGCCTCGTGCCACAGAGCTGGCGGAATGTTGATGGTCATGCCTTGGATAGGTATCGGGTGGTCCTGCCATGTTTCAGATGTGAGATGGCGATATCAGGATTTAATTAATTATCAGATGGCCATATTCTGGAGTCTTACTAATGTTGTTCTCCTGATGTCCAGTAAAAAGTTTAGACAATACCTCTCCACAACTCCATCCATCACAAAGCTTATACCTATCATTAGATGTTAGATGGTTATGCTGTTCTTCAACTATTGAATTGATATGGCTAGGCAGACCTTGTGAAACTTAGTATGAAGTGCAGAGATCTAGTTGATAAACTGTTCCCTCAAAGCTGATCAATAAGCCTCGAAATATGGTGGATAGGCATTAACACATGGCGACAAGTTGTTGACTAAGGGTTACTAGGCCTTCAGGAGATTGAGTACAACGAAAGATGTCAGAGCCCGGCCTGGGACCTCTCCCGCCAACTCGGCTGGCTCTTTTCCATAGAAAGAAACCCAAAGAAAAGAAAAAGTGTCTCGTTTCCATCTTTTCAAAGCAAAAAACTGACACAGGGATGGAGCTCTGCGGTCTCTCCCGTCCTGAATCCAGTATCAGACAGGCAGCCGACCTGATGGATCCACAAAGGACCTGTGGAAAAGAGCGTCGCTGCAAAACGCCCGGAGAACTAGCATTGCATCTTGGGCAGGAGCTTCCCTCCTTCCGCTGCCCGTGGCCATGTTCAGAGGACAGCGGACAAAAGACAGACCGAGTCCGGCTCCGGCTCAAAGGTGTACTAACTATCTCTAAAAACCTATCAACCATGTTCAAGGGCCTATTGACTATCCTAGAGGGCCTATTACTAATTTTCAAACACCTATATACTACACTGTTCAGCTGAAGCCAGCTAGCTATCCTTAAAGGCACCTGTGCTAAGAGGCAGTCTTTATCTTTGACTATGCCTGTCATACGTGACATACTCATCAGGGTAATTGCATTAGTTTGGGCACGAGAAGTGTGTAGAGTGAGATCTATGCAGCTCAGACTAGTCAGATCCATGAGTCTCGGCAGATTGCAAGCTGCAGTTATTTGATCCGTCCTCGATGTTTCTTTTGTCTCACTGAAAACACCACACGCCCCCTCGGTAGCTAAACCCATGACACAACCCGAAACAAGTTTGGTAACGTGCCACAAAAGTGCTTTTGAACTTACGACACTTGGTCGACTCCGGAATGATCATGGAGGCATGTAAAAGGGTGACAAGACTCAGTTATTCAGCCTATTCCTGGAAGGCAAAGCCAAGGTAGACTTTGCAAGAGTCCAACTAGCTATAAAGGTACGGGTACCTACTCATGTGCTCTCAGTTGGACTCCTCAACCAGCGACCTTGCCACTAACCTCCATGCTCTTCAAGATCTTGATATTGCTTCCCGGGGGCGGGTGCTGGTGCAGCAGGCACCCACCAACTGTTTACCACCCACGATCCAGACAAATTTCCCGACACCCCTACAAAACAAAACAAGCAAGTCAGAATGACCGACCCGTCCCACCACTACAGCAACAACGACGCCCTTAACCTCTACGGCGACCGACCAGAAAATTACAGCGACCGTGTGGCCCAGGAGAGAGATCCTGTGGAAAGAGAAATAGTCGAGCTGGACCGTGAGATTGCCCACGAGGTGCGGAAAAAGTTCACCGGTCAAGCGAGGCAGAGGCAAGCAGCCCATGAAAGGGACAAGGCCGAACAAGCTCGGGCTTCCAACCACAAGGCACCAATCCCGTACTCCCCAGCTTCTTACACGCACACTTCCTACTACAGGTACCCAACCACCACCAGTTGTCCTCCTGCTCCATCCTCTCATCCAGCTGGGTATTCCACCACATCAAGCGCGTTCTCGCCTACAACAACGCTGTCCTCAGCCGTGTACGCAAACACTGCTCAGTATGCTCAGACTTTGTATTCACAAAACTCTCAATAACCCCCCTGCAGGCTACCCAGCAACGACGCACGCAGCCAACGCTCAGGCCTATTACCCACAACGATACGGAGGCCAGCAACAGGGGCAGGGGCAGGGGCATCAGTCATATCAAAGTCAGTCCCAGTACAAAGGCTGCCGAATATCTCTGGAACATACGAGAGTAGACGCATAAGAGTATAGAATGGATTAGTAATCAGTAAGGAGGAGCGGCCAAGTCATGTTGTTATTGTTGTTGTTGTTAAGGTTGAGGTCTGGTACCTACCTTTATACGTCATATGTACAGTAGAGGAAACGCAAAGTTCAAGCTTGGCTAAAGATAGAGTGGAGGCTGATAGACTGAGCTGGCATCCATGTTCCATTGCGTTAATCGTTTGTGTTTTCATTGGATGTCGTTAGTGAGGCGACGTCACACAGTCACATAATCCATCCAGACAGGTTATACGCTAAAACGCTTCTATTGTGTCTTTATAGAGTGGAGTTATATATCTTCTAGCTTGCCATAGGCAACCAGCAACCGCCTCTTTTCCGGGCTCGCGTCCATCCCAAACCATCAATTAGATCCCTCTCTCCATGAAAAAAAAAAATGTGAAATCCACCATCCATAAGACCGAGCCTCGCTAGCAAAAACGCCGGGGCCCCCGGTCATGATATCTATCCCAGAAAAGGACTCTTGAACGCCGCCCGCTTCCCATGATGAGAAAGAAAGATAAAACAAATGCTTTTGCTCCCATGTTGAGTCTCCGCCCGTTGTTTTCCCCAATGATCCTTGAGATAAACACCCCCCTTTTTAAACCCGAGTCCATTCCCATTGAACCCATCACATCCCCATCCATCAATCCATAGTTGCACACAGGGGGTATCATGCCAAGAACGCAGAGAAAGCAGAGACAGAGGAAATATTATGAAACATAAGAAAAACCAAAAGGACAGGAACACGCCCAGGCTTACGCAGCGGCGGCGGCAGCCTCGACTGGGGCAGCGTTTCCGCCGCCACCGAGGAGTTCCAGAACCTTGTTGACGACGGCGCTTGGGTATCCGCGGCCGAGCATCTCAGTAACCACCCCCTTGGCGCTCTCGCGCTCCTCAACGGCAAGGAACGCGCGAGTCATGGCCTCGTAAGTGCTAGGTTCCCGCTTGGTGGCGCTGACAGTGGCGTAAATCTCCTTGGCCTTGGCAATGTTCTTCTCGGCTGCCCAGCCATGGATGAGGGTGTTGGCGATATAGGGAGTCATCTCCACACGATTCGACCGCATCATGGCGAGCACAGGCTCGGTCTCGACAACCCGATGGTTCGCAACCATGGCCTCGAAAAGAGCCTGGAACAGACAGGGAACGAGAGGAACCGAAGACTCCTTGACGACTGCGTCAAATACGCGGCGAGCACCCTCGAGATCGTGAAGGACACAGCCGCGGGCGTGGATGAGACTGGCGTAGTGGACGGCTTCGGGCTTCTGACCAGTAGCCTTGATCATCTCGAGGACAGACTCGGCAGCTTCCATGTCTACAGGATCTAAAGTGGCGTGGGTGTCAACGAGGAGCTTGAACGTGTGGGCGGTAGGGGCGATGCCCTTGGCCTTCATGCGCTCAAAGTACTCGAGAACCTTGGACTTGTCTCTCTTGGTCATGAGGAAGAATTGCATCATGCTGTTGTAGGGAGCCGGACGAGCCTTGTAGTTGGGCATGGCCTCCATCTCGTCAAACAGCTGCTCGGCAAACTTCTCATCGCTGACGCGGCAGAGAGCGTTGACAATGGTGCCGTACGTGACAGATGTGGGCTTGATACCGAGCGTCTGCATCTCGCCAAAGTAAAAGAGACAGTCGTCAATGCGACGCGCCTTGCCCAGCTTCCCGATCAAGGCATTGTACAGGAATGAAGTAGGCTCGACTCCCTCGGCCTTGGCGCGGTGGAACACGCGGACAGCTTCGGTGGCCTCGTCGAAGGTCTTGGTGGACTCCTTCAAGGTGGTGATGTAGAGACCAAAGGTGTTGGCCGAAGGGGTAGCACCCATGGCGAGGAGCTCCTGGTGGAACTGCTCGGCCATAGCTCTGTCACCAACAGTCAAGCAGGCACCAACCATGGCGTCCAGAATGGACGACCAACCGTAGCGGACCACTGGGTACTGAGGAAGCAGAGGCACATCCGTCCGGGCCATGGCGAGAATTTCGTGGCAAAGATCGATCTTGCCCTCCCTGGAGGCGGCGGAGATAAGCTTGGCGTAAGTGATGTACCGAGGATGGCGACCAGCACGACGGATGTTGCGGAAACGGTTGAGTGCATCACTCAGCTTGGGACCCTTGCGACCGTGGGCGCCCTCCAACTCATCCGAAATCAATGAAGATCCCTTGAAGTCGGTGTTCTGGGCATAGGGGTCGAAGGATTCGTCATGGTGGGCAACAGCTGGAGTCGATGGGAATGGCGAAGGGGCGAAAGACTGGGAGGGGGCATAAGAGACGGGAGAAGCTTCACGAGGATCCACAATGCCGCGAACGGCCATGAACCTAGAGATGAACTCGGTGGCTTCCTCAATCTCACCTTCGAGCTGAGCAGCGGGAACGGTCTCGCGGATGCGCTGGAACATCCACTCAGACTGAGTCAAACCCTCCATCACCTGCCCGGAACCAATCATGGCCACGGCATACATGGCTGCCGGTTCAACAAAGGACACGGTGAACTTGAAGCCAGAACCACAGAGGATATCCCAATACCGAGCTGCCGCACCGAGATCACCGGCGCGGATGCTCATCGCAAGCAAGGCCATGGCGGAAGAAACCATCTCGGTGGAAGGAGAGGCATTGGCAAAGGCGGCAACCGCAGTCAGCTTGTCGCCATTATCGGCAGCAACCGTGGCAATTTCGTTCATGGCCCGACCTCTAATCTCGCTCTCGATGCTTTGAGCCCACTGAAGAGCTTCCGAGTAGACGCCACGCTTGATGAAGCCCTTGACAAAGCCACCAGCAAGCAGAGCGTCTTTGATCTCTGCAGCAGTTACACCATACTCCTGTAGGATCTTCTTGTAGAACTTCACGGCACCAGGAAGCTTGTCGGAGATGACGTAGGCATTGATGACAGAGGCGTACACCTGAGCATCGGCGCGCTTCAGCAACGTCGGCTCGCCATTGTCGTTGGCGATGGCAAGGTTGCGGTACTCGTTGTAGCATTCCACGGCGCTGATCAAATCACCGGACTTGGCGAAAGCTGTGATCATGGCAGGGAAAGTGGCAGCAAAAGGGACAGCTTGGTTGCACTCCATGTGCTCAAACATCTCGAGCATATTGGACACACGACCAGCCTTGGCACACGCTGAGATCATCTGGTGGTAGGTCTCCGAGGTGTAACCGGCCTTGCTGGATGAGACAGAGCTCTCGAACAACTTGATGGCAAGGTCAAGACGCTCCTCCTCCCTCAAGATGGCAAGCTCAAGGTCATGAGAGGCAAACATGAACTTGCCGGGCTCATCCATGCCACCAAACCGCACACGCTTCACCTCGAGAGCCTCTTGCAGCGCAGACACTTCCAGCGAACGAGAAGCCAGCAAGCTGACAAGAATGTTGTACGTCTCGCTGTCCAGGGCAACCTTGCGTCTAAGCATATCCGTGTAGATATCCAGAGCCTTGTTCACCACCTCGGACTTGTCTGGTGCCAGCTGGAAAGCGGCAGTAAGCAAGACATTGTAGGCGGCAGCAATGGGCTTGATGCCGGCGACAAGCATGGCCTCGAAGACTGCCGGAATCTCGACATATCGTCCGCTGTCGGCGAGTTTCACGAGGTGGTCGGCGTAGGACTGGGACTGGGGATCGACGGGAGGCGTGCGGACGAGGCTGGCGGGAGTTCGGATATGGGAAACAGGAGTGATGGTTCGCGACCTAATCTCTTCCTCGAGCTTTTCGGCCAGAGCTGGAGACGTGGCGCGGAGGGATTCCACCTCCTCTTCCAACGCATCCAGCTGCTTGCGAACCTCAATCTCCTCGGCGAGACGCGCATCGATGTGGGCAAGGGCGGCCTCGGCCTCGGGGGTGATGGCTGGGGAGGCATCGCGCTTGGTGACTTGGGTGGGGTCGACATCGAGGGCGAGGGTTTTGCTGGCATCGGAACCGAGAAGGATGGAAGCCGGTGTCGGCTTCCACTCGATGCGCTGCTGAAACTGGAACTGAGTCCACTCCTTGTCGGATTCCACCTCTTCCACGGCCCCTTCCTCGGCAACTTGCTGGGTCTTTTGCAATTGCTCAAAGTAAGCATCTAGGCCGCCATTGGTGCTAACAGCCTTGCCCAAACGTTGCGGCTCAACAGGCCCAGCGGCGACGGTCGAGCTGCTGGTGTGGAAAGCAGACTGGAGCCCAAGAGTCGAAAGACGGCGACCGATACGGGCATGGTTGCGGCGCCCAAAGGACGGGCGGTTTTGTGAGTTTAGAACATGAGGGTGGGTGGCAGCAACGACCGACTGGGCGTAACCTTGGGTGATGGACTTGGTAAATCCTTGCCGGATAAAGCTCTGCCAAACAGTCGAACTGAAAGCGGGCATTTAAGAGACACCAGGCGGAGAGGGGTTCTGTTCCCAGACGGAGACGAGGTGTCAGACGCGAATAGCTTCAACCAAAGGTAGCCAAGTCAGGCGATGCGGGGTCAAGCAATTGACTTACAAGGAGTGAAGGGGTTATGCGCAATTGCAGGTTCATTTGACGACAGTGAAGCCGTCAAACAAACGCGCTGACCTTGGGGGGTGATTGGTACAATGTTGGTGGTGGATGGACGAGAAACGGCAAAAGGGCGAAGGGCTGAGGCGTGGAAGGGAGTGAGTGACTGCACCTCAAATATTGTCTTAAAGCACCGGTAGCTGTGATTTTTTTTTCCCTCGCCGCGCTGGAGAAGCGAAAGCTAAGCCTGTGCCAGGTCACCGGGGTCCTTAGCCGGGTGGATTCGGAATGGGTGCGCGGATTAGTCAGAGCGAACCTCGCTCATCAGTCAACGACACAAAACACGGAGATATGTGTATTAATTCTCGGATATACAGACAATTATCCCTTCTTCTCCATTTGTTTCTTGAGGAAAATCCCAGCCCCCCATCGTCGTCGATTCATGACACTTGTTTCATAGCATCCATGATGTGGACGTCCACGTAATAACCGTTGCCTTAGGCGGCGTATGGAACACTTCAGAAAAGAACACATCAACCACTAACACACCTTGGTCCATAACCCTTAACCCTAGTATCACATGGGATGGCTGCCTCTACCTATCCTCTGGCATGGCCCGGGCTGTTCTCTGCTCACCGTCTTCCATCATCGTCGGCGGCCGTCTGTCAGTGGACGTCCCGACAAGCTGCCCCATGCTCCCCCAGAGCTGCTGGGCGGCCGATGACGAATGGCGGTGGCTTGGCGGAAGGCTCGGACGTGGGTTGAGCGGGGACACTCTGCTCCAGCACGTCAACGAAGACTTCCCGGACCAGATAACCTGGGGTTCATCTCAGATCTTAACTGTTAGTCAAATACCGGTGGTCCCGCCCAATCGCTAACAGTGCCGAGCCCTCGGAGCTCGCACCGCTCCAAACCCCGACAGCTGCAGGAACAGCACTTGACCACTTTGGGCGTTTTGGACGTTACCGTTACATGGGTTGAGACATTTCTCGAAAACTTTAGCGTCCACACAAAAAAGCAGTGCTTTCTTTTGACGGTACTCCGGCTTTGGCAATCCACTCTTCACTGTTATCAATCGTTCTTTACGGTTCGAACTGTCTCTATCTAGCATTTGGCATCAGTTGAGACACGATTGCAGTCATTCAACGGGGTATGCCACATCGAAGAGGATACGAGTGCGTGAGATGGCAGTGCACGATATCCAGCTGGAATAGCTCAATCAATCTCTGATCGACGATCGAAAACAGGATGAGTTGCATCTGATAATATCAGGGAATCCAAAGAAAGCCAGCAAACAGTCACATGTGCATGAAAAGCAACCAAATCCAGAGCCAATGATTGGACTGCCATGCCAAAAGTGCCCGGCCCGCCGTTTGCTGAGCCCTTGACCCGCCGCTGCTCCGTCCCGGCTTGTTCTCGACCTGCCTTATCACCGAGCATCCTCGGCCACCGAGTACGGGCCGCGGCCAATCCTGGATCGCATTTCCTAATTGATTATGTATAGTGCACAATTGCATCTACCAGGTAGGTAGTCATGAATCACCCTGCAGCATCTGCCATCTATGACCGCCACCGCTATCTTTCTTACTTGAGGGTTCAAGCTCGCTAAAGGGGATAATGTTCAGTCAAAATGGGGTTCAAGTCACAACGTTTGGGAGTCTCATAGCTCTCATTCAAATGTTTGATAAACTGTGGGCTTTGGTTTTTTAAAACTTGTTCAACGTGTGGCCAAGAGATGTAGGACAAGAGATGTATAAGACAAGACATGACAACATGTCGAAACTCACATTGCAGACAAAATCCCTACCAGTGACATCTTGAACATGTTTGTCAGAGGCATAATATGTTCGAAAACTTGACGTGTCTCTTATAGACCAAGGTAACTTACGTGAACTACGTGCTTTGGCTTTTTTCTCTCTTCTCTTCTTACTTTTGAGAAGTTCACAAGGCGGAAGGCATAAACTTGTGCCCAGGCTGTCGGGCTGCGAGGGTACTCTGTTGAAACGTGAAGCTGGTTCAGATGAACACCTTGAAATTTGTTTCCCCCAATACATCATTAGGTCTGTGTAATCAAGCGGCGCCGTCGGTGACAAATTCTGTGTTCTTTGTGGCCGTCAAGGCCGACCTTGGAAGTCAGGGTTAAAGCGCACGATTTCTTTCCAAAACAAAGACAAAAGTCAAACCTCAGGGTTGTGCCCCACAACAGCTCGCATAAGTGGGCCCTGCCTGAACCTACCCCTCCATCATTCAGGGGCTCTCATTCAACCTTCATGAGAGCTCACCCTTGCACTCGTCAACAAACCCATACTTGAAGCTATCGTGAGATTCTTCCTCTCTCACTCACATTCAAAATGCCCGAACACAAGAACTCATCTGTTGTCTCCGCCCCCGGCAAGGTTCTTCTCGCAGGCGGCTACATTGTCCTCGACAGGGATTACTCCGGCCTCGTCTTTGGCCTCAGCGCCCGCATCAACGTCGTCTCTCACCCCATCCAGCCCACCCAGGGCGTTCATCTCACCGAGATTGTCGTCGAAAGTCCGCAGTTTGACGATGACTCCTGGGTGTACGGCTACACCCCTGTGGGAGGTCACGGCGGTGTAAAAGTCACCCAGCTCGACCCGTATGTTCTCCCCCCCTTTTTTTTTGTCACACCTCATCACTAACACTTCTCCCAGCGGCACCAAACCCTTCAAACCCAACCATTTCGTCGAAACAACCCTCAACTACGTCCTCTCCTACATCGTCTCCCTCCCCGCCAAGCAAACCCTCTCCTCCATCCACCCCGCCAAATTCACCATCCTCGCCGACAACGACTATTACTCCACCACCACCACCACCTCCCCTTCCACCCCCCAGCGTCGCTTCCGCCACCTCGGGCAAACAATCTCCAAAGCCAACAAAACCGGCCTCGGCTCCTCCGCCGCCCTGGTAACCTCCCTAACCGGCTGCTTGCTCTCCCACTACCTCCCCCGTTCCCTTTTCGACCTCTCCACCCCCTCAGGCCGGCGCACCCTTCACAACCTCTCCCAAGCAGCCCACTGCGCCGCCCAGGGGAAAATCGGCTCCGGGTTCGACGTCGCCAGCGCCGTCTACGGCAGCTGCGTCTACCGCCGGTTTTCCCCCTCCCTCTTATCCGCCCTCCCACCCCCAGGGACGAGAGGGTTCGGGAGAGCCGTCGTGGAGACGGTCAACTCCCCCGACTGGGATCAAGAAATCAGCAAAGAGGAGACTGATCTTGCCGAGGGGCTGAAGATCAGAATGGTGGATGTCACGGGGGGGACGGCAACGGTCAGCATGGTGAAGCTGGTCAACGCCTGGAGGGAAGGGAACAAGGCCGAGGCGGATGGGTTGTTTACCGAGCTGGAGGGGGAGGTGAAGGTTTTGGCTGGGGCGCTCAAAGTCGGGGATGAGCAGGCGATAAAATGGGCAATGGGGAAGGTGAGGAGGTTGATGAAGAGGATGGGGGTGGAGAGCGGGGCCGAGATCGAGCCGGACAGTCAGACCAAGATGCTGGACGAGCTGGAGGGGCTGGAGGGGGTGGTGGGGAGTGTGGTTCCTGGCGCGGGGGGGTATGATGCTGCGGCGTTGGTGATTAGGGATGATGAGGGGACGGTGGGGAGAGTCGAAAGGTTTTTGGGAGAGTATAGTCACAGGGAAGGGGTGAAGGCGAGGTTGTTGGATGTGTTGGGGGAGGTGGAGGGGGCGAGGTTGGAGAGCTGGGATGGGGGGAGGTGGCAGGAGTTGTGATGTTGCAACAGATGAGGGCTTATATAGAACCGATGATTCAGTATCATCATCACACGCCAATCAGATCAAGAGAATATGCCAACGGAAGGTTGTCAAGCTCCCATTCTGTTTCGACATTTGTCTGCTGTAGTTGCCCAAGCCCATGCCAGCATGAGCACAAACAACCACAATTATTAATTTCCTTCGCTATCCTTCCTTTCCACCCTCGCATTGATTTTTAGTTCATCCATTCTTTTGTTTACCCGCTTGCTCGCTTCAAAAAGTTCAAAAAAGACAGCCTTATCCTACAAACTGAACCATGCCTGCTGCATTATTAATTTTGTCGTCATTGTTTTTGTTTTGCCTCCCCTCCCTGCTAGATCCTGATCGCCCCCCTCTCACTCACACTCCCCTTCGGACTCCCCCTCGGCGTATTCTTCTTGCTCGGCGGACTCAACGGGCTGATCGGGCTGCCAAGCTCAAACTCCCTCTCGAGGTACTCAAAGTCCAGGTCAAGCGGGAACATGCCGACAGGATCGACATTGTTGTTGACGTGCCCCCTGCTTCTGCTACCCGGTCGTGAATGTGAGTCAAGTTCCAGAGGCGAGACGACATCGTCATCCAAATCACCCAACAACAGGAGAGAGTGATTGCTCTGCGCTGGGAGACCACCACCGGAAGGAATCGGCATCGGCATCGGCATCGGCATCGGCTTCACCTGTTCTGAGCTGGCGTAGTGGCGGAGGTTGCTAGGGTGGGGAATTCTGGCCATCGATTCGGAACGGGAGATGGTGCCTGAGCGGGCGGAGGAGCTGCGCATCGATGACCCAGCTCTGGAGGAGGAACGGCCAGGGCCCGAGGTGTGGAGGTTGGTGATGATGGGAGGAGGCGGCGGTGGCAGGACACCTGTGACGTTGGGGTTGGGAGTGCTGGAGTTGGAGGATGAACTCGGAGCAGACGCAGAGTAGGTCGCTATTGATGGTGGTGAGTCGGCGTGGATTCCTAGTCTGGTGGCTGCAGCCTTCTCACGGAGGACCAGAATTCTGAAAGTGATGTTAGCAATGGAAGCGAAAGATTGGACTAATGAAGAGAGAGCATACTCTTCTGGCGTGAGACCTGGTAGCGTGACTGGGATCTGTTCAAAGTTGTATGGTGCTGACTGTGTCCTCTGTTAGTAAATGATGCGATGAGTGGATGACGAATGATACTCACAATCACCAACGGGCGTTTTGAGCCCTCTCTACCATTTCTCCTGAGTGACCCTTTCCGAGAGGTGATCATCTCCTGAAAAGAGGTGTATAACCTCTTCATTTCCGAACAGAGATACATTTTCCTGAGATAAATATCCAACGATTGCTTTTGGATCAGACAGATAAACGAGACGAATTGCTGAAGTGAAAATGGCGAAAGAGATTAACGTGTGAGATATACTCGAGTGTTGGAGGAGAAAAGTCTGTGATGTTAAAATCGGACGACGGATCTCCGAGGAGACAGATTAGATGGTTGGAAGAATAATAATACGGGGACAGAGGTAGGGCCGAAAAGTTCCTGACGGATCCGGAAAGTATTAAGAACAAGAGCGAGGCCGTGTATGATGCGAATTCGAACGAATGACGTGGGAGAACAAGTGAAGCGGAACCGAACCAGTTCCTCGGTAAGCCAGTGAGAAGCGAGTGTGGTGTCTAGAGCAGACAAAGATCAAGAAATACAAAGACAAAGGAGTGTCATGGGGACTGGCAGGTGAGCAAATATAGAATCCGACAAGGCCGGTGGCAACGTCCAGACAACGAATCTGTGCCGTCTTCGTCAAAGAAAAGAGGCTGGGAAGCGAGAAGAAGCAGAAGACAGCTGGGACAGGCTTATAAAAGAACACGATGCTTCTGCCGCATCAGATCGACCTTGTTCCAAACTGCTGGAACGTGTTCATGAAAGGCACGTCTCGCAACCAGCTGCCCCGTCAGGCAGTGGCGAGATATGCAGGACGAATCACGACTCATGATGGCCCCTCGCAGAGAACTGCAGAGAGGGAGAAGAAGACTGTCTTGGAATGTAGGACGGGGGGTTTAAGCGAGAAAGCCTCATGCCGTTTCCGCACCTCCTTTCCCCAGTGATGGAATGCTGACAACAGGTTGGAAATTGTCCCCCGAGACAAGCCGCCAGTTTGTTCTTGCAGAGCCTTGAAGAAATGAATAGAAATCGATTTGCTTTGCCTGCCGCTGAATAATGTCAAATTTTCATGTCTCCGAATGCCTCGTGGACGCGCCGTAGCAACGCCCTTGCTGAAGCCCTCCCTAGATTGGTTCCGGTTGCCTGCTGCAGATCAAGGGCACCCCCAAACCTCTATTTGGGGTAGTCCTTCAAATGATAGCTCTTCAGCTTGACGAATTGATCAAAACCATATTTGCTCAATGTTTGACCCTTCCCGGAGTTCTTCCATCCAGTCCAGGCCAGGTCCTGCATATCTCTCAGTCAGTGGCATTCACACCACACGGGGCATTCTGACTTACAGGGCTTGGGAAATCACAACGGTTGACGAAAACGGTTCCCGCTTCAACCTGCTCGCATAGCTCATATCCCTTATCTGTGTCCTTGGTCCATATGCTGGCAGTGAGACCAAACTCACTGTCGTTCATTAGCTCCACCGCTTCCTCGTCGCTCTTTACCTTCATAACGGGGATCACGGGCCCGAAAGTCTCATCTTTCATGACCTTCATTGTGTGATCGACCTTGGTGAGGAGCGTTGGCACGACAAAGTTGCCCTTGGGAGGAAGGTCCTTGAATGTCTCGTTATCGGGTGTGAGGTTCTCGGCGCCCTTGTCCAACGCGTCTTGAATGTGGGCCTCGATGGTCTCCTTTGACCTTTTTGAAACGACAGGGCCCAGGTGAGTGGCCTTATCCAAGGGGTCTCCCAGCTTGTAGCCCTTCAGAACTTTTTGAATGGCTTCAACAAACTGGTCATGGATCTTCTCGTCCACATACACACGCTCTATTGAGCAGCAGCTCTGACCAGAGTTGAAGACGGCTCCGTCCACGATTTCTTCAGCAGCCCAAGCAATGTCTACATCACCACGGACATAGGCCGGATCCTTTCCACCAAGCTCCAGACAAACATTGACCACCCTGTCCGAGGCGGCGCTCTGGACAGCAAGACCACCGGCGACCGACCCAGTAAAGCAGACGAGCGCGATCTTGGGGTTACGAACGATAGACTCGATGATGGTGGGCGATCCTGAGTGGAAATATTGGATGACGCCATCAGGCAAGCCGGCTTCCTGGAAGGCCCTGCCCACTTGTTCCGCAACGGTCGGGGTTTGGGGGGACGGCTTGAGGATGACCGAGTTTCCGGCAAGCAACGCGGGGATTAGGGCGTTGACGAGGATCAGATACGGATACTATCAGTGTTCAAGTTTGTGATTAGTACGTTGTCTCGTTGTCTACAAGGAGCAGATAGGCGCATACATTCCACGCAAAGATGATAAGCACTGGGCCAACAGGTACTTTGCGGATAAATCTCTTGAAACCCTTCTCCTCCTCGCCCGGCGTGTCCTGGAGCACGTCGTCGCTGATCTTGAGCAGATATTCGGACCGCTTGACGGCGGTGGCTACCTCCTTGGCCGTGTAGGCGATGGGACGTCCCATCTGGACGGTGAGCTCGTTGGCAAGCTCATCCTGCCTGTCGGCGAGGATCTTGAGGGCCTTCTTGATGATGATCTGGCGGTCAGCCAGCTTCGTTGTGCGCCATGCCTTGAACGCCTGGGTGGCAATGTCGGGAATCTGGTCGAGCTCCTCAGTGGAGATGCCGTTGCGCGTGAGGATGGGTTCCTCGGTGGTGGGGGAGATGGTGGTGATGACCTCGACAGACATGGCGACGGGAGGTAACGATGGCTGAGTGAGTGGTTGAAGATGTTAAGTGTAGGGGTAGAAAACAAGAGCGCGGTATCACCCGGGCTCGAATATCAAGTGGTGACACATTGGCGAGGAGCTGCGATGCGCCGTCATCCCTTTCTAAGCTTAAGGCGGCCTGTTGTTTGCCCCTCTGCCCCTCTGCCCTGCCCCTCCAACGACGTCCAGCTTCCAGTAAGCTCCCGCGGCACTGATAACAGATAAGATAACAGTGGGTAGCCAAGGATGCACCCTTGTGTCTGCCATCAAGTATCTTGCCCAGATGCGTATGCGGCGCTTTCCACTACCAGATATCGCGAAAGTATACGGACAGTCGGGATTATTCTGTTAGATCTTTCTATACCGTAAAGATGACTTGAACTATTTCCAAGGCCTCTATCTGGGCTGATTGATCCAAGCATGAGTTTCGGGAGCTACAATGCTGGAAACTTGGCAGTGCACAGGCCAATGGCAGTCTCCAGAAATTTTTGGAACAGCAACTAAAGGTTCAGCCAATCTACTTAATCGACAACCAACTAAAGCTGTTTTCCCAGATCCAAAGCTCAAAAAGTTCACCGACTGCCACCCACAACAATGTCTGACAAAAGAAACGCTTTTCTCGACGCCGGCGATAGTGACGAAGATGTCGGCCGCGATTATGATTCGGAGGATGATTTCCAAAAGGGTGGCCCCAGCGCGAAGCGCAGAAGAGTAAACGACGAGGATAGCGAGGCTGAAGACATTACCGACGACGAGCGATACCAAGACCAAGACGAGGATGGTGGCGCAAAGCTCGACTCAGAACCCCAAGAGTCCGGCGACGAGGCAGAGGAAGGAAAAGACTCCCAAGAAAAGAAACCGAAGAAGACAAAGGTCGAACTGCCCGGCGTCAAGAATTCACTGCTCAAGAAGAACCTTGTTGTCTCCGAAGCTGCCATCAAAAAGTCAGGTGTTATCTACCTATCGCGCGTACCGCCATTCATGAAGCCCCAGAAGCTACGATCACTTCTCGAACCATACGGCCAAATCAACAGGATATTCCTCGCCCCCGAGGATCCAGCAGTCCACGCGCGCCGCGTCCACGCCGGAGGTAACAAGAAGCGGTCCTACGGCGAGGGATGGGTCGAGTTTATCAAGAAGAAGGATGCTAAAAAGGTGGTCGATCTCTTGAATGCGCAAACAATTGGTGGGAAGAAGTCGAGTTGGTACAGAGATGATGTGTGGGCCATGAAATATTTGAATGGTTTCAAATGGTGGGACCCCACACCCCTTCCCACCCCCTCTCTCTCTCCCTGATTATCTTGGAACTCCATACTGACAGCCAACAGGCACCATCTCACAGAGCAAATCGCCGCCGAGAACGCCGAACGAGCCAGCAGAATGCGCGCCGAAATCAGCAAATCCACCAAGGAGAACAAGGAGTTTGTGCGGAACGTGGAGAGGGCAAAGGTGTTGCAGGGCATGGAAGCAAAGGCTGCGGCCAAGCGGAAAAAGGCCACAGAAGACGAGAAGAAGGAATATGGAGGCGGCAGTGCGGTCCAAGAAGGGGTTTCTCAAAAGAAGAGGAGGACGTTTGCACAGGTACCGCTGGCAAAGAAGACGAAGCAGGAGGACCAGCCAGAGCATGTGCAAAGAGTGCTCAGCAAGATCTTTTGATCGTTGAAGCCCCCTTTTTATTGTTCGGCATCTCTTTTGCATGTGCGTATACCCTTTACTAGCACCCAACACCTCAATTCGTATAGTGATTGGAACAACAGGGCTTTGTGGTGCTGCATAGCAAAATGTGCCGATACTTGCTCTCAGGATATCTATAATTCTGGCCTTCTCGTATGTCAAATGCTCGTTCTTATGGTTTCCAGGTGCTGTCATTTCGAATAACGTTGCGACAAGATGGGTTTCTCGAATCCAGATGGCCCCGACACTGGGTATCATCAGAGCGTGGAATCAGCAATTCGCAAGCTGGGACTCTCTCGCGAAGAGGCAGCGGAGCTCCAAGGCTACATCAAGCGGGTTCTAGACGAAGACAAAGCTTTTCCCAAGGGATATCCCGTCGAATCCCTTCTCATGCACCGATACCAAAAGGACTGGAAACACTTGCGTATGTGGAAAGAGGAGCCCGTCATCAGTGTTGAGCCTGCGTTCGCGAAGTGTGTGGAAGCAGTGCGGGATGGCTTGAACTTGTCCACATTCATCTCGGTCTGCCTTCCGGTCAATGCTTCTGCTGCCACAGGCTCTTATGCAGCTACAGGACAAGCCGGCTTAGGATACGGCAGTGAGAGCGAGAGTACATCCACCCGCAAATCCAGAGGAAGCAGCACCAGTCGCGACCACAAGTTCGACAGTGTTTCATCGAGAACACCAACACCGAGTTGCAGCAAGGAGATATATCACGGAGGGTTCGACAATCAAGGGTTTCGAGGCAGTCCACCCCCAGGCCCGCTTTATGTTCGACGTCAATCTAGATTGAATTTATCCTCGCCTCTCAGAACACCCTCTTTTCATGGCAGCGGGTCGGATCCGGGTCCCGGCTCACGAGGCAGGAAATACCCCCCCATCGTTGAGCGGCAATACTCATTACCTTTGGCTCATCCCCGACCACGATCATTAAGCAGATCCAGGGCAACTTCTCCGATTTTGACACCTCATCTCGTGTTTCCGCCGTCCTCCCCCCTTACACCGAACAAACCAAACTGGGACTTCACTCCAAACAACCATGACATGCACGACTACACCGTTACGGAGTATACCAAAACATCATCCTACCGCACCCGCACCTGGTACCCAGAATCCCATCCCACCTCCCGTAACACCCCATCTTTCGTCTGCCCTAGCACCCCCTACAGCAACGGCATCATCCCAAAAATGGACACCACCACCGCTCCAACCACACCCAGCCGCAAACCCTCTGCGCGCATCAGCGTGACCGACATCATCCCCGCCCCGCTAAACCTCCCCCGTCCCCGGCGCACATCCGACTCAACCGCCAGCCACAGCCATCACGTCCAGCGCAAAGACACCCATCCTCGTCTGCCTCATCCCAACCCTGCGCCCCCAGCGCCTCCAACCCATCGCTCACCCACCCCCCCAAATCTAACCATCACCAAACCTAAACAGCTCAACAGCCCTCCACACGACCCAACCATCACCAAAACCGGAAAACCCAACTCCTCTCCTCGTGAGGACCTGATCGATAATCTGTGCCTAGGAAAGAAAAGGGACATGACCCCCGACTTTGAGATCGTCCCCGTGACTCGACTCTCGCCTCAGTCTCAATCTCAGTCGTCACAAACTCATCAACAGAGTCACAGGCGGGAGAGAGCCAAGTCTAGATCGAGGGGTGATGATCGGAGGATGGACAGACCGCCCAAGAGAGAAGAAGAGCGGGAAGGGGGATCGTGGAGAAAGCTAGTTTGTGGGTGTTGTGGGGATGAGCATTGAATGGTTGCGGTTTACGGTGGATAAAGAGGAAAGATAGTTCCGTCATGCAACAAATATGCAGCATGTATTTATCGATACTCACAATACACAGAAGGAACACAGCAAAGTATCAAAGAAGTTCTCATCAAACAAAGCAAAAATGGTATATTTTCCCACTCCAACCCATTCACCCCATGAAACTTCACAGCCTAATCCCCTACTCATCATGAATGCCCAACTCATCAAAATCATCCAGCAGCTCATCCATATTGATCCTCGGCCCATCGTCAACACCCGTCATCTCCGTCTCAGCAATGCTCATCGCGTCCGCATCCTGCTGCTTCTTCTTGGTGTTCTTGTACAACGCCAACGCGGCCCGCAACTCCTCATCCTCCTCCACATCCCGCAAGAACATCTCGTACTCGGCCTCCATCTTCTCCAGATCGGCCGCCTTGGGCAGCAACTCGCCCTCATCCTTGGCCATGCGCTTGAGCTTCCAGTTGCGCTTCCTGTTCTTGCGCCTGTTGGGGTAGTGCTTCTTGACCAGAATGACATCTGGAATCGTCGACCCGAACGCACGAGAGCTCTCAATGGCGTCCAGAGCGGAAGAGTTGAAGTTTGTTCCCGAGAGCATATAACCAAGGACCGAGTCTCCAGCATGCAACAGGTTACCCAGATGAGTTCTGGTGAAATAGGTGTGGTCGTTTACACCGAGATCGGCGGCGCGGGCAACTTGCACTTCTGACAGAACCCACTTCCCCTTGCGGACGTTTGTTGGTTCGACGTCCATGACAATGAACTCGACCAAGTCGGGTGTACCGGCAAGAGGCTGGAATGGTGCGCGCCAGAAGACGTCGGAGCTGATTTCAGCTGTCTGAAGAGTGTTGGGGTCGAGAAGGTTGACGGACGTTCCTATCCTGTGGCAGAGGACAAGGGGCGTAATGTTGCCAATCGACCGGGCCAACTTGAGTGGCAGGGCCACCAAATCATCTCTGCAAATGGGGACAATCTCGACGGAGTAGTTGAACTTGTATGACTTGTCGCCTGTGTGGTTGTCTTGCGAAATAAGTTGCCTCGAGTCCTTGACAAAAATGGGAATGACTGATTTGAGGAAAGAAAGGAAGGCTTCGGCCTGATTTCTGTGAGCAAAGTAAAAGTCGATACCGCCCTTTTCTTCCTTGATGTTGATCGTGTCCCGATGCGCTTGGTGCTTGAGGATAAGCTGCTCCAAAAGCAAAAAGGTCCTCTTGTGGGGCACCTTTTGGCGGACTTGTACTGACGCTCTCCAAACGTTGGCTGTGTATGACTTGGCGCAGTCCTTGCACTGCTGTGTACCCACGACGTAGACCACCTCGAAACTTTGTTGCATGAGGACACCATCAGCCACTGAGTCCTGGATTGTGATCTTGACCTTGATTCTTCGCGAATGTGGTTCCGTCCAGATGAACTCTGCGTTGACAATGCGGACCTTGGTGATATTTCGTAACCTCTTCAAACACAAAGCAAGCAACTCTTTGGACTCGGGCGCAGCATTGACCCAGGTGTTGGGGGGCATCAGCCATCGGTCGCAGTCACGGCAGAACTGGATATGGGCTTCGCGGGGGATGGTTTTCGAGATGTCGACTGTCAATTTGATACTGGAGGCATTTTTATCAGTCCAGGCGCCATGACTAGCAATTCAAAGGAAAACTTACCAGTCGTAGCACATGGCACCGGCGGAAGAGGTGCCATCAATGGGAGAGCCGCAGTTGCAGCACAAGATGGTTGCGCCAGTGCGCGCTGTGCCCAGCATCGGGGCCATACCCATGGGAGTGTCGAGATCCATGATTTCCGTGTTTATCTGTGTCTCTCTGGGTATTGGGTTTGTTGTGTATTCGAAAAAGGTGTACCGCCTGAAGAGAGTGCAGTTATAGATATGGTGGGACTTGCACAGCAAGACGGCGAACTGGGGACTGCTGGCGGGGCGCTGCTTTCTCAAGAATTTTGACAGAAAATTGCCCCGCGCGCTGGTTGATAAGCAGTTTATCTGAATGTGGGGCTTCAACAGGTGGGGATCGTTACCCTTGGCGAGTCCGCCACTCCAGCACGTGACTCATTTCGAGACGATCATATTACTAATGACTGTTGATTTTAGACATCATCGAAAGAGGCAAGAAGTGGCTTTTCGCGAAAGTTACGCAATCTGTGGAGGAAGGGACTCTCACTGCCTCGGATGGTCCTGTTTGTGTTAAGAGCTGTGTTAATTGTTATTCAGGTATCCAACAAACCTCTTGCGTCGTGCCTGGTGGCCTTTTGGTCAAAGCTAGCAATCAAGTAAATCAAATTAGATATGGCCCTGACTTGATTTGATTTGATTTGATTTGAGATGAAAAAGGTCATATTTGATTAGTATTTGATTTCTTTTGAATATATTTGAACGGGCCCGGCTACCACCCATTGTAGGGTCCGAAGGCACTGGTGAGGGTGGTGGTGAGGGTGGTGATGGTGAGGGTGGCGGTGAGGGTGGTGGTGAGGGGGGGTGGTGAGGACTGGTGTAGCGGCGCACAATTCTAGGGTTAGTGTTGTGTATGGCTATCGGTGGGTGATGTGGTGAACCAGTATGGGGTGAGGCGTAGTTAAATATACTTAAAGCAAATTAAATATGGGAAAATATCGATTTGAGCCCTGTTTCGGCCTATTTGATTTGACTTGTATTTGATATGCTTTGAATCAATTTGCTTTGTTGCCAGGCTTGCTTTTGGTTAGCACGAGGGTCTATTGCTCAATGAGGATGGGCCATTCAGTATAGAGTATTGCTGTCTCTTCTGTGGAAGGCCCATCCTTCTGCTGTCAGGTGCCAGGATGTCAATATGTATTGATCTGTTGCTGCCATGTCCAAAATGCAGCACATTGTGATTGGCCACCTTTCCTCCACAATCCTCTAACAGAGGAAAAAGCAAAGCCCCCGCACTTCAGAACTGACATTGTCTGCCATCTACGCCTATCTTGGACACTTGTCGTTGTTTCGACTGCACATCTGCTTTGGCTATCAGAACTCGAATCCGAGCACCGTATCCCATCACCGTTGATGCCCACGAGGGACACATATCCTCAGCCATGGCATACCGACATGAACATGGTTCTTCAACAAATACGCGCTTTTAGCCAAACACTCGGGCTGATTGTATGCGACCATCTTAGCAAGGATATGCGTAATCTTCTGCTCTGCAACTGAAAGTGAGCATGGGAGGAACCATTTACGCAACAAGGCAGCAGAATACCTCAGGAGCCTGGAACGCATGGCCGTCAGCCGGGACGTGGACGTAGCTACCGCTCCCCCAGCCCGGCTCAAGACAATCTATTTCCACCGGAGTATCGCCATGAACATCGTTTGCAAGATGACCCTCTCTGTCATGCCTGTGCCGCGGACCCTGAAATCCTACCGAGACATCATGTGCTGAGCTCGGTTGCAGCGAGGAGGAATTGGTATACTGTTTGCTATTAAGCAGACAGTCACAAGAACAAGACATGGCAACCCCCAGAGCTGCGGCTGCAGTCAAGGCTCTCCTGGAGCAGTGGCCTGTGGCGGACAAGCCTGCAGCCCTCTCGCAGAAGCGGCAGCGTGAGATTGAGGCAGGAATTAAGTTGGTAAGGACTGTCCCTAGTATTACTTTGGGTTGAGAATAGGTATTGTGGCACCCTAGGTTCATGAAAGGTAGGATAGCTGGGATGTCAGGTACAGAGACAGTTTGACCAGACCATCGATGGAGCGGATGGACCACGCTTCTTTCTTGGATGCCAAAACTCATTGTGGAGTGATACCCCTTTACATCCCCTGATCCCTAGAAACAGACCCGTCCGCAAAAGGATGTTCCAGCTTGTGTTACTTAGCAGGCGGCCATTGGGTGTCCAGGAACTCTTGCATGTTCTTGTAATTCCAAATGACCTCGAAGCCGTGTTTTTGCCCTCGAAAGGATCTTTTAGAAAGAGAATTGCCACTGAGCATTGTGTCCTTTCCTGCGCAGGAAACTTCTTAGAAATCAAAGAGCAGGGGGCGAGTACGATGCTCCCTGTTGTTGGAATTACTCTGTATGACAGGATGACATACTGCGCTTAGAAAGCCCTACTAACATACTTTTGCAGGGAAAGAAGTGGTCCAAATCATTCACCAAACAGTGCGCGAGTTCCTCTTACATCCGAACGCCTTTTTTGCCGGAAACAACTTTGGAATTCTCAATGCACTGGATGCAAACTTTAGCATAGCTACAGTCTGCATCAGGCGTTACCTTGTAACACACGCGACGAAAGACTGGGGGTTCCCATCCATAGGATGGCTAATGAGATGGGACGGTCTTAATCTAGTACGCTAGCGCGCAGAGCTAAAGGGCGTTTAATACCGAATCTAAGGACGTAATAACGAGAACAAGATCCGAGACCTCAGTCGACTAATTAAGAATAAAGAAAGGTAGCGAAAGAAAAACATCAAGATCGGATACCGCAAGTACTACTTCCAAAACTGCCCAACCTAGGATATCAAAAGATAGTTTAGCGGCGAGGCGGAAAAAAAAGCCGAGGTAAAATATATCGTACCTGCCATTAAGCTCCACATTACGGAACGGGCCGAGTTAGTCGAAATCCTTATTAACCAGCTGGAGGGCCTAAGTGGCGAGGAGCTTCTCCGGTTACATATCCGATCCGCCGAGCTTATAACCGCCCTGAATAATAAGCGAAATATAGTAAAACGGAAGCGTATTCAGCAGAGGGTATAGGCTAACGTAAAAGAGAAGTCCCCCGGGCCGGACCTATTCCCCCTTCTTATAGAAAAGACTCAATATCCTCGCTGCATTGGAGACGAGAGGCAGTCATACGAGGAGAGGACTTTTCCGTACTGCCGAACAGCCGTAATAAACGACCATTTCGACAGCGAGCATTTAGGGGGAATGAAAGAAATGGAGCGTGAGAATCTAATCTTCTGCGAGCATCCTAAGTGCAAGGAGGAGGGGTTGAAGCTGAAGCACTTGGATCGTTTCAGGAATCATGTGGAAAGCGTTCATGGAGCTAAGCTGCGACCGGGTAAAGCATAAAATTGCTATTGAATTTATGTCATTTCAATCACTGCATCCTTTGTGTCGTGCACCTCGCACCGGAATGGTTTAAGGCCAACTAGGGGACAATCATATCGTACATCTTACTGGAATATAGATGGTTGCTTAGCCCCGGATGGCTCATCTCACTAGGGAGTTGACACATGCAAGACGGTTGGCAAGCTGCTCAACGACACCGGAGATGCTTGATCATAGCTCACTTTATTCCTTAGTAGTCCACGCATACTAGCCCCGTGGACAAGACTGTACGCAGCTAGTGTCCAACTTGAAGCGTGAAGAAAACGAAATACCAGAGGAAGGAGGACCGAGGCGTCATATGCACAGAGCCAAACTCGCCATCTACTTTCACACCGCATCGCGTGTCAGTGACGTTAATCTTGGCTTTCGCGGTTGCAATACTGCATGTGACAGAGATGAGTTACGGGCTAATATCCATGTCCGACTTCGGTTCCCAGAGATACCCCCATTTCCATAAATGTCGGCCGGCCGCTCAGGTAAGCAGCACTGTTCCGGCTTTAAATGATATCGCTCGTCATGATGTACACAGTAAAAATTACAGCGCGCTATGCGCGGACTATGTAGCTTTCCACCCAGGTTCACCGAAGTCAAGGCTCTGGCAGGGCTCCACCGAAGTTCTGGCTCCAAGTCCATTGAAGTCCCCCACCAAAAGCCTACGAACCCCACCGAAGCACACGGTACGGTGCTTTAGGTGATTCTGTGACTTTCCATTCGCTCCTCGGGTAAGTTCTTCTTCACCTCCACAGCAAACCCCTGCTTATCTAAGGACGTATCTGGTCTGGTTGCCAACTCTGCTATTACCGTGAGACGCTGAGATCTCTCCATGAGTTTGGTCGGCACACTTTGCATTACGGCAGCGGAAGCGAGGATCTTCAACGTCGGTGAGACTCGAGGAGGCTTTGCTTGGAGATTACGTCCTAGTTGGAACTCGTCACGGAGTCGTTTCAGGGCCTACTAGGTGTCTCTTGGAACCACACATACTACACTCAAACACCAGGAACATGCTTTAGTTCTCTGTCGAAACTACCTTCCTCCAAAATTGACCTGTGCACCGGACAGCAATACCTCTCATGATGGGTGGGAGTGTAAAGTTTTATGATCGATGGCTGGATGCTCAGTCTGTGTACGACCAACATCCTCTTAACCTCTACGCTGCTGTCGCCGACATGCTCTCCTTCGTCCCCGATATGGACG
Organism: Podospora pseudopauciseta; assembly: GCF_035222475.1. NCBI lineage: Eukaryota > Fungi > Ascomycota > Sordariomycetes > Sordariales > Podosporaceae > Podospora > Podospora pseudopauciseta. The sequence goes on along the minus strand of NC_085893.1, from coordinate 217,122 downwards.
CGTTTCTTAGCCAAGTTCGACTATACTCCGACTTTAGCCGCCTCAATCTTTAACGATGATCTTCTGCGTTCAAGTAATCAGCCAGAGCTGTATAAATTACCTCCCGCCTTGACATATTCATCTGTTCCTGAGCGCTGGCATAGACATCGATGGCGAGACTTGCGTTGCGATAACCCGAGCATCGGTTCAGGAGCCTTCTATTCTCCCGATCGGAGGCAATAATCTGTTCAAGTGAGCGATTCAACTAAATATAAGCAAGCCTAGACCGTGAGCTATCTTTACCAGTTCTTGTCCCATCCAGTAATCTAAACGCAGTTATGATATGGAGATCCGAGCTTGTTATACTGCTATGCATTGTTGTCTTTGTAAGTATTGTTATCCAATCCGCTAACGTTAGGGCTTGCTCAATGTAGTTGGCAAAAGAAGGTAACTACATCCTGTCTGATGAGCCCGGAGATCGTAGTAGTACTGCTGGCTTTCCCATCCTCGCCTTTTTGATATGTGGTTTCTGGGCTGTTCTGTTTTCGCGGGAATGTTTTCGTATCCTACCTTTGCTCTCGGGCAGCGAATTTGCGTAATATGGAGCTGCCGGAGTGATTTAATTACAGGCGGTAACGGATCAATAGTGTTGATGTCCGTTTCAGTACATTTTTTATCGATAGTCATCAGAATGCTAAACCCAGCTGCCCGGAATACCGGAAACCGAAATGTTAAAAAGATATTAATGTGCGTGATAAGCGAGTTGGCCACCTTGACGAGATTTGGTATCGAAAATACGATGAGCAGTTGATAAGACCACTAACAATTTACTAACGTATATATGTGTACATGCCACGAAATCTTGTTAAGGTGGTCAACTCGCTTATCACGCACGTTATTCTAAGAATAACATCTAAAAGTGGTGGTGAGGCCGTGTTACTATATATACGTGTAGGGCTAACTAAAGCCCTGGCCGCGTGTGGTTACAAGTACCGCGGAAGTCAGGTACACCGGCCATAGGCGTGCACCGTTCCTAGGAACGCGGATGGCAAGCGCACCGTCGCTATTACACACGCAAACGTGCTGGGTCCGCACCGGGAACCTGGATCCGCGGGCGACCGCGGACTGGTCAGCCAAATGTCTAGTAACCACATCCAGGGCTCAAGGCGGTCCTGGGTATGCATCCTGGGCAGATATCTAGTAACCGCATCCTGGGTTCAGGCAGATGTCTAGTAACCGTAGCGAACGCTCAGGCTGTGATGTCTAGTAACGCGGGTGCCTGTGAGGGAACGTCCGCGTTACTAGACACAAGGCACTTGTGGGTCTATGTTACTGGACACCACAGTGCTACATGCGTAGTAACCTGATTCTACGGTGCTGTGGTGCCTAGTAACCTAGGTTCCTAGAAACGCCGGCTACCGGCTACACTCGTTACTAGAAACACTCCATATAACTCTGTAGATTCCTAGGAACGCCGGCGACGGCTACGCTCGTTACTAGGAACGCTCAAGTGCTGCTCCTAGATTCCTAGTAACTGCGGGCTAATCGACGATCTATTGCTCCAGTTGCTTGAATCCGTTGTTTCTCTTGCTCTTTGCCAACTGTGCCCCCATCCAGGTTTTCCTATGGCGCACCTGACAGCCACCTGCCAGGTGCTCAAGGCATTACTGGCTGGTAACCAAGACCCCATTGAACGTGATAGATATCTTCCAGCATAGTTCTCTCCGCCTAAGCTCCGGATTTAACCCATACATTCTTCAGCTACGCACCTGCCTCTTAAGATGTATGGTAACAACCGATCTAGCCCTCGCCTAGGCGCCTAGCCGAAGATGCTACTGACATGCAAACAGCCAAGCCTAATACCAACTGCGTAAGACAGCAAAAGTGCTCTTAAGCTTAGATTATATTTACGGTTCCAGTCAGGATGTGCTGACAGGAACAGGCAGAGCAGCTTGTCAAAAGATACTGGATTGAGTGCGGTTCTCCAAGCTGAAAAAGATCCCAGGAGAGCAGCCAGCTCAGCGAGATAAAAACACCATTTGCCGCATACCTCGCCACCATACGCAAGTAAAATTGGTGTTCTCTGAACGATATTATTAACCTCTAGCGTTGGTGGTGGCGGAGTATATAAAGCTAGTGTAAGGTAATTCTAATCTCTCTAAGTTTATTAACTATTAATTACAACACGAAGCTAATAAATAGCCGTGGAATCTAATACTGAGAGATATCAAGTACGTGTTGTCACAGCTAAAGTATTATAACCGCTCGATCGAGCACATGCTCCCGTTAGCAACGTCGATGGTGACGCTGCTTGACTCGCGTCGCTCGATGCGAGAGGCTGCCAGTGTTAGCTGGCTGACTTTTATCGCGCTGGTGTTTGTGCCGCTGTCTTGGGTCACCAGCCTGTTCAGCATGTCTGATATTTACTCTCCAGGACAGAAGAATTTCTGGATGTATTTTGCTGCTACACTGACAGTGCTGTTTCTGGTCTTGCTTCTTTCGGCTGTCCGGTGGGACCAAGTAGCGAGGAATCTGAAAAGGGTCGAGGCGGTTTCGAAGTGGCAATTAGGGAGATCGAAGACCGAAGCAACGTTGGCGTGGTCGTGTAAAACGTCAGTCGTTCCAAAAGTCTGCCAGGTAATGCTTTGGTCCAGAGGAGCCGAACTTGGAGGTCGCCGTCTTGGTTATTGATGCCCTTGATAAATGGGTTGCCGACCCGCAAAAGCTCTTGGTCCTCACCATGCACATCTCGTGGTGTCGGACGTTGGACGGCATCATGCTCCTGCCCAAGATACGAGAGAGGGATTTCGTCGGCAATACTGTGCCAGAGAATATGACAGCAGCGGAGAAAAGGTTGGAGCAGCTGAGCGAAGCAACTATTGCAGATGCAGTCACCTGGGACTGGTGAGATACAAAAAGAAAAAGATAGCAGTTGTGCGACACAAACCGCAAGCGGTTTGCCTAAAGAGCGTTGAGGAACGAAGATGGACGACACAGGAATATTAAAGATGTTAGGATATTTGTAGCAAAGTTCGTTCATCAGGTTCCTGCGAAGAGAATGCTTTTTAAGTGGCTTATATCAATGCCGGTTTCAGGGATGTCGAGGCCAGGGTCACCGCATTTTTCCGAGTAAGGATTGCCAGAAAAGGAGGTGATGTTTGAGATATGATATGATACGGACACATCCAAACGAATTCTACAAGCACATCCAAACGAACTCTCTTTAAACTTCTTTCTATCTACAGCATTGCCCCGTCTTAACCTACGTATTTTACTACCGTGAGTCATGGATACCCGTCCAGTTCGCTTCGAATTTCACTTGCGAGGGGGCGCCGAAGAGCTGAAGTTCATTCACAATATCCCCAGCAGTCTCGTCAATGGCCAGCCTCAAGCCGCCCAGACAGATGCCCAGTACATAAGTCGGTTTGCCACCGCCATACAGCCTATCCTTAAAGTGCAAGAAGCGGCATGTAGCGACGCTTCCGAACGGTTTTGCGAGAATTGCAGCCAACTCTCAGCGGGAGTTTTACAGACGCCAATGTCTTGGCTTGATAATACGAAGGATCCCTTTGTTACTATATGAGTTAACCCTATATACGGAAAGGGAGAATGAGAAATCCGGACGCGGAAGGACGTCCAGGAAATGATAGCCGAAGTTATAGCCGAAAACCAAGGTTGGGGAGCATCACGGTCCATTGTAAATGCGGGACATATATCTTGTAGAATATGCGGGAAGACGGAAGGAATTACAAAGTGCGGGAGGTGTAAAGGAGCAGCGTATTACGGAAGAGAGCATCAGAGAGCGGATTGAAGGTACACAGGACAAGCTGTGTGCCGAAAAATGGTGAAGGTAGCTAAGAAAGGCTAGTCCTTTGGCGGAGCAGCGCTCACGACTGGTAGGCAGACACTCCGATCGAGGCTAATCTCGGGGAAATAAGCTGCTTTCGACGTCGTATACAAGCATGGAAAAAAAGAAGTCATCCAACTCGGCATATTTCTTCGGGGGATGGCGGCTGCGGTGCGGTCGTATCCCATTATCAGAGCTTGATGGTGGAATAGAGTCGACCGAGGAATCTTCATGGTTAACAGTAGTTGATGGGGAAGGGGTGACAAATAGTGACTCCGCTGTATCTCTTGTTGGTGGCAAATTTGTTCCGGCTTGCGTCGGTTCAGGTGGCGTGTCATTCCTGTTGGAAGGCGTGGTAGTTCCATCGACAGGCCTCGAGGTGCGTGGTTTCTTCGATGGAGTCGATGCAGGCGCTCGACCTTCCCAACGTGATCGTTTCGAAGTCGGAGTGGCAGCCGGGGTCGGCGTTGCGATCGCAGAGCTAGGTCTAGGCAGGTATGTAAGGTCAAGAACCCGAAGGGCCAGACGATTCGTGTCGGTTGTGCGGCCGGCCAGCTTCGCGGTGACACTGAGAAAGGCCCCCGATGGGGGTGTCTTGACTTTCTGCCATCGTTTAGTGTTTTCCACAAAGCAGACTACCGAGAAATAAACCGGGGCGGTCTTCGAGGGGTCATATACTGATGTTTCGATAGTAAAGTGGCGGGAATCGGAGACGCCCGTGGAGTTACTTTCGCTAGAGGGCACCGAACCGATGATGGACACCATCGGGCACCATTGTTCTGGTAAGCGCTGGTGGTAGTCGTCAAAATCAGCCACGTCGCCAGGGTGTCTAAAGTGTCAGCTGGATTACGCAGAGAGCTGAGAAAAAACATACCTCATTAAACTCGGTGTTTGGATGCTGATCTCCAGAGTGCCATCCTCTGACGGAGCAGAACACGCAAAGGACGCGAGAACACATGACGAATTCCGACGAGTGTTTGTGGGTCTTTGTTCCGAGGGCGGCGCCAAAAACCTTTCGTCTCGTCGTTCCTCAAGGCACAGGCGTTGGGACTGGGTTACACGGCACACATACGACACGAAGGACGCCCTCGAAACGCACATATCGTGTGTGCATGTGACCAAAAACAAGAGACACCGCTTGCGGTTTGCCTGAAGAACCTTGAGGAACGAGGCTATATGACAGGATACCTTGAAGATGTTGGATTGTTTGTCGTGAATCTTCGTCAATTCGATCGCAGCTGCTTTTTACTGGCTGGCACTCCGCAGGTTTCAGGGATGCCGGGCCAGGGTCCCGGGTGGCACACGCGATGCAGATCAACAAGGGTTTGAAAGTGGGGGAATCAGGTGAGAACCTGGGAATACAACATAATGGAACAAACTCTATTTGAACTTCTTTTCAATTATCAAACTCACCCTAAGCTTTCTGTCCTGCTTCCAGAAGAATCGCGGTACACACACGGTAGGGACACCTGAACGGTGTCCGTCGTCTGAAATGCCGTGTATGAAAATGCCTACTCAAAAAAAAACCGTAACCTATTTAAACAGCCCTGTACATTGTAGTAAGAGTGCCCTGCTTAGATTTGACGAGACAACGGCGGAGGCATATAGACCGAATGTAGTTAGCGTGGAATAGGCCCTTCAAGCTTAGTGTCTCCGGGCGTACACGTGTAATTAATTCCATCCATCCATCCATCCCTGCTTTGTCAGTGAACCCGTCTGAGGTTGCGGCGCTAATGTCAAAGATGGGTTAGCCGGGCCTCAGGTTTGTTCCGAATGGCCGCCGCTTTATGACACCTCTCAGTTAGCTTCCAGAGCCAATTAGTCTTCACGACGAAGGAGAGCACTTCGGGGGTAAAGATGAGGCTTGGAAGATTCTACAATATTATGTTTCGACGAGATCAAAGATTTCTTAATCAGAGGCTAGGTAGGAAGCACTGTCTAACGCCTTTAACTTATCTATAATAAAATTAAAATAAATATATAACGTATAATAAACCTTTGATTAAAACTTTTAAAAGGAATATTAATTAAAAGTACTTTAAATAATCCTAGTTCGGTATAGCTAAATAATATATAATAAATAGCTTATCTTATTATAATAGTTTAAATACTAATAATTATAACTTATATTATATATTACGGAACTATCTATTTATACTAGCCAGTTTCTCTATATATATAGACCTTGGGACAGTAGACCGTTAACTTATAGACGGTCCTCGGTCCACTTCTGATTGGCCGATACTGGACCGTGGACCGTGTGCCCCGCCGCAGTCCCCGGTCCCCATCTTATTAGTCCGTTCCGTCTACTTGGACCGTGAGTCCCGCTCGATCGCTCGGTCCAGCCCCGCCTTCAGCAGCAAGCGGGCACGTTCAGCGGCACAGGAACATCAACCTTCTCTTTCCCCTTAAACTGCCATGTCAGAACCATTCGGGATCGTTGCTGGCACCTTGGGCGTTGCCGGCCTCTTCAATAACTGCGTTGACTGTTTTGAGTATGTCCAGCTGGGTCGCCCTTTTGGGCGCGACTACGAGAGATGCCAGCTCCGACTGGACATTGCGAAAGCCCGATTGAGCCGATGGGGCGAGGCGGTCAAGATCAACGACGACCCACGTTTCCACTCCAGCGCGCCAATCGATAAGTCGGTGCAATTAGCGCAATCGATCATCGAGGAAATCTTGCTTCTCTTCGAGTCCGCCCAGAAGACGTCGAAGCGATACGAGCTCGTTGCGGACCAGCAGGATCTGGTGGTGTTCGAGGATAAGGATATGAAGCCGATTGGACGAGCGCTGCATCGTCGGCTGAAAGATCACGTTTCTCGGAGACAGAAACAGACGAGCCTAGCGAAAAAGACGGCATGGGCATTGTACGACGGGAAAAGCCTCGAGAAAATAGTCGATCAGGTCGCTCGCTTTGTCGATGAGCTGGAGAGGGCCTTCCCTATTGAGGCCGTATGTCACAAACTGGCGGAGATCGAGATTGAAGAGGTGGAGGACGAGGCGAGCCTAACAATACTCAAGGATGCGGCGGAGGGAATCGACGCAGCTATTTCTGATGCGGCTGCGCAGAAGATCGACGCGATTGTGGGAAGGAATTCCGCCAAGGATATCAGAACAGAGGAACGTGCAAGGGTCCAGCTCGGCAATGTTGTCACTGCGGCAGCCTTACATGGTGAGATCCGTATCAGCGACCAGACAACCAACTCGGTAGAGACGGTTGTGGGGAAGGGCGAGTCTAGGGTCCTTATTGGAAATGAGTACGGAGGTAAGGGGTTCTGGGATAATTAACGGCAAATAGATATATTGTGGACCTGGGATTAGCAGAAGAAAGGCATCATGCTTCTTTCCAGGTTTTTTTGGGCTCCCCCTTCTTCGCGCGTCCTCTAGCAAGAGCGTGTACCCTCCAGCAAGGATAGCCCAGCGGTTTCCCAGGCGTGTAAGCTCCCGCATCTCCTCTCTATCTGTTCTTCCTGTGGCACTAAGATAAGATCAATGGCAACAGTGGCATCGCGTCGACTGGGCTTGACAACAACTCGCCCTTGCGCCCGATCGTGTTTTATCTTGTCTTTGAGAACGCCCAGCATTCGAGCTAGCTGAACGTAGGCAAGCCTCAAGACAACATTATTCTCCGGGGATTTAAACATATTGTCCAATGCCCTAATGGCGCCCGCCACACGGCTATCTGTCGATGTGCATTGTCTAGTAGAGTTGTCTTGTCTAGGAGCAGTACCATATCCTTGTGTATTGCCTCACACTTTTCTGCAAAGAGTTGCACCGCATCACCAGCAATAAGGGCCCGTGCGACCAGGTCAAGCTGGAACGAAGGCGCTTGCATATTTTGAAATGGGGTTGGGCGACATGCAGTAGTCTGGATTGTGTGGCTAGATAATGGATATGGAAAACGAAAGAAACCAAGTACGTTATGTTTAATATATAGCTATATTCCCCAGATTTGCCCTGGCCCGATGCCGGGATCCTGGATGCGGTTTCCCCGGACGCGGTTTCCCCAGATGCAGTCCCTCGTAGATTGGGCTCCCTGGACCGGTTTCCCTGTATGTGATTTCCCCAGATGCGGTGCCCATGGGAGCCAGGTCCAGGGAAACAGGTCCAGGGAAGCCGGATCCAGGGAAACCGGATCCAGGGAAACCGGATCCGAAGCCGGATCCATGGAGCCCGATCTAAGAGGACCACATCGCGCCTAGATCCTGGCTCCAGGCCACACTCGGAAGGTCTCCCTTGATGCGGTTTCTCTGGATACGGTTTCTCTGGATGCGATTTCCCTGGATCCGGCTTCCCTGGACCTAGTTCCCCTGGGCATTGTCTCCTGGATGCGGTTCCCCCTAGATGTGACAGCCTTGATGTGGATATGAGTTGTCTAGGTAAGGCTTCCGTGGGTGACCGTGGCTCCCCTGGATATGGATGAGAGTCTCTTGTGATATGGCTTCCAGTTCAGCGGCCAAAGATTACAGCCCCCTGTCGGCATTAGCTATTATGAGCCAACTGGTTTCGTCTGTCTCCATAGAAGCTGGGTTCCAAAGTTAGGCAGCAGATCAGGCGTCTATCTAGCACCTGTCTATATTAATTAACCAATAACAACCAATTCCGGTTGTTACCGTAAGCGCCGTGTCATGTTGGACCCACCATTGTCCATAGGGTAGCTATTCTCCACGCGAGTATGCAAGGGGCCACTAAACTAGTCTGTCGGAAAATAACAACCAAGCGGTAAGTTACAGTACAACTCTCCATTTCGCAAATTGTGCACCGGGAGTTATCTACGTAGTGGATCTATCTATCTACCTTAGCAGGTCCCAGTTTAAGCACCCACTTAAAGTCCCAGGCTATGCAGCCTTAATCCCTCTGTAGTTTGAAATCAGATTAACAGAATCAATTAACATTTAGAAGCGCTCTCGATAAGCGCGCTTCGATAAGCGCCTACTGTTCACAGGATTCAACTAAATACTTTGGCGCTTATGCAAAAATAACTACCAATTACTGTCTCATACATTGTTCTTGGAAGGCGCATGCTAAAATAAAGGTTAAGTGCAACGTGGCCAAGGGCACACCTCTACTTGGGCTGTATATTGACATTATACACAATCCAGATTGATCTTAGTGGATCGAATTAGGTTCTTAGAACCAGTCAGGGCCTTATTTTCCCTTGTTGGCTATAAGTTATAGTGCTGGGAGCAGCAACGTAGGGAAAAAATGGCAACCCACGTACAATTCAATCCAAGGAGCTAGAAACAGCGGCCCAGGGAGCCAGAATCCTGGACGCTGAACCTAGAATCCAATACCTTGATCCAGTATCTCGGACACCGAGCCATAATTACGGATGCCAGAGGATGTATGGAATAGATGTTATATGGGCGTGCCCCTCCCCAAGCTCTCTTGGGTTTTCTCTGTCTGATGATCAGACTCGACAAAAACATCCCAAGATACTATGGAGAAACCCCTTGAGAAGGCTGACAGCAATCGAGCCCCACCAGAATTCCAATCTAAGTCGGTAAATGTGCTAAGCCACTCACTATCCAAGCTAATAAAAAAGAGGGACAGAAGTGGTATAAATTTCCAGAAGAGATGGCGAACTCTAATTAAAACCGGATGTGAGCTGCACCAGGACTATGGCGCCAGGATTTATTTCTCGATCTCGATACCCAGGACACGAAAAGACTTCGTCTTTCGGTCCGGCAAAGAGGTTTCGCCAATCCTACCAAGTGATCTTGTAAGTAGCGTCAAGCTTTCCCCTCAAAATGGTTATGACTGTTAACGATAAAAGAATATGCTGTATCTGCCACCGATTGTGACTACAGGGAGTGATGGTATAACCCTAGGGAATAGAGGTGGTCGACTTTTAAAGGAAGGGCCTGCTTCTAAAAAACTAGATGAACTAGATCAGAACTAGGTAGTTAATACCTGGTGCAGTGAAAGAAGCTAACAGTAGACAAAGTACTTTTCACTTCTGGGAGGTTATATAAGATGCAAAAACGGAAGAAAGCGATTTAGTTGCTATTTGACGAATATAACTTAGAAAAGCCAGAAGAGCAGGGAATCCGAGAGGTAGATAAGCTTAGGAACGGAATTTAATTTAATTTGTTGGCATCCTTGGTTGCCAATAAAAGTTCAAGGCCCGGGTTTTGAGATTTGCAGATAATTTATGTGGTGTGAGCATCCCAAAGGACGCATTGTCCTTGTCAAGTCAGGCTGTGAACCAATCACAATGTCTGCTGTACAATGGCGCTGAGGTGAATGCAAAAGGCGGATTATACGGCAATGCACTGCAGGCGGCTTCACTTTAAGGACACGACAAGATTGTTCAGATGCTGCTTGCAAACGGTGCTCACATGGAGACGAAGACGGTTACACCTGGCTTAGGCCTGTTGCCCCGGGAAACTTATCCTTTGCCACCAGTGCTTCCGGTACTAGAGTGGCATCTCACGCGAGTCACCCACAAGAGGACAACGAGTCGGGTGAAGCCGGCGCCATCGATGACCATGGCGAGGGGCCGGCCAAGGTTAAGCGGAAGGTGCAGCGAAAAAGGAAGACATCCACCACGGCTGAGCAGCCGGCAACAAAGAGGTTTGCACGATCCATCGTGAATAAGTAACTTTCTATCCACTTCTGTGGCGCCTACTTCGCCTCAGAATCAGGACGCCTTCCTATGCATGATGGTCGCAGGCGATATTGAGGCATCAACTTCGAGGGTATTGAACATCTTAACCAGCTCACTGCAGACCGGGTCAAGTCGGACGATATCCCGACGGCATGGAAGCAAAAGACTGATCAATGCATGTCACGAGATCCGAACGGCAGACCGGAATTGGCTGAATTCGTTGAATTTTGGACAAATGAATGGAATGCACTGAAGGCTCCAAACAGAAGGACTAAAAGATAGCAAGCTGCAGATAGCAGAATCCACCACCGTCATATTCTCGTGTTGAAACCGCCACCCACGACCGGCAAACAGATATGATCTGGCAATATCAAGTCCATGCTAATTTGATCACATCCACTCCTCGATGGATATCTCTATTTGTTCGTGGTAAGGTGCCTGTCACCGTGCGATCCATTACTGAGCTTGTGGGCAATCTTGTGCTTCTTGAAGACAACAGGCTGTCCCGAGGGGCTTAGAGCGAAGGGAACTAACCGTTAGCACCCGAAGCATGTGGATACTACGGGCATGTTGATCAACACCACTTAAGGTTTAGGATGTCAACATCAACTCAATGCACGTGCTATATGATGTTGTGGCATCCTTAGTCCTCAATAAGCATCATCTATCCAACTGACCCTACCATCAGAATGCTGGTGGAAGTAATGGCCGCTCCTGTCATCCAACTCCCAATAGCCCCTTTTCTTGTGCTTGTGTCTGGAGGATTGGCGAGAGGACGCTGATGACGAGGCTTTCCATTTCTGGCCACCGCCACTGGGAACGTAGTCATCCACAGGAGGGAGCGAGTTCGGCGAATAAATGGGGTTTGACGCCCTGCGCGGTCGAGAAGATGCCGTGGGCGTGGGCTGGCAGGGTACCTCGACCACCTCATAGCCAGCTTGGTCTTCGTCTCCGTTCGTCGCCTCGAAATGCCCTCAGCACCAGGCAAAGGGGTTCCTTCGGCAATGCGATGGAGGCCACCGCGACACTGCTTCCAATGTTCCTTTAGTTGGTCCCTCAGGGTGTACGACTGCTCTTTCGCATGGTCTTGTGAATTCTTGAACCATTTTCAACCCTCTTTGAACCCCTCGTAAGAGTCTATGAGGTTTGCCGACTTGATAGGATACTGGTGGTATTCGAGCGTGCCGCCCTCCGATGGAGCAGCATAGTGTGCGTACATGTTGAGGTTGGTGCCGTCCGTGGTGAAAGTCGAGACCTCGGCATGGCCATCGGGGTCAGGTTTCCCGAGATAGGAAAGAGCCTGGTTCCTCGCATAGACAAGGGCCGCTCTGTTATAGGAGCTCTCTGTGGCTCGGCGGAAGCTCCGCATCTGATGAGTTAACATGCTATCCCACTCTCCAGGAGGGACATTGCCGGCAGGCTTACCTGCACCCGTGTTCGCAACGGCGGCAAGCAGCTTTTGTTGCGCGATATTGGAGGGTTTCATGCGAGAGCGGCCGGTCGACGCCTTAGAAACTCTGCAGTTCATGACGAGGAGCGTGCCAACGCGTCCAGGATATAGACTTCTATCGGCGATGAAAAAGGTCGTTCGTTTCATCACAAGCAGTCGCAAAGAGTTATCTGGGTCGAGGTGATTTTTGACTCGAAAATCCATTAGGGGCGACTAATGATTGGCCGTTGGACATCTCGTTTTCGCGACATGCGTGCGGCGTTGGCAGAAACATCAGTTGAGGTTAACCTACCTGAGGCATCAAAAAGTTGGGGCGGCTGAAATGATTGGCCCGACATCAATGACAGAGATGACCTCGGTGAACTCGTTCACAACCACTCCACCGAACTCTGTCGATGATTCGAGACAACGACCCACGCAACGATGGAACGAGCCTAGCCAGTAACCACTTGTGGTGGAATTCACGCGGGCAAGGAGCCGCACGCCGAGTTGCTGTGCATACCCAACCATGGGGAAAATGCTTGATGCCACTTTCAAACCAACTCTTGACGAAGTGCCAGATGTCCTATGGCCCTGTTTGCTTCCATGTACAAGGGCAGCAGTGACCAGTACCCTTTCTTGGCTGTTGAATGGGATAACTGGTAGCCCTTGTTGGGCACGGAACTATGTGACTAGTAACCCCTGACGTACACGGAACGGCGTGACTGGTAACTTTCGCCTGAAGACCAAGTGTATTACCAGTAAGCGGCTTTATATGTAGTATGGCCTGACCGGTAATCCGTGGCATATGTAGAATAGCTTGACTGGTAACTTTGTGCTCTCACCTATTTGTGGACTGACCAACTTGCGAGCCCGGAGCCTGGCGTGAGGCCACACCAGAATCCGGCCGGCCCCGGCCCAAGGCTAGAAGACTAAACAAGCCCAGGATTCTGGCTTAAGACTAATGTCACACCGGTCTGGACAAGAAAATTATACCCTAATAAGTCAATTTCAAACCCCCATTTGGCCACATCCAAGCGCCCGGATCTTGGCTTCAAGTGCCACAGATCTCTTGAACGTGTTAGTGCAAAGCTTGACGAACTCCGGCGAGCATTTTTGCAGAGTCATCGAGCTAAGAGATTTTAAATCTCCTTCACTAATATTTTTGGAGTCTTTTATGTGTGATTGGGGTTAGAACCAATCAGACGTTGTCAGGTTTGTATATAATTGACTCTGCAGCATTGGTTTTGGCTCAATTGTTCACCTCAGAGAAGGTCAGCGGGCCGGTTCAAAATCTGTTGGTCTCTCGGAATCGCGGGAGCGTGTGATTTTGCATCGCCAGTCACGGCAGCATTTATTTCAGTTAGCTGGCGCTGATCCCTTGGCAATATTTCTTGTGATTTCCTGATGGGAACCGGCAGGCACGGGGACATACTTTACGCTGTCGATTTCGGTTTGGCCAAGGAGTTCTGTGATGCCGAGCGCTGCAAAGATCTGGAAGGTCGCCCGTTCGGTGGCTCGCTGCTTCTAGACTGCCGACTCCCTCACCGCGGCCGCAGGAGGAGCGTGAGCCGGTGGGGTGGCAGGTGACGGGCGGTGAATGGAGGGTTGTGTCTATTGCGCTGGCCTTGCATGCTTTGTGACGACTTTTGTGAGAAAATTGGGGAGGGGTGTTTGGGTTTGGTGGTTGGTTGTGGAGATTTGGGTTGAAATTGAAATCTCAAGGTAACTCTTAGGTAGTATGTGCAGCATGGTTGTGCCTGGAGGGTTGGGAAAGTTGCATATCGCATTCACACCCAAGGTAGCTACGAGTTGGATCATTCCCTCTGGAGATTCATGGCGCAGACTTCATAACCGTTGTTTCATCATAGACCGCCAACATGGAGCTGATGATTGTGGCAACATGATACTTCCGATAACTGTGCAGGAAACGCATGCTAGGTTTTCAATAGGGACAAGATATCAACACCCCCATTCCCAATCCCCTCAGTCAGAATCAGAGCTATCCGACGAGTCCGAATCAGACCCACTCCCCTTCCTACTCTTCTTCTCCTTCTTGTGCTTCTTCTCCTTCTTCTCCTTCTTCCCCTCCTTATCCTTCTCCTTCTTCCCCTCCTTGTGCTTGTCCTTCTCCTTCTTCCCCTCCTTGTGCTTGTCCTTCTTCTCCTTCTTCGGCTTGTCAAGTCTATTCAGTCGAGTCAGCAACTCCTCCCCAGGTCGCTAAAAAAACAAAACCAAAACAAGAACTTACTTATCCCCAATCACCCCCTCCAGCTTATTCCCCGCAAACGCCCCTCCAAGAACCCCGGCCGCGGCCGTAGCCAGTGATCCGCCTCCGCTGCCTCCCCCTCCGGCCGAGTGCCCAAGCAAAGCACCGGCTGCCGCGCCGAGCAGAGCACTTCCAAGCCCGGCGCGATCTTTACCTCCTTGCTGCTGCTGCTCTTGGTGGGCTACCGGGTCTTGGTTTTGGTGGTAGGGCGGGGGCTGCTGGTGTTGACCATGCTGTCCCTGGTGTTGGCCATACTGCTGCTGTCCATACTGCCCTTGCGGGTGTGGCTGCCCAGGCGGGGGGTAATACTGCTGCTGCTGCTGCTGCGGAGGAGGAGGAGGGGGATGATACCCCTGACCCTGCTGCTGACCGTCGTACGTCTGCTGGCCAGAGTTGCTATACCCGTAGCCCTGTTGCTGCTGCTGTTGCTGCTGACCGCCGCCACCACCACCGCCCTGATACGAATTGTAGTAGTCCTGAGCTGACATTTTGTTTGGTAAAGAAATCAAAGTTTCGATGCTGAGAAGGGGGAAGCTGCACGGTGATGTCTGGGGTGGTCTTGGCTACAAGTAAGTGTTGGAAAACGCGGGGGCACCCGACGGGTCTGGGGGTAACACATGCATGCCCACTTTGCTGACGAGGAGGGTTTGGTCACGTTGGCGATGACATAATAATGGGCACAGTGTTCCTTTGTCATGGGAACCGATCCTGCGCACTGTCTCAGCCCCTGAATCAGCTGTCACCCCGTTTGCACGTCCCAATATGTCAGATCTCTCGAGTTTGATCAAGAGGCATGTTCATTCATCTGAGAAGCTATGTACAGCAAAATTTCCCCGTTACTCTCAACCCTCCTCTGTTCATTTCCATCCCAGTCGTTCAAGCGCCGGTGTACTTGAGCACGAAGATACCCCTCTCGATCGAGTTGAGAAGGATGTGGCCGCTCTTGAAGTAAGGGTACACAGACCAGGTACCGGTGAACTCGGCACGGCCACCAACAGAGTCATCCTCGGGGTAGCAGTCAAAGAAGCCAACCTCCTTGAAGCTCTTGCCAGTAGGATCGGTGGTAACGCTGCGGACATCAACGATGCGGAGACCAGAGCCGTAGTTGGCCTGGTAGCTGAGGCCGTTGTGGACGTACTGGTTGTGGTCGATGGCGGTGGCGGGGCTCTGGTAGGTGCCGGTGAACTTGGGGGCAGTCAGGCTGGAGATGTCGACAATGTAGGTGGTGGTCTTTTGGTTGGCGGCAGGACCTTTGCGGTTCTGCTCATCCAGCTCGTCATCGAGGAGGAGGTAGCGCATGCCGGCGTCGGCGAGCCAGCCCTGGTGCGTGTACGAGGAACCGGTGTACCCCGTGCTGGAGAGCGTGACTGGGCTGCGCTTGTTGGTCACGTCAACAATGTCGAGGGTGTCCTCGTTGAAGTTGAAGCAGATCTCCTTGTTGGTGTAGCGGGTGTCGGGACCCTTGTAGACCACGCACTGGGCGTCGTGGACGTAGCCGCCAGCCGACATACAGCCGGCCGAGGTGGGAGCGGCGGGGTTGGTCACGTTGACCATGAAGAGACCACCGCGGCAGCCGGCGGCAGTGCCGGTGCCGACAGCGTAGATCATGTTCTTCTCCTCGTGGGCGACGATGTTGTGGCTGTTGCCGAAGCCAGTGAAGCGGGCCTTGAGGTCGGAGGTGATGCTGAAGGTGCGGGGGGTGGTGATGGTGAGGAGCTTGGTCAAGTCAAAGACCTGAAGACCGTGGTTGCTGGACTCGGCACCAATGTAGACATGGTTGCCGATGACCTTCATGTCACGCCACGAAGACGATGTGGTCTGGGTGGGGAGACGGCCAAGGTAGACGAGAGAGCCGTCAGCCTTGATCTCGACGAAAGCGGTGCCGTCAGTCTGGCCAACAGCGCCGAACTCACGGCCTGAGGCGGCGTGGGTCCATCCTGAAAGTTGTTAGCACAGTCTTTCACGAAAGACGGTCTTGGGAGGAATGCATACCCCAGACGTCGTTACCGCGGCGGGTGCTGGAGCCCATGTCCTGGTGGCGCAAGAACGAGACCAGGTCAACGTTCTTGCACTGGTACTCGCCAGCCTTGCCGTTGACGCAAGAGGTGGCGGCCTGGGCAGCGTAGCGGTTGATGTCGAAGACACCGGCCTCGCTCTGGGCGGACCAGAGGTCGAGCTTCTTCTGGCGCAGCACCGACATGGGCTCGGCGGCGACCAAGGCCGACATGGCCATGAAGAGCGTGGCGGAGGTCTTCATCGTGACTGAGGTATCCGGGGATGTGGGTACCGGCGGTGTTGTTGACGTCGGGACTGAAGATCAATGGGAACTCCCACCAAAAGACCGGGGATCAACGCCCTTTCTATACTCGTCAGCCATTCAACCTTCACCATGGTGCGAGGGTCAGCCCTCATGCGCGATATCACAGCGATAGTATCCCCCCAACCGCCGTGAAAGCAAGCAGATGTCCAAGCATCATCAAAGACCCTGGCCAATCCACTCGCGACGTTCACGGATCACACCAAGGTAGGTAGGAGGCTCATCGGATCGCCAAGGCAGGGTACCGACGCGATGCCACCTCCCATCCAACTACCTTCCCCAATCGCACCCGCCATCCGATTCCCCCTATCCCCCACAAGCACTTCCACATCTGGGAGCTCTCAAGATATGTGGGCGGCATTTGAGTCTTGGCATCTCGGTGGCGATCCTCTCGGTAGTGAGACCTCCTCCCGTAATAGGAAGGTCAACCAACAACACGGCAAAGCACCTCTGCTAGCCTCAGCTTGAATTAAGGTTGCATTGCTGTAGCCAACCGGACCTTATTGTTTCTACCTATTGTTGTGAACGGTCGCTAAATCCCGCGATGTCATCCGGTGATGCTGGTTAGATATTTCCGCCACGGCTATCATGGATCTCTGGCTCTGGCAGTCGAATGGTATGATAACTGGATGACAAAGGTTTCGTGAAGCTGTCCGTTGAACAATAATCTTGGTTGCTGGTGAGGTTATTAGCTGCCAGGGCGGTTCAACAAATATATCTCGACTATCGACGATATCAGTATGCACGACTTCCACCCTCACCTGCAAGCCACCATCCAGCCCGCCATGTGACTCTGTAGCACAAGCGCTAGAACAGGCACAGAACCGGGTAAGAACAACTGTGCCGAGAAGCCGAGAGATATCTCAGTTTCCATTCCTGCTGGACACTTTCGAATCGAGACCACCTACCCTTTTTGTCACAATCCCCCATCATGCACCCACTTATGATACATGCATATGTCGTGATAACAATGTGTCAATCTAATTCAAGAGTCAACTTCACAACGTTGACCAACATCCTAGCGCCGGGCCCTTGTGCGATTGCATCATCGACACCCCCGCTGCCCTTCCTCTAGTGACGATGGACAGGAACAAGAGTAGAAGGTAGGGGAGCGGCGCGAAAGTCTAAACAAGACAAGAAACCTTCCCAAGCTCTACGGGGAAGCTTGAATTGACAGGGGCCCCCACACGCCTTTTCCATGGCATCACATGCTGATGATAGTTGAATGTAATCTTCTTTTGGTATCGACCATCACATGGCCGTAAGTACATTACCAAACATATGCAACTCTGCCAACACTTTTGAAAGTCATGGCACCTTTTTGGGCCTTTCTGTTCTCCACCCTCCCTACGCCGTGATGGTGCCCGTCAAGCGGATATCTCTCGAGCTGGCGCCGACGCTGACGACAAAGTTGCCGCTGGGCACGACCCAGTTCTGGAGGCGGGTATCCCAATAGCTGAGATCTCTGCGTCTGAGGTTGAATGTGGCAGTGCCGCTGGCACCCGGGGCCAGCTTCAGCTTGGAAAATCCACGCAGCTGCTTCGGGGGAGAGGCAGGAGCCGAGGACGGCAGGCCGATGTAAAGCTGGGCAACCTCAGCGCCCTCGACAGCACCCGAGTTGGTGATGGTTGCAGTGACTGTCGCAACGTCCTCCCACAGGTCGGCAGGTCCGCCGGGAATGGTCTGGCCAGTAGCGGGCCCCGGCTTGACATTGGACGTAATCTTGATGTCGGAGAAGGTGAAATTGGTGTAAGCTGTTTTATCAGGTTAGCAAAGCTTGAAATCAAACCCAACTCCGCCGCTGGAACTTACAAAGACCAAAGCCAAACTCATACCGCGGCTCGATCCTGGCATTGTCAAAGTGACGGTAGTCAACAAAAAGGCCCTCCCTGAAGTTATCATCCCCACGAACAACGGCTGTGCCATAGTCCGACTCCCTCTTGCCAATGGTGTAGGGAAGCTTTCCAGATGGCGAAACCAAGCCGTAGAGAACATCAACAAGAGCGTTGCCATTCTCTTGGCCCGGAAGACCAGCCCACACAATCGCGCGGACTCCATTGGTGTTGAGGATAGTCTCCAGGGTGATCTGGCCAACACTGTGCACAACAACGATGACGTTCTTGTTGGCAGCCGCGGCAGCCTGAACAAGTTGGTTGCCATTGTGCCACGGGTCAAGGTGGCTGCGGTCGCCAGCGTGGCCCTCGACAGTGATGTACCCTTCACCAGAATCAGCAGTGATGACAACAACAACAGCATCAGCGTCAGACACAACGTTTGACACACCGTTAGTGCTGTCAGTGTTGTGGAGGCTGATTTGTGTGCCATCGGCCTGAGCACGAGTCCGGAGAGCATCGTACGGGGACACAAGATAGGGGTAGTTGACGCTGCCTGAACCCCAGCCCATGCCAAGGGTGCCAACATTGCAGCCCTTGTCAACACAGGCGTTGATTCCCTGGGGATTGTTGACGGAGTGGGAGCCCACGACAGCAATCTTTCTCGGCTTGGAAAGCGGCAGAATTCCATCGTTCTTCAGCAAGACGATGCCGTCTCTGGCAACAGCACGTACGTTTTCCTTGTGGTTGCCCTGAACGTTGGCCCTGATGTTGATGGCGGGATAGCCCTGGTTCTGACCGAGCAAGTACCAGCCAGCCAAGATTCTTTTGCACATGTCGTCTAGTCTGGATCTCTGAACCTGGCCGGCGTTGACAGCGTTGTTCAGTTGAGGGCCCCAGTAGACATTGCGGCCGTTGAAATCGGTACCAGGCATAGTCATGTCCAGACCGCTGTTAGCAGACAGAGCAGTGCTGTGCTGAGCATTCCAGTCGCTGAGAACGTAGCCCTGGAAACCGAGCTCCTTCTTCAAGATCTGATTCAGAGCCTTGTCATTCTCGCAAGCCCACGTGCCATTGAGCTTGTTGTAACTGCACATGACGCTGGCGACGTTGGCGTGCACGGCGTCGGCAAAGGGCCAGAGGTAGAGCTCGTGCTGAGTGCGGTCATCCACATTGCTGCTCATGGTCTCGCGGTTGAGCTCTTGTTCGTTTGCAATGTAGTGCTTGGCGTTGGCCTGGACGCCTGCTGACTGAATACCCTCGATGGTCTCCTTCATGGCAATACCGGCAAGGTAGGGGTCGGCGCCAAATCCCTCCCAGTTGCGACCGCCGTGGGGAATCTTGCCCAGGGCACCGGCGACGGGCCCCAAAAGGATGTGAATGCCGCAGCCCTTGGCTTCGGCGCCCAGGTAAGCACCGCGCTGCCGGATCAGATCAACGTCCCATGTCGAAGCAGCTTGGACGCCAGGTGTGAAGGCGGTGGTACCAGTGCCGAAGCGAATGCCCAATGGTCCATCCTGAAGACAGATTTGAGGATAGTTGATGGAGCTGATGGCAGCTGTGTTTCCCACGCAAGGCCCTCTGTCCCAGCCAATGCCCGTGACCATGTTGATCTTGTCTTGCTGTGACATTCTGGCCAGAGTGGCGGCAGCCTGGGAGTGGGCGGCGGCCCATGCTTGAGCGCCAGACGGTGCTTGTCGAGAGACCTTTTCGCCTGTTGTCTCTGCGTTGGCCAGCATGGCTGCCGCCAGCAGGAAGAAGGTTTGAAGAGCCATGGCGAGATGTTGATTGCTGAAAGACCGGCAGAGCACTCGGGACGTCTCAGCTTCTTGAACTCGAGGGAGAAAATGTGATTCGTCCGATGTCACACCTCTAGTCGGAGAATGGTCAAAGAGGAACAAAAGTTGTTCTCCGGATTCCCTCACAGCACCTGCCGTACGACAGACCACCACAGCACCTCACCCGGCCGGTTCCTCGTCCTTATACGACATTCTGGCGTAGAGACACGGCTCCGAGAAGTGATGCCCAGATCCGCCCAGTCGGAACGAGGCGACATTTAATCGTCGTCAGATGGCCGCGGCCCCACAGATGCAATATATCACCAGATCTCGTCGGCGGTCCAAAGCAGGAACGAGGTCCGCGGCGGGAGGGGACGTCACCATGCGAGCAAATGGGAGGTGGGAAAACCTTTTCGCGAGAGTGTGGGATAAATGACTCAACCTGGGGTGCAGACGGTCGATATATTGGACGATCGGCACTCGAGGGCGGGCAGAGGAGACGTGGTTCCGAAGCGGCTGTGGCTGCTGCGACGATGTCATAGCCGGGCCGCTTTGCCAGGCATGGTTAATTAAGCCAATGCGACAATTCCCGCCATGGCATCCCCGCAAAGCAAGACTCGAGTCGATGGGGTTTTCGTTGCAGTAATCGCCCCGCGAGGGGAGAGGGCGTGGCTGGTCATGGTACTGCATGAGGGAGTTCGTCATGTTGTTCGCCTGTGGTTCTCGTACCCAGGGATGTAAAGTCGAATTCTATGCTCCGTGACGCAACTCGAGATGCAATGCGCGGTGTTGTTTATAAGCGTGTTGTGTGATTGGACCTGGGCTGCATCGGTCATTGTTTTGGGCAAGCGGAAGCTGCGCTGTGTGACCCAAGCGAGCCTTAGCAGAACCCGAGTAAAATACCATGCATCTCTGTTAGCATGTTCGGATCATGTGTCCAACGACAGGCGCCGGGAGCTTGAGTGGTCGATATTGAGCAGTGAAAAGTGAAATAAACTAGAGCTTTCTAGCATCAGTTCAAAGTCTATGTCAGGTCAGGTGTCAGACATAACTTACCATGAGATCCGGGCAGGAAGGGTGATAACATGACCGTTGCCTGTTGACAGTTGACATGCTCTGCTTCGCAAAAGGTGTAGATTGTAGAGAAAATCTAGACTTACAAAGATTTGACCCTCGTTGAAGCCGTCACTTCAAAACTGGTGAGAGGCCTTACAGGGTGGTCGATGGGCTTCAAAGAGATCATAGGAGACATCAATGGATCCTCCACAAAAGAGCGAGATTCAAACGAGACCCCTGAGGGGATTCAGGTCTGATAAATATACCTCTTCAATAAACGCCTTTCTTGCTGTTCTCAACTGTTGAAATGACCTTGTCAGCCATTCAGAGGGGTTGTTTTTTTTTCATTTTTATCAAGGTACGGTCACCGTGTGCACCTTCGCTCTCTCTTTCAGATTGCAAAGACTGGCTTCGAAGAATTTTCTGGTTGTTTACCCCATCGACTCCGTGATACTCTTTTTCCTGCCTCAATCCCGTCGTCAAACTTCTTTCGACAGACCCCTTTGCCAGTTGAACCCTCTACAATGCTGCCTGTCTTTCTCCTTCTCAGCATCACTTCGACTTATCCGCCTTTCAATCTACCCGGCTTCTGCAAAAATGGTCAGCTCTGGCGGCCAAAATCTGCTTGACGATATCTTGCGCGATCCAACATCTCCAGCGACCAAACTCTGCTTGACGCGATCAAGCGACTCGACATCACCGGCGACCCAGTCGACAACTTCTTTGAAAACCTCCCCACATATGACCACTACGTGAGGGTCGGATATAAAGAGTTCTGGTCGAAAGTGCAGTACGTCGGCTCGCGATACGCCGTGCAAATACTAAACAAACCATATTCCGACAGAGAGACGCAGGTTCCGACAGAGAGGCGCAGTTATTCCTTTTAGGAAGCTTGATGGGGCATTGGGAGGCGCTCAGAAGTGAGGCGCTTGGAAACGGCGAGGTGAATGAGTCGAAGCCGCTCTGGATTCTCCAGCAGGTAGCGCTCCTGGCGCTCAAATGTACCCCTTCTCCCGACGATATGAGCAACAAAGCCAAGGCCCTTCGCTTCTACCTTTGGATCACATGCTGTCGGAAGGAAGATTCTTTGCCCAACCAGCCCCCCGTAACAGGCCCAGAAACCGATCACAGCCTTCTGCCAGAGGGACTCTTGGGAAACAGTTGCGCAGCATGCGGCAAGCAGGGCGCTACCATGCGGTGCTCTCCATGTCTCATCAAGAACGGTGACAACTGCAGCCACGAGACCATCAGAACCCTCTATTGCGACCGGACATGCCAAGCTCAACCCTGGCCTAAGCACAGACAAATCAGCCGCGTCGTCAAGCTCTACGAGGAAGTTTGGGAGCACTTTATGGACCTGACACAGGTTCATTTCAGACCCAAAAATATCAACATACCCGTCTGCCGCATGACACCAGACCGCGTCGAGTTCAGCGGCATGCCTGGTCACAATGTCCTACCTCTCACCCTGTCTTCGGCCAGACAGCTTGTGCTCGACCCCACCCGTGCTCAGTTCGGTTGGAAAGAAGCTTTGTCGCCCTGGGAATCCCACCCTCAAGCACCGCGTCTCGACGACGAATGCAGAGCCTCCGGTGGCGTATTGTAATTTCGGCCGGGACCTTCCAGGCCGAATCTTTCAGGACAACTGGCCACCTGATGTTAAACCTTCTTTTGAAAGTTCCCGCGTCTTGGCCGAGGTTGTTGCCGAAGGGGTTGGGCGGGAGTTCTTTCTGCGATATGGTCGCGTCGAGACAGCCTTGAAACTGGGCGACAAAGAGTTTCTTCCGCTTTCAAAGGCCTTGGCTACGTTGATGAAAAAAGGCCTCAAATTTGTTGCGAAGGGAGATGGATGGTGCGACCTCCGAGTCTATGCCCCGTGGCTTCACGCAAGCCGGGTGCGCCACCTTCAGACGCCGAGTTATGCACCGCTGCCTGCATGATCTGTGTTCAGAAGTCCAAATATGATCTGGAAAAACTCTCAAAGGGTCAGGGCACCAAAGGCTCCAGGTTGGAGACGCTAATCAAACCCTGGGAAGAGCGATTTCAGCCAGAGGTTAGGTTGCGGCTTTGATACACGACGGCTGCCTTGGCAGATCCATTGAGATGGAACAGCCCCGATGATTTAGCTAACTAGCAGCTTTTTCTGGGATAATATTTGTGGGAGGGCAATATGTGTCATGGTCGGTTGATGAAATATATCAACCAAGAAAAGCTTAGCTCAATGTACTGCAATGATAAGGCTGTTCAACTACCTAAACATGTATCAGCAGGGCCCATCTGGTGTGCACACCAACATGTCTTCCAATACCTTCAACTATAGCGGCCCACACATACCATCGGTCCATCTCAACGAGGGACTCTTTATTCAACTGAGCTTTCTGACATCGGACCGAAGCCCCCATTTTCCGCCACGCTCATCCTACAAGTTGTTGCAATGGAGAACGCCCATAACATTATGAACATGTTGATCTAGCCACTGTCAGCCATGAATTTGAGGAGAATATCAATAAGGCTAGTTGACTGAAGCAGGAGAACATTCGAAGCAATCCGACCGCCCTTGTCATCGGGGCAAGGAAGCCACGTTTCGGCGGTGACGGCGGCGGTGATTTTGAACCCGTGGTTAGAAATATCACAGGAGAGATGATATTCCCCGCTGCAATCAGAAAAATAAGGGTGTCTCTGTTAGCACAAGAAATTTGAGAAAGGAAGGGGGGGTGCATGGGAAAATATGAACTCCTTCTGGAATTTGAGTAATCCCCATGAATTGATGTAGCATTTTCCGGGGTTCAGCGTTGAACCGCGGTTTCATTCGCCATTTCGCATTTGGCAGCTGCCGCATTCGAGAATGTTCTTTTCGTTAACTTGAGGGGACAGTCACGGCATGATTCGAGTAAGGTGTCTGTTGCTGCTGTTCCTAGGGAGAGGAGGGAGATGGTGAGGATGAGGGGACGCATGGTGGAGATGGAGGTATGGCTTTGAGGCAAGAAGATGGAGTAGTTAGCTGAGTAAAAGATGATTTGAGAGATTACATCCAAAGTTCTTTGCCGCGAGCCAAATGCTGCCGACTTCCAATTATGTTGACGACTAACGCATCCCCGACAATTCTAGACTCAAGAGAATGTCACCACGGTTGGAAGCAACGAGTCCTCTGAAGCTCAAACCTCTCGCGTTCATATCCACTAAAATTATGCCAATTGTTCTTACGTCAGCTTGGTCGGCTATGCCTAGATCGATGGTGAAGGAACGAATGTGCTGCGCCATCTTCCAGCAAGGGGGCCCATGAACACAACTTGGTTCTCTCTCCACCAACGCTGACAAAAGACATCCCACCCTAGTTCAACCAACGCCTGGACTTCGACCTTGGATACCCCCCCCTGGCAGTAAAGAAACCCATTATCCACCTTCACATTAGCAACTAGGTAAACCACACTCAGTCAGCAACGACCTGAACAACGACAACCAAATCAACTCACACAAATCAGCCAACGGCGTATGCAACTGCCCATTAATCCTAGGACAAGGAAGCCACATCGAAGCATCGCCACGGGGAAGGTCAAAAGCAGCATTCGCACTGCCTACATGGCAGGATAGGGGGTATGCACCGCTACACAAATCATGTCCAACATTAACCTCAGAAGAGTCTGTCTGTGAGAGCACGCACTTGTGCTGAAAGATCAAATTCCTGTTCGCGTTGATGTAGCAGCGTTCCAAGTTCAAGCTGGGCCATGCGCGCCATTGGCCGTTGTCCATTTCGCACCGGCTGCATTCGAGCACGTCATTGGCGGTGGGCATGAGACGACACCCTTCGCATCGGGATATGGTGGCTGTTGAGGCTGCTGTTACCAGGGAGAGGATCGTGAGGAGGTGCATTTTGGCAAGGTCAAGGTTGAGTAGGTGTAGGAGGTAGATGATGAGCTGAGCACGAGGGGAGAAAGGGGGCGGATGTGTTGGCTGGAGAGCCTATTTATGAGGTCTTTGACCATTCTTTGACGAGGTTACCAAGTTTTGAATATTGAAACTTTTGCCTTGGAGATACATGCTTTTCTGACAAGACTCGATTCGGCTGCATGGCAATGAGCAATGGGATGGTGCGTTGCCAAAACCGGTCATGGTAAGTATCCTGGTACCTGCCCCTTGACCAGTGCACCTGAAGCTGTGTACAAAAGCTCTTCCTGCACTGGGCTAAAGCGCCAAAGACTGAGGTATGCTGGCTGTTAGGGGAATTTGTGTATGCATAGTCACGCTTGGCAGGAAGGGGGCGAGCACAACCGCTCTCGTGTTGATCCTATCTCAGGGCAAGATCCTAGGTAAGTAACCCTAAACCTCATACCGATCACTACCATGCTTCACAGGCGTGTACACAAACCCCTCAAAACTGGCCACCCTCCCTGTCCCGTTCAAATCCGAGGCAGCCACCCCCACAAAAGCCCCCGTGAAACTCCCATGAGCCTGATGCCCACCACACTCATCACTTACAATACTTGCGTCAAACACCGGGCCGATCTTCTTGAGCTCCTGCTCCCCCTCAAGAGCGTACCAAAACTGCAGCTCCTTCCCCCTCACCGTAACCTTGAGTCTGACTTTGCCCTCGTTGGGAATAACCACACTGTCAGGATTCGACAGCGGCAAGACCAGATTCCCCACCGGCCAGCTCGCCTCGGAAGCCATGATCAGCAACTCCCTCTGCCCGTCACTGTGCGCGCTGACGATGAGGTAGAAAAAGTTGTACCGGCAGTAGTAGGCCGTCAGCCCGGCGAATTCTCTCTCGTCGGTGGGGGAAAAGTCAATGACTGTCTCGGCGTCGTAGGAAAAGTGCTCTTGCCTCCTCGCAACGAGGGCTTGCTCGAACCAGGAACCGATGCTCTCCCTGCCAATCAGGTTGAGCTTGTTGTTGTCCAGGTTGAAGATTCTCTCCGACTCGGGGGTGCGAAGCCACTGGAAGTCTTTGTGCAGTCCTTCGCCAGCATCGAACGAATACTTTTTCGTCTCCCAGTACCGATCCTCATCCCGGGCGGCAGGGAGCTCGACATGGAGGGAGGGGACAGGCCCACCCTTGACAAAGAGCCAATCGTCTTTCCAGAAGCATTCCTGGATGGCGGTCTCGCGGCCGAGAACGCACCTTCTCCTCTGGGTGGTCGGGCGGCCGGTAAGGTGAACGAGATAGGTCTTCCCATCGGGTGTGTCGACAATATCACCGTGTCCGGCACGCTGCAGCGCGGCATGGGGATGGTCCTTGGAGGAGAGAATGTGCTTGTCTGGGTGGGTTTCATAGGGCCCCCAAATGTCCCTGGAACGGGCAAAGGTGACTGCGTGGTCGTAGCCGGTGCCTCCTTCGGCGGTCAGGAGGTAATACCATCCATTCCGCTTGTAGAGATGAGGGCCCTCGACCAGAGCGAGCTCGGTACCCTGATAGATGTTTTTGCGTGGGCCCACGAGCTTGCCAGAAACAGGATCCCACTCCTGCAACGCAATCCCGGCAAAAAGAAGAGGGCGACGGCGGTGATCCCACAGCATGTTCACAAACCACTTCTTGCCGGTGTCCGGGTCGTGAAAGAGTGAAGGATCAAACCCAGAAGAGTTGGTGTAGACCGGATCCGACCATGGGCCCTCGATAGCCGGGGCGGAAACAATGTAATTGTGAGTATCCTTGAAGGACCCATCCTTGCGCTTGACATCTGTGTACACCAGCCAGAACTTTTCACCATCGTGGGTGAGACAGGGAGCCCAGATACCGCAGCTGTCCGGGTCGCCTCGCATGTCGAGCTGGGACTTGCGGGTTAGGGGGCGGGTGACGAGCTCCCAGTTGGCGAGGTCCTTGGAGTGGTGGATTTGAACGCCTGGGTACCACTCAAAGGTGGAAGTGGCAATGTAGTAGTCATCGCCCACCCGGAGGATGGAGGGGTCGGGGTTGAACCCGGGGAGGATGGGGTTTCGTACTTGGGGCATGGTGAATCACAATGAAGTAATTGGTTGGTTGGTTTGCTTTGGGCAGCTTGACGACGTCTCGCCGGAATGCCCGATGGATGCCTCTTATGGTCGAGGTTGAACATGAGGGGAGACTCCAGGTGCTCTCAGTCCGCTGCTACAGCCGTGTTGGATGCCCCACTCCGCATTTAGCCGGGAGCGGCTCGCAAGGCCCGGGGAGGGGAAGTGCCGGAAAAGTGGACCCCGGAGCCGGATGTGTCTCTGCACCGTGAATGGCACGGTGTTGAGGAGCGAGGAGTGATGACCATGACATTAACAAGAGCCTTTCCTACATAAGGTATCCAATGGGGGAAACATCATTCTGGCATCTTTTTTGGAAGCACATGAGATATCCCACGACAAGGTTCTCAGTTATAAGCGGCCCAATCACGAGCACGCATTCGCTCGCACAGCAAGTACAGTACCACAAGGGTAGGAATGTATTAACTCTTCAAGACTGTTCTTCATGAAATCCACCGTATTCCCCGAGTACTTTTCTTTTGAGGCGCATCTTCTCTGGCCAATAGCAGTTCATGTGAATGTCGAAAGGCAGTCATCAGGGTTCTCCGGGCAGGCTCGGGCTTCGACCTGGGCAGGAGCAGGTGCTGGGGCGGCAAGCACCGCCGTGGCGGAGAGGATGAGAATGGTGATAAGCTAAATTCAAATTTGCGTCAGGAACAATCTGCAAAGGCATTGAACACCATCCGGTGAGCCTTACCTTCATTTTGTAGAGTTAGACCAAAAGTCTCGAGTTTGAAGTGACGAAGTTGGTAATGTTTTGTTTGTGAGCGGGGATGAATGATTGAATGAAGGTGAATACACGGGCGACTCGGACTCTCTTATAAGAATTGGGGATTTCGGGAGTGTGAAATGTTTGCAGGTCTGGTACGTTTGAGGTTTCATTGACCGACGACGCCTTGGTAACCACACTTCAAGCGTTGGATCACTAGGTACCTAGATACACAGCATGCAAGGCAGGCCAAAAGAGAACATATTTCAAGCCCGCGGGCCAATCTGGTTTCGAGCAGCCAGACCGGCCATGGCCATTGGCCGTCGTCTTATCTACCGTCCTACCTATGTCTTGATCGCGGCCGGGCTGGTGTCTGCGCCGCGCAACAACACTTGCGTTTCATTCTCTATGACCGAAACATGAGACCGACATACTTATCTCATGTTCTTCTATCAACACAGAATAAGCACAACGTTGGGTTTGACGCCCCGGGTCGGTGCCATGCCTTGGGTATTACAATCGCCGATTAGGTGCTTCTCTTCAACTCCGCAGTTCATTTCATCCGTCAACATAATGATGTAGAAAAACATGCACCGAACTCAAGTGTTGCCTTTGACAGAATACATCACCCCCCCTCCCCCTCAAAACTTCTTCCTCACCCAGCTCGCCTGAGTGTTGCACCACCCCTTCAACCCAACAATGCCCCAATCCATTCCAACACCGCTCCACTTGTGCCCACCAAAGGGAACATAAGGCGACAGCTCAAAATGACTGTTCACCCAAGTGCTCCCCGCCTCCAGCCTCCTAGCCAGCCTCTCGGCCTTTTCAATATCATTGCTCCAAACCGAAGCCCCCAATCCCATGTTGGTGTTGTTCGCCCGCCTAACCACCTCATCCTCATCGCTCCATTTGAGAACAGGCATAATGGGCCCAAAAGGCTCCTCCACCACGATGCGGCTGTCATCCGGCGGGTTGTCGATGATGGTAGGCGGCAGGAAGAAGCCCTTCTTGCCATCGCAGGCGACAGGCTCACCACCGGTGGCGACTTGCCACTTCTGCTTGCCAATCTCCGAGTACAGGTCCTTGACCTTTTCAAACTGCATCCGATTTTGGACCGGGCCCAGGAATGCCTCGGGATCACCTCCTCCTCCGACCTTGAACGACTTGACCACCTGGACAAAGGCAGCGAGGAACTCGTCGTAGATCTTCTCGTGCACGTAAAGGCGCTTGATGTCCATGCAGATCTGACCAGAGTGCATGAATGCCATGGGTCCGATCTTTTATTGTGTTAGGTTCATTAAGTACCTTGCTTGGTCTTGAGCATCAGGCAAAACGTACCTTCTGAACCACCTGGGCCACATCAACATCATCATAAATAATCGACGCGTCATTCCCACCCAATTCCAACGTCAGCCTCTTGAGCGTGCTGGCACAAGCCTGCATGACCTTCTTGCCCGTCGCAGACGAACCCGTGAAGCTGATTTTGGCTACATCGGGGTGAGCAGTAAAGAGTGGTCCCAAGCTCTCATCACCGCTCAGAACTTGCACAACACCCGGTGGGAATATCTGCGCAGCAATCTCGCCCAGCTTGAGCGCCGTGTAGGGAGAGAAAGGCGATGGCTTCCAGATAAAGGTGTTGCCGGTGAGGACGGCGGGACCAAGCTTGCCCAGGCCCAAAAGGACGGGGTAGTTCCAGGGGATGATGCCAACGCCAACTCCCATGGGAAGGTACCGGACGGTCGCTCTTCTCTGTTGTGAGCTGTCAGCGACCCCTTTGGCAAATCAGCATGCAAACCAAACCAACCTCCTCAGTATCCTCAATCAAGTCATCCTCGATCCTCAGCTTGGCCGTCTCCCTCACATGGGCAATGGCAAACTGCAGCTCCCCTGCGGCGTTGCTAACAGGCTTGCCAGCCTCCTTCATCAGAAGCTCTTGGAGTCCGGAAACGTTAGCCTCAATCGCGTCAGCATACCGACCGAGATACCCCGCCCGCTCGTCATAGGACAGCGCCTTCCACGCGGGAAAGGCAGCTTTGGCAACGGAGACGGCCTTGTCGACATCAGCCTGCTTGGACAGGGGAACATGATAGAGAAGCTCCTCTGTGCTTGGGTCGACAGCCTGACGGGTCTCGGGGGTGGACGAGAGAGCGTTGTTGATGATGTTTTGAAAATTGGACTGCCAATCATCATTGTCTGTCAGTGACGACTTTTCGTCAGCAACGAGAGGGGGGGGGTTGAGCGTACCGTAAAGTCAATCTTGGGGAAGTCAGCAGCTGAGCCCATGATGTTACCGTTGCAGACTGACGATGCAGTCCAAGTGAGTGTCTAGAAGGTGGCAGGCAGACAAGACGAGAAGAGGCTCAACTGAAATACCTGCGGTACCACCCAGCGCTACTTATTCTTCTTTCTGGAACCACCCTCAGAGAATACCGATGCCTGCAGACGATGCAGTTGGGCCCCTTCCATGCATGCGTGAGGTTGCATTCTGAATGTTCCATGTTGCTTCCCCGCAGCAGGTTTGCCCGACCTTGCACCAACAAGACGGTCAAAGAGGGAAAGCGAGCCTCGGATCGTCTCCACACCATCAGAAAAGACGTCAATAGTGATGTTTCGCAACCTTGCTTCCCCTTCAATATTTCCCCGCATCTAGAACATGGAGGGCTGAGGAGTGAGAGCTGACAAATATTCTACTTGGTTGCAGGTGGGTTCTGCCAGAAAGGGTTACGAGTTTGCAGTGCTGCTCTTGGAGGTTGGTTGGGCGTTCGGGGAATGGAACACTTGATTCGTGGGCGCGAACAAAGTTGGCATTCTAATAAATGGCACGTAATGATCTAAAACTCGCGTCCTCATCGCCAGTATTACACACCCCCCTTCAGGCATATCCTTCACTCGTCGTAAGGCTTCTGGCCCCAAGCAGCACCCCTGTAGATCAGAAGACATGTCAGCTGCTGTGCCCAACGGCGGGACGAAGGGGGATAACTTACCAAACGCAGTAGCTATGCCAGTTCTTGTTCCTCAACCCAGCCCTCACCTTGGCAATAAACACCTGCATCTCCTCATACTTCCACCCCAACACGTTCGTGATGATATACAACCCCAGCCCCTCAATCCCGCCGTCGAGCATATACTGGTTGAACTGCCCAACCTCCTTCCACTTTGGATCCGCTGGCCACGACCCCACCGGCGTCTTGATAATCGTATTCTTCACATCCTTAAACCCAGCCTCCTTCAGCCACCCAACATAATTGTCATTGTCCACCACCTCAAACGTCTGGCCCATCTTGTCCCCCGCCTCCTTGAACACCTTCTTCCACTCCACAAACACCGTGTCCTTGGGCAGCGACCCGTCATCCGACAGCACATCCGCCGTGCAGTCCAAGTGCTCGATCCAGCCGCCCGGCTTCAGACACCGGTACGCCTCCCGGTACACGGCCGGCCAGTCCTTGAAGCACCCAATCATGTACCGGAAGTGTATGTAGTCAAAGTGGTTGTCCGGGAAAGTCCAGGGCTGGGAGGCGTCGTCCAGCTCGAACTTGCAGTTGGGCGGCACCCAGGTCGGCTGGATGGGAGACAGATCGATACCCGTGACCTCGCAGTCGGGGAACTCATCGGCAAAGTCGATGGCCCACATGCCCGTGCCCGTGCCGACATCGAGCACGCGGGTGGGCTTGGACAGGGGGGCGAAGAAGAGCTTGTTGTCCAGGGCCAGGTTGAGGAGGTGGTGGTTGATGTCTAGCTGGTCATTCTGGGCGTCGTCATTGGGGGCCCTGGTTTGTTTTTTCAGTGAAACGTGATCAGAAAACAGAGAAGGGTGGTTCAGACTCACCAGTACTCCACCTTGTCGGCACCACCAAAGTTGTGGTAGGTCCTGCCGTGAAGCTTGCGGTACTGCAGGATGCTGGAGCTGATGGAGGCAGTAGAAAGAGCATTCTCATCACCAAGCGAAGAGTCATTGTCGTCATCGTCCTCCAGTGGTTGGGGATGGTAGATGGGGTTGGAGTCGACTGCAATTTGGGCATCGGCGGCCGGCTGCTCAGCAGCGCTCGGGGATGCCGGAGTGGAAGCGGCAGCGGCAGGAGCGGTGGTCGGAGGTGGGGAACCAGCCGGTGAAGAAGCCGATGCCTGCGGCGCAGCTGCCGGAGTGGACTCGGACTCGGCCATTTTTTTATTTTATTTTTTTGTGTAATTATTTATCACGGTGACAGGATGGGAGAGAAGGGGTAACACCAAAGGTCGATCTGCCGACAGAGCAGAAAACGGGGCCGGTCCCAGGTAAATATCCTTCCTTTCCACCTACCCTACCATCGGGCACCTCTCTCACCCCCGCACTTCGAGCAACATCGCCGGAGACCTCGCCTGCTCCGGGTTGGCCCTGTTAGCCTGCCGCTTCAGGGTTAGTGGGGGTGATTTACAGGGGATGACTGGAGCGCCGGAACCCACCAATGCAGTTCCAAATCCTTGGGATGTTCACACGTAATTCGATAGTGTCCAGAACCACCGAAGAAGAAATCGTTAAGCTATCTGCAGGTCATGCGTATGCGTGTCAGAAGAGCGAGACAATAACCCAGATTGCTGGGTCTCACATGTCTCCGATCCAAAACCTCGCCTCACAGCACAGCACAAAGTGGGTGGTCATCCCGTCATCCCGTCTACAACAAAGAATTACTATATACATGATTTATGTCGGGATAGTGATGGGACGACGCGAGGTTGAACGGGTGGAAAGATTGTCAACTTGATCGCCGGAAGTTGAAAGGATACCGGTGGTCAGCACACAAGACACATCAACTCCCCCAAGACAGGAGAGGCCTGAGTAGAGGCCCTCTGCTCACGGAGACCTAAGAGTTGAGGTCATGGCAACTTCCGACGATGAACCGACAACATTTCCACCCGCCAGCCCCGCATCGTCTCATCCAGCCATTAAATTACAAGCCCAGATAAAGTCCCCGTGTCGACATCACATCAAAATAACCCCCACGCACCAGCAGCAGCACCGATAAGCGAGGCACTCACTATGGACACGGTCTGACGCACAGCAGCACTAACAGATTGACCATCAGTAGGCTTGACGCCGGTGGATTCCTTGCCCAGGTACCAAGCGCCAATATCCGTCAGTCTACCATCGTTGCTCAACATGGCAGCATTGGGTCCCACGTTCGACACGTCGCTCCTAAAGGCGCCGAACAGGGAATACCGCTCAACAAAATCCAAACGATCAAAGTACTCGGCAGAAATCTTGTAGAAGGCCTGCGTGTCCTCGAGACTCTGATGGGCGAAATTGTACTCGGTGATCCACATGGTCTTGTTGGGGAACCTGTGACAAAGTCAGCCTTGCCACCAAAACTGCACAACCGAAAGAAACATACTCAGCAGCATATTGGCCCATATGGCTGGCCAACCCCTCAAAGCTCCCATACCAATGAATCGTCACAAAGTCAAACGTGCAGTTCTCCTTTTTGTTTTCCGTGCTGACAAGCTTTGAGCACTCGCGGACAAAGGTCCTGAGCCAGGGCAAGCCGTCCTGTCCGGCGGTGCAGGCAGGCAGACCCACTCGGATTCCCACATCACTCAACGGCTTGATGTTGTCCACCCACACCTGAGCCGCCGTGATAGGATCCAAATAACTCCCTCCCCACGAGTACGGGGCATCCGGTTCGTTGAAGCCGAGGACGTTGGTGATGTTGACGCCGCTCTTGATCAGGTCTTGGATGGTCGTGACAAACGAGGTGTCTCCCTTCGTCTCCGGGGCACCCCATAGCATGGGCACAAACTCAAACTCGGACTGAGGAATGTCCTTGTATTTGGGCTCGGGGAGAGGTTTGTAGTTGTAGTACCACGACAGAGCCGGGGGCCAGACTGCGTCGTCGGCGCGGGTCGTGTCGTTGGGCGTGAAGCAGAGACCTCGTTTGTCAGACGCTAGCGGGCCGTCGGCGGAGACGATCGACGGGAGGATCATGGCTGCCACTGCTAAAACAGCGGCGGGTGATACATGGTGTAACATGTTACGCGGGCCGGACGGAACGGAGCGCTGGTACTGAAACCGTTGGGTTAAGCTGGGCAGTCAGAACTTGATCGGATCAGATCTCGTTGTTCAGAGACCGAAGGGATGCTGACGTTGACGCGGTTGTAGGCCGTCGTCGGTCGGTTCCCAAGGCGAAGAGGGACTTTTGTCAGCTCAGGGGGGTCCGAGATCTAGATTTGCGTTTACTCCGTAGTTCCGAAGCTACCAAAAAAAGAAAAAAGAAAAAAAGAGCGTAAGTATGGCCAACGCTGCCGACGGGAGGGAATGGAATCAAGAATGAACGAGAGTTACAAGAAGAATCATGATGAAGAGATGTTCAGGACGACGACATGGCCGCAATAGAAATTGCATGGCCACAACAATGCGGCCAGCTGAAAGCGCCCGTTATCTCCATGACCAGACAGACCCTTTCAGCTTGATGGGGCAAAAGCTCGTGGCTGGCGCTGCCCAGGCACCCAGGGCCGCCTAGATTTGGCAAGATAAGACGCTAGCCCGTGTTGGGATTAGCGCCGCTGTATTGCACCTTTCTTAGTGAGAGGACTGAGATGGCAGTTGATCAAAAGGCCCTTATTTATGGGATGAGAGGGAGTTGTCAGAGCAGAGCTGCCAATGGCTGTCATCTGAACCTGAACACAGAGATATGCAAGGCACGAACGACTGCACAGATACTGCCCAGCAGAGACGAACACGCTGAAGCTCAAACGCACAGGGCAGGCACCGGGTGCAGGTTCAAGTGGTGGAGATTGAGAAACAGGGCTGTGGCATGAAGTATGCAGGATAAGGCTGAGAGAAGAAGTCTCAGTATTCTTAAAGACTTCCCTTCAGCTGGCTTCAATTGATGGTCCTTGGACTTGGAGGACCCCAACAAGCAAAGCAATTGCCGATGGGCGGGTGGGTGCCTTGTGGAAGCGAATGGGTTCCCCGCAAAAGCTCTTGAGCCGTGGCCCGGAAGCGGTTCAAATGGGCCGGTCGGGTCACTTTACCCCAACGCCATCCTTGCCCCCGCGAGCCCCGGGTTGCCCCCGCCAGGGGCCAGCTTTCAACCGCGAACCAGGCCATCTGCGATGAACAACAACCGCAGACGCCGAAAGATGCCGAGGCAAAGTGACCCCACGCCACCAATTCCGTCAGCAGCAACATTGCCCTTGATTGTTGATATAATAAATAATATGCACGACATTCCTGTCCCTTCCTGCCCCGAAGACCTCAATTCCTGATCAACCACACCGGATTCAAGACTCTCACAATGGCGGTAGAAAGACTCGGCTCCATCCTCAAGCACCTTGCCCCCGGCAACGGGCTGTCCCAAATGTGAGTTGTCCCGTGGGCTTTCACATGCCCCTCCCTCCACTTTGACTTTTGACTTGGCCGCTGACCACTCGCCGTAATACGCAGCACCTCCAAGAATGCCGACGACATTGTCATCACCCTCGCCGTCCGCACGCCTCTGGCCAAGGCCAAGAAGGGTGGCTTCAAGGACACCACCATCGAGTACATGGTCTACGCTCTCCTGAAGGAGGTCAACCAGCGGAGCAACCTCGACCCCGCTCTCGTCGAAGATATCTGCCTGGGCAATGTGCGCACCCGTGTCCGTCCCCTCAGAGTGTCTTTGGAAACAGTGAGCGCTGACACTATTCTGGTCTACAGGTTTCCGATGGCAAGGCTTCGTACAAGCTGCGCGCCGCCTCCCTCGCCGCGGGCTACCCCAACACCTGCTCCGTCTACTCGCTCAACCGCTTCTGCTCCTCCGGCCTCAAGGCCGTCGCCGACATTGCCCACGCCATCTCCAACGGATCCATCGAAATCGGTATCGCCATGGGAGCCGAGAGCATGACCGCTGGCGGCGATGCGCTCGAGAAGCCCTTTGACGAGGAGGTCACCAAGCACTCCCAGGAGGCTGTCGACTGCATGCAGCCCATGGGTTGGACTTCTGAGAACGTCAGCGCTGACTTTGGTGTCACTCGCGAGATGATGGACAAGTACGCCGCCGAGAGTTTCCAGAGAGCCGAGAGGGCGCAAAAGGCCGGTCTTTTCGATGACGAGATCGTCCCCATCACCACCCAAATCAAGGACAAGGACGGCAATTCCAAAACGGTCACCCTAACCCAGGACGAGGGTATCCGGCCTGGCACCACCGCCGAGGGTCTCGGCAAGATCCGCGCTGCCTTCCCTCAATGGGGTGGCTGCACCACTGGTGGCAATGCCTCTCAGGTTACCGATGGTGCTGCTGCCATCCTGCTGATGAAGCGCAGCACCGCCATCAAGCTCGGTCAGCCCATCCTGGGCAAATACGTCGGTTCCACCACCGCCGGTCTCGCTCCCCGCATCATGGGTATTGGCCCCACCGTGGCCATCCCCAAGCTCCTCGCCCAGCACAACATCACCCTGAACGATGTTGATGTCGTCGAGATCAACGAGGCCTTTGCCAGCATGGCTGTCTACTGCCGGGACAAGCTTGGGCTCGACTGGGCCAAGATGAACCCCCGTGGCGGTGCCATTGCCCTTGGTCACCCACTGGGCGCCACCGGTGCGAGACAAATCGTCACCGGCCTCAGCGAGTGCAGAAAGACCGGCAAGAAGATCCTGCTGACGAGCATGTGCATTGGCACCGGCATGGGCATGGCGGGCTTGTTTGTCAACGAGCAATAATGAATCTGTAATGTATCTTATGTACCCCCTGTATATAGCAAGCGATATCAATGTTTTTTCTATCTACTATCCCTCTATCACCTTGATGCCGTCCGAAAAACGGATGTTGATGACGCCCCATCGTGCAAAGTAGCCAGCCCGGTTGCTATCCCCGTGTTGTTATTTTCGGCCTGGCCCCGTCCCAACTCCTCCCCCCTCGTTCCTCCCCCCTTTCCCTCCCTCCCCGACCCCCACCTTTGCCGGACCTTGGGCAGGAGGTCATACCACCCGCCAGCAGCAAAAACTCCCAACCAGAGAGCCAATTCGGTCCCGTAAATCACCATTCCCAACACGTCCAGCTCTTTCTGGAAAACGACCGACACCAGCGAGAAGACATCCCCGAGCGCGTCAATCCCCACAAACAAGAAGGAAATCCCCCTCACGGTCCGATGTTTCCATATATCGACGTAATGCCTCAGCACGCCCAGCGCAAGCAACAGGGCAGACAACGCCGCCATGAGCGTCATCGCCCAGTCTTGCCCGTTTCTGTTCCGCAGCGCGAACACCAGCCCGACCTCCACACCCGCCATCACCATCCCGATCGGCACCGCCACGGACAGGGTCTCGATCGCTGTCCAGCGGTGCTGGTAGTAGAGACACTGCCCCCAGGTGACGAGGCTTAGGAAGGCGAGGATCTGAGGTTGGGCCTGCAGGGCGAGGTTGAAGGAGGAGACGATGTTGTAGACTCCCAGGGGGACGCCGGCCCAGGCCCAGAGCATCATCATGGCGGGTTGCAGCCCGGTGGCGTGATGGCGGCGGTGGTTGATGATTATTTGGGGGAGGAGCTGGATCGACCAGCAGATCTTGGGATGGTGTTAGCATGCGATGAAAAGAGAGAAAGAGAGAGAGAGAAAGAGGAAAGAAGGAGGTTTTACCGCTCCGAGGGTGCCAAGGATGTTGGCTGCTGGTGAGTTGTCCATTGCATTTTTGGTGACAACGTTCCACTCACTCCAAAAGGTTGATGTTGGCAAGGAGGCTATGTGAAGAAAGACACTGCTGCTCGGGCTGCTTAGTCATCGACCGAGCTTGATACATACAAGATTCACAACGAAGACACTGACTAATGGTATCAAAAGTTTCTGAAATGTTGAATTGGCCATCCTAAATATAAAGCCATGCTTCCATGTACTCCTCCCATGCAATTCGCTCCGTGTAGATTACAGTCGCTATTATAACCGGGAAAAGGGCTCCTCCTCTACCTCGTTTGTATGAACTTTGTCACATCCACACACCTAGTTGCCCATACAAATGTTGAAAAAAGTGTCCGCAACTTGTCGCTGATGCCTTTCCAGAACGTAGCCACAGCCATTGCCATGTACCGGACTGCTTCGTCCGTCCCTGAATATCATATCACATTCGCAACGGACGCTCGAGCTCCATGACAAAAAAAAATGCATCCTCAAATAAAACGATAAACCGCGCCAGGCGCCCATCGGGGGCACGTATAGTACAATGGAGGAACAGCATTACTCTGTCAGGTGATGAGACACCGAGGCGAGGTTGTCACCCAAGATGTTCAAAATTTGCTCCGCAGCCTGGTTGACATGATATTAGACGAAGCTCTTGCAAACAGAATTTCCCGAGGGATACTCACCGTTGGGGAAATGACACCATCTCTGGCCCAAATCTGCAACATGCCCTTCACAACGTGCGCCTGGTCCTCGACGCCCAACCCGGTGACCAGCATGTCCAGCACGGCACCGGGGTTGTAGTCCCGGACGGCGATAAAGGTCTGGTAGTAGAGGAAGGCAAACATGCCCATGATGAACTGGCAGTCCATGCGGTCCGTCATGCCGCCGTGACCGGGGATCGAGTCGCCAAAGTCCTTGAGCTTGAAGGTTCTCTTGAGACCCGAGGCGAAGAAACCGCCGAATGGGGCAATCAACGATGCAAACGTGGCCCAGACCAAGGTGTGAAAGTACATGGGCGCCACCGTAATGCTCACGGTATGGCCGGGAGGCAGGAAAAAGAACTCGGGGGTCGTATAGGTGCGCGGGATGAAGACGGGGTTGGGGTCACAGTGAATGTCCTGCAGAATGCTCGTGGCAAGGTTTGTTGCAGGGCAAATAAAATAATTGGAGCGGAGCAGGCACCAGGTGAGACCCAGGCCGACGACCATGGTCGAAAACCAAGCGCCAATGAAACCTTCGACCGTCTTCTTGGGCGAGAGTTTGATGAGCTGAGTGCGGCCAAAGGTGATGCCGCAAATGTAGGCAAAGATATCATTGGTGATGACAAGGGCGGCGGGTAAGAAGAACCAAATCAGACCCTCAAAGATGTTGTTGAGGATGAAGTGGGCCTGGATGTTGATGAGGAACAGCGCCATATGCGTCCAGGCGAACTGTGAGAACTGAAACCTCAAATTCCCTGGCTTTAAGGAGGTGACGAAGATGACAAAACCTGAGTCATGTCAGCCTTGTTGTTACGGCTGAGTTTGCCAAACCTACCAAAGATGTAAATGCAAAAACTGATGAAGCGGTGGTGAGTAGACAGAGGCTGCAGGACCTTGTCGACAAGAATGATATGTCTGAAGTAGTAGACAACACTCTCGCCATACAGGAAGTACATGGTGGTCGCGAGCCAGTACCAGTTCAAAGACTTTGTGAAGCGCAAGTCGCGGGCCCGAGAGCCTATATTGGCGATGGCGATGACCTCCTTGAAGGAGATGATTTGGATGGTGGTGATGATCAAGACGACGTAGATGTGACCGGCGAGCAGAGCAGCAAAGAAACCGGCAATCATCACCAAGGTCCAAAATGTCCTGACCATGAAGTTGGCCTTTTTCTTCTCATACTCGGAGACTGTCGCCGGCGGAGCGGCGGAAGTGTTCGTCGCTTCGGGGTTTGGCTTGGCTAACAATGTCGAGTCCGGTTCGGCCACCATCTCGGTCTTTTTTTCTGCTTGGGGCTCGATGGCTCCCGCGCCCTGCCTTCCGGCCATGATGGGCGAGGTATGGGGTGTCTATGCGTTTGGCCCCGAACGACAGGCAACGTCAGGTCCCCGAGCGGTTCGGAATCGGACGAATCGGTATTTGGCAGGAGGGCGCAAAGGAGGACAGTGGCCTCAGCTCAGATGGGAGGAAGCGAGGAGCTCTTTGCGGGGAGCGCGACGACGATGTCAGCACAGGCAGTAAGACAAGGGGCGCTTTGCGACAACATACGGGAGCAGCGTTGGTGGACTGAAGTGGGTTTGTTGGTTTGGTGTTTGTCCTGCTTGAGTGGAAATTTCGAGGTCTGCCCGGGAACTGGGGTGCTACGTCAAGTCCGTCTTGGCCGGCACAGTGGGGGGGCTCCCAACGGTGGGGTGGATTAGGTAATCACTCCAACGCGTTCCTCGACTGACAGAGGTCAAGCCCAACTCTAATAAGCGCGTCTGGCGCAAGTGACGTTGACCTCAACCGTAGAAACATCCGACTCGACCTAAGCGCGGGCCCGAGAGGCATGGCACGGGTATGCACAATCGCAACCTTGAACCGAACAACCGACGGCCATGGATGATGACTTTTCCGACGAAGACTTCCTGGACCAGATCGACGAAAGCGACCTCCAGAAGCTCGAGGAGAATGCCATCCAACTGACACAAGTCCAGGCCCAGGTCCAGGTCTCACAACGTCCACCACCTCTTACACACCAGCACCAGCACCATCAACCGCAGTCACAGCCGCAGTTGCAGCAGCAGCATGTTCAGCAGGACAGTTACGGTCTCGACGAAGATGACGACCTCGACGACACCGTTGTCTTTGAGGAGATTGCCCAGCAATCCCAGCCTGGTGGACCCAAGCAGACCAATTCGTGGGCCACCAAGTCGCTTCCCGTCCAGCAGGCCCGACTGAATGCCAATCTCGCCAACACCCAACGGTGGAATCAGCATATACCACTTCCTACAGCCCGGCCAGTCTATCCCCCGCCTCCCAAATATCCTCAAGTGCCATCCTCTCGCCCAATCCCTTACCACGCACCGCCCTCTCTGCGACCTGTCCCGCCTGCCCGTCCGCTCCCGCCACCGCGCCCACAACATGCGCCGACTCAATCCCAATTTGCCCGACCGCCTGTTCCTCCCGTCCCAAGGCCCTACTCGGTACAGCCGTCCCACGCAGGCCAGTCGGCTCGGCCAGGGCCGCAAGGTGACATTATTGCTCAGCTCCAGTCCCAGCTCGCTGCCGCCCAGTCGGAGCTTGCAAACGCCAGAGGGGAGGCCCTCATCATCCGATCAAAGTACGACAAGATACAGAACGACCGTGATTCCGAGGTTGCACGTTTGAGGAAATTACACGAGGAGACATTGGCAAAACATGAGCGGGAACTGAACGACTTCCGGGCAACAACTCGCAATGTTACCACCGAGCTTCAGTTTGCCCAGCAGGATCTTAGAGAGGGCTTAGGACGAGGAAAGAGCAAAAAGAAGGACGGCGCATCCACACCGAAAAAGAACCACAAATTTTGGGGGCAGGCCGACGGATTCAACGATATGGAAGTCGTATCAAGCCCTACCAAAGGCTCTCGGAGGAGGGATGCAATTCCCACCATCCCATCTGCTGGCGAGCGTACGCCTTCCAAGGGTGGGAAGAGGAAGCGCGGGCACGTCTTTGCTAGCCCGAAACATGGCCTCGAGGTGGATGAGAACGCACTTGGACCAGATCGTGGGGCGACTCGTGAAGTAATAACCCCAACGATCATCATATCGACTGCCAACGCTCTTCCGTATGACGTAAGTTGATCCAGGTCGCCTTCCATCTGCTGCAATATTTACTG
Organism: Podospora pseudopauciseta; assembly: GCF_035222475.1. NCBI lineage: Eukaryota > Fungi > Ascomycota > Sordariomycetes > Sordariales > Podosporaceae > Podospora > Podospora pseudopauciseta. Next base: position 175,850 of record NC_085893.1, on the reverse strand, counting down.
ACACATGATTCCTTTCTAGTTCTTAAGGCTGGTCCTGGATCACAGTGCACTCCGTGACCAGCCCCCGACGTTCGATCTCTTCTCCAGGTTTACATTCCCTTCAGATCCCAGTCAGACGTTCTCCACCGTTATCTTCCAGAAGCTGTCTCGGTTGGGCAGCCCCAAGGAGCCGCTTCTGTTGCTGGCCGACTTTGCCGAGCTCGTGATTGACTTGTGGCAGCGCTGTCTATCTGAACGCTACCACGCACCGATTTACTATTTAGCATCGTTGGTGCTTTACACGCTTGATTTGAATGCTGTGGTGGTAGCGCCCCGCATCACATCTTCTCTGGTCCCAGTGTGTACAACGACCTGTCAGCTCATTGCCCTCCAGCGGCACCACAGCCCTGATGGGGATTTGTGCAACCACGCCGACCCTGCAATCCGACAGTTGAGTCTTGATATTGACGTTACCCAGTGTCTCGCCCTGCTATATCTTACTGCACTGGGATGCGCCGCACCGGCGCGTGGCCAGGCTGGGGCCGAGGAGACCGCAGAGACAACGAAGCACTCACCCCTCGTTCAGTTCTGGCGCACGGTCGAGCCCGAGTTTGTTCTGCGCATGCTGTCGGTCAAACACCCTGAACGAGACTGGTATGGGATGCTGTCGTTGCTGTGGACGTCGGTTTTGCCCGACAGCATAGGGCCCATCCCAAGCCCAGTGTTGGCGACATCCCCCGCCCGCTCCAAAGCAAAGGATTTGGACCAGGTGTCCAAGGAGACGATAAAGGCTGTGTCGTTGTTTCTGAATGAGTCACCGAGGTGGGCGCCCAAAGGTTCTGTCAAGGAATTAGAGGTGAGGACCGCGACTTTGCGAACGCTGTTGATTTTTACCTCTAGTCCGTATGGCATGGTGCAGGCGGCCAGGAGTGAAGTTGTCATCCCGCGTCTTGTCACAGTGTTGTGCTGGGCTATTGACCGACTGTATGACTTGGATGGCGGGTTGCCAGCAATAGTTCAGAATCCGGCGGCGAGAGGTAGCATACACAGCTTTACGAACGAGGCCGAAGCGGATGATCCCGACGGTCAAGACGGTGAGGAAGAGAAGCTTGCATCGTTGTTGCCCCGATTCATCGCACGGGCAATCCTGTTGCTCCACACGCTGGTCACACACCCACGCACAGCAGATGTGGTTCAAATGGGAGCTAAGCTGTCAGCCTCCCAAGGAGGGTCCCAGCGATACCTACTTACGCTCGCCAGGCTTTGCTTTGCTGAAGAGGAGCTGGTTTTGGAGGCCGGCATCGACCTGGCGACGGCTGAGCTGGCTCGAGAGCTCATTGAGCTTTCGGTGACGCCTGTCGAGGGCGAGGAGATGAGCAAGGCGTTTGGTTGATGCGTTGTCGTGTTGCCTTGTTTGTAGTATGTTTCTTTTGGACTTTTGCATTGTTTTACTAATGGCGGTCACGACGAGCGACGTTGTGACGGACATGGAATAAGGGAAAGCTCGGCGTTTGGTGAGCTAGGTTGGGGTTTCTGTTCTGTTCTGTTTAGTACGGTATACCCATAGATATAACACCCCGTAATATTAGAGACATCTGCTGGCTTTTTCGTGATTGTTTACTATCGACGATGCAGTGCAGAGGCGCAGACCTGTCAGAATATTCAAGGTCCAACCAAGCATTTGTCCAAATTTTGACGCGAATCCCAATTGAGTCAGAGAGGCGAGTGGCTGCATGGAAGTTGGGACAAGAGTGCTCAGCCGCCAGGTTACGCGCACTCGCCCCTCATCATCTCCTGCTCTCAGCCTCGTCAAAATGGTCTGCTTCACTCACCCATCCATGAAGCGCCAGAGATGAGCGACAACAATCTCACTGTGGAGGAAAAGGTGGCCATTGCCGCCCTGGTCATCTCACTTTTCGCTTTGCTTGGCGTAGTATTGCAGTATGTCCAAGCCGTCATTGGGAGGATCAACGGTCTCTCGATTCGCGACAAAGAGGTCTTGGGAAAATGGGCAGAACACGCCAAGATCAGCTTCAGGTGGTTCCGGGGCGAGGTGCAGTACGAGGCGCCCATCATATTCATGGCCGCCAGCGACAACACGAGGGGTCCCATCGACGACAAGGAGATTTGGTACGTGGACGGCACGCGCGAGAGCTGTGAAAAGACCAGAGTTGAGCTGCCGACCAACGATCTGAGGGAGCGGGTCCACACGCACAAGAACGAGCTGGCGACGTGGATCTTGGCCATCGAAGCGGCGCAGATGATGGAGCGGGACTCGAAGCAGTGGGAGGCGAACGAGTGGAGGAAGTTTGCGACGGAGAGCGGCATGCGAAGCCCTGTCACTCTTCCGTATGAGGGGCCGGTGTCGCTGGCGGTGGCTATTCAGCCGATGAGGAGGAGTTTTGACAAGCATCCTGCGGTGAAGAGGCCTTACGCGACGACGGCGATTTGTCATATCATCGAGCTCTGCGCTGTGCTTGGGATATACTGGAAGGAGTTTGACCGTGACAACAACAAGTACCGCGCCGAGGGGAACGGGTATAGTGTGCTCGGGAACAGGGTCCATGACTTTGGTCTGGTGTTCACGTTCGAGAAGCCCGGCTGGCCGAGGTTCGAGAAGAACAGGGTGATACCGACGTCTGAGGTCAAAGAGCTCAGTTTTGGGAACGTCCCGACCTTTTATCGGGACAAGAAGGACGACAGGAATTGGAAAGCGCCCATCAACGAGCAGAAAGATCTCAAGACGCTGCAGCTGGGGAGCCGTACCGAGATTGCCGAGACGCTCAACCTGATCCGGTGCAACGAGTACACGACGCAGTGCTATTCGGACCAAACAAAGAAGCATGTGCATTTGTTTCCTGTTGTCTTTGAAGTCTTGGCCATGCTGGCAAGGCCATTTCACATCAAGGATCGGCCATTCACTTATCTGCCCAACCCCGTGGCATTCGCTCTGAACAAACAGGCCTTTTCGCCCCGGCGCCTGCTGAGCGAGTTCCGCAAGAGGCTGAACTTTGAGATCAACACAGACCAGGGGCCAAAATACACACCCCCAACCGAACTCGCCAACATTGACAGACTGGCCAGCGACCTGGAAGAAGAACTTCCCAAACGTGACGGAGAATACTCGCCCAAGTGCCTCAATGATCTGCACGAGGCCATTGACGAGGTAGGTGACAGCATCCTGAACAAGACGTCCAAAGATGTCGTGCTCGACGTCCTCCGCCGTCATGTCCAGGAGGTTCTGCTGGCAATCAACACCTCTCAACGAGACATCGACTGGGCGGAATACAGCCCAACAGCTGCCGCCCCGCCGCCTACCGGGAGACCAACTCACCTCCCAATGTCAGCATCAGCACCGGGCACACCGGCGCAACCCCCCCTGCTCCCACCGATGCCGACCGACGAAGGCGCAACAGGCGATGTGTCCTTTGACGATCTACTCAAGACACCACACGAGAAGCGCGAGGCGGCTTTGATCAAGCACTACTTTGACGATATCCGCATCAGGGCCGTCAGCCTTGACGACACAAACCAGCATTATGACCAGGAGGCTGCCCAAGCCTCCAAGGATATTCACTACTCCGAGCCCGGGTACGACGGGCTTGGTTTGGTGGGGCTGCAGCAGACGACAACGGCGCAGACAATGGGGACCATGAGTGAGGATGGCACCGGAAACACGACGACACACTCCTCACCCAGGCCGCCGACACTCGGGATCAACTCGAGGAGGGCCACAGGGACGTTCAGCAATGGCAGGCTACCGCCCACCCCGAGCAGGGCTGAAACATGGAGGAAGCACGGACTGACGAATACGGAGATCAGGAGGAACACCATCTGGTTTGCGCTGGTGTTTAGGATGATCTGCTGGCTGCTGCTACATGACTTTGACAAGAAGGATGTGCAGCTTCCCAAGAGCGAGCTGATGGGCAGTCGGCTGAGTGTGTTTATTGTATGACAGTACCGGATTAATGGGATGATACATCGTGAATTATGTAACAATGTAATCAAGCTTGCGAGCAAACGGGGCCTTGGCAATTGGCAACCCTTTTTCCTTGATTGGCTGTGTAGACCTGAAACCCACCTACTCTGCGGGGTCACCCAGCTCCCAGCACTGGATAAACGCATACGGGATACTCCGTAGAGTAACCTCACACGCGCGCCCCAAGCTTCCCTGTGGCCTGCCTCGCCTCTCAATTCGCAAAGCCTCCCGTTGCATTTTTTGAGACGCTATTACGTTTGGCCTAGGCTCCGCGGGGACAGTTCCCCTGTCCAGCCAGCCCTGACCTGACCGCTCCTCCACTCTTCCAACATCATAATTGATGGCCCAATAACACTCACCAAACCCTCCCTGTCTGTTCACCCCTCTGCTCTGTTAGACGGACGAACATGGCGGCGGGCAATCCTCACGCGCCGACGAACCCGAGCGGCCTGCGCCAGAGCATCACAGCCGGATCGTACGGATCCATCGACTCGGGCTTGTCCTCCTCCCCCGACCAGCCCGGTACCGGCTACTTTGACCGGAGACACTCGGCCGGCCCGAGCCGCCCAAACCCCACCGAAGCGACCTCTCTCCTCGACTCGGCCCTCGACTTCAAGGAACACGAACACGTCCACGACGGCCCCTGCGACCACGGCACCTTCTCCCCTCGCCCGACAAGCCCCCGGTCGTTCCTCTGTGGCAGTGGCAGTGCCAGAGACGGCGACAGCGCAGCTCAATCCGAAAGTGAAGCCGAGCCGGCAACGGGTGGTGCTTCCGCCCCGGCAGAGGGGCAAAACAATGCATCACGGCAGCGCAGGCCAAAAACATGGGCGGCGAGGATGCGCAGCAAAAAGATGAGCACGAGTAGGGATCTTGCTGAGCGGCACGGCATCCGGGACAATGCGCTCATGTACATGTCGTATTACATGCCTGTGCTGGTCTGGGCCAGGGAGTACAGCTGGAGCTACTTCAAGGGCGACTTTGTGGCCGCGCTGACGGTGGCGGGCATGTACGTCCCCATGGCGCTGTCGCTGGCGGACAATCTGGCCCATGTCCCGCCCATCAATGGGTTGTATTCGTTTGTTTTCAACCCGTTCATATACGCGCTTTTGGGGAGCTGTCCGGCGATGGTTATCGGGCCCGAGGCCGCGGGGTCGCTGCTTGTGGGGACGGTGATCAAGGGGAGCGTGGATAAGGGGGAAGGAGGGGACAATGATGCGATTTTACATGCGAGGATTTGTGGCATTGTGGCCGGGCTGGCGGGGGCGATGGTGCTGATTGCCGGCGTGGCGAGGCTCGGGTTTTTGGATAGTGTGCTGTCGAGGCCGTTCCTTCGGGGCTTTATCAGTGCCATTGGTGCCGTGATTGCAGTTGACCAGCTGATTCCCGAGCTGGGGTTGCAGAAGCTGGCGGAGGAGGCGCGTGTTGGACACGCGAGCAGTGTTGACAAACTGTGGTTTATCCTCGGGAACTTGGACAAGGCGCACACGCTGACGTTCACTGTGGCTGCTACGAGCTTTGTTGTCATCATGGTCTGTCGGGAGATCAAAAGGAGATTGCAGCCCCGATATCCGGGGGTGGCCTACATTCCAGATCGGTTCCTGGTGGTGGTTCTGTCGGCCTTTTTGACATACTATTTTGAATGGGACAAGGCCGGTGTTGCTGTCCTGGGCAAGGTCGAGGCAGCAAGTGGGCACTCGTTCACTTTCCGCTGGCCGTTCAAGTGGTCCAACATGGTGTATATCCGCGAAGCCACCAGCACCGCCTTCCTGATTGCTCTGCTGGGTTTCTTCGAGTCGTCTGTTGCCGCAAAGAGTCTGGGCGGAGCGTCGTTCGCGGAGATCCAGCTCAGTCCCAACCGGGAGCTCGTTGCGTTGGGCGTCGCCAATATCGTTGGCGGGTGCTTCATGAGCTTGCCTGGGTTTGGCGGCTATGGCAGGAGCAAGGTGAACAGGTCGACCGGTGGGAGAACACCCATGTCGTCCATCATCCTGAGCGGCCTGACACTGCTCTGCATTACCTTTTGCTTGCCCTATCTCTACTATCTCCCGGTTTGTGCTTTGATAGAAATTCTCGTGTGATCAGATGCTGACGAGTGTTTTGCAGAAACCAGTGCTTTCATCCCTGATCTCGGTCGTTGCGTGGTCACTGATCGAGGAATGCCCTCACGACATCTCCTTCTTTCTCAAGATCCACGCGTGGAACGAGCTGGGCCTCATGCTCACCATCCTCCTGACCACCATATTCTTTAGCCTGACGTTCGGCATGGCCATTGGCGTCTTCTTGTCACTCCTGCAAGTCATCCGGCATGCCACGCGCCCACGCATCCAGATCCTCGGTCGCATTCCGGGCACCAACCGGTTCGAGAATGCCGAGGCCAATCCGGACAGATTGGAGTTTATTGAGGGATGCCTGATCGTCAAGATCCCAGAACCTTTAACTTTTGCCAACACGGGTGAGCTCAAGACAAGACTGCGGCGGCTGGAGCTGTACGGGACTAGCATGGCGCATCCTGCCCTGCCCAGACTGCGCAGGGAAGACTCCAACAGAAATATCATCTTTGACATCCACGGCGTCACGGGCCTGGATGGGAGCGGTGCGCAGGTCTTGGAGGAGATTGTCAGAGACTACCGCCAGAGGGGCGTCAGAATCTTCTTCAGCCGGGTGCCATCGCGGGATTCCAAGGTGGGCAGGACACTGATTCGTAGCGGGATTATGGACCTGGCAGGGGGAGAGGACCACTTTGTGAATGATGTGTCCGAGGCACTCAAATTGAGCGAGGTTGAAGAGGGAGGAGAGGGCGTGCTCAACTGAACCGACATTGCATAGCCAAAAGCTCTTCTTTTTTTTATTTTTTTAATGAAAATGATGACAACGTAATGATGGATTTGAACTAAAAAGCCTTCAACGGTATGCTTTGCACGAGCTCGGTGTGTGTGGGGGGGCGATGCCTGAGGCGTTGATGCGAGGCAACCACCTACGCAAGCCAGCCAAGAGAGGTAGACATATACCCCGCTTCACCGTTTGGTCCCCTGATTTTCGATCTTCCCTTTTCCAATAAACGGAACTGCACCTTCCGCAACAATCATCACCACCGAGAGCCTACCTAGCTATCTTATCATCACTATCTCCGTCATTGTCGATCACCACCGCAAACAGTTTATCTCCGAGTTTATCCACTCTCAACATCATGTCAACCGCACCAGAAAAAGAAGACAAAAGAGACACTTCCCGCGTGCTGGGAGCGCTGCTGGGCGTCCACGCAGGTGACAGCCTGGGCGCGACGCTAGAGTTCATGTCCTGGGAGGAGATCCAACAAAAGTTCCCCTCCCCTCTGAGAGACATCATCGGCGGGGGGCACTTTGGGTGGAAGGCAGGGGATGCGACGGACGATACTGACCTTACGAGGGCGGTACTGCTGGCTTATTATGATGAGGCGAGGAACGACAAAAAAGGGCAGGGAGGGGAGGGGGTGGTGGAAAGGGCGGCGTGGTATTTTGTTGATTGGTTTGAGGGTAGGGATTGGCCGGGGAGGGTGAAGGGGAGGAAGCCGAGGGATGTTGGGGGGGCCACGGCGCAGGGGATCATGGCGTTCAAGGCGTATGGGGATGCGAGCAAGTCGGGGGCGGGGGAGGGGAGGGCGGGGAATGGTAGTCTGATGAGATGTGTACCTACTGCCTTGTTTCAACGGGATGAGGGGAGGATGGTGGAGGAGAGCATGGGGATTTCGGCGGTTACGCATGATGACGGTTGCTGTGTTGTTAGCTGTGTGGTGTATAATGCTTTGGTGGGGGCTCTGGTGGAAGGGAAGAATGCGGAAGAGGCGTGGCAGGCTGGCATGGAGGTGTTGAAGGGTGTTGGGGACAAGGAGAAGAGGGAGGGGAGAGGAGGGGGGCGGGTTGAGAGTGGGGTGGGAAAGGTGCAGAGGGCGATGGAGGGGGGCCGACATAGGGTAAAGCTGGATGATTTCGCACTCCACGGACCGAGGAGCGCAAGGAACTTTCGAGAGGAGCTCCCGCGGGGAGCCTCGGGCTATGTGCTCGAGTCCCTCAAGCTTGCTGTGGCCGCCATGTTTGACCCGAGGTCGTTGGAAGACATTCTCGTCGATGTTGTGAGAGTAGGACGGGATACGGATACCAACGGCGCCATTGCGGGAGGTCTCCTGGGGGCCCGGGACGGGGCCGAGGCGATACCACTGCGCTGGCGAGAGAAGCTGCAACATGGCAGGGAGTTTGCAGAAATTGCGGAGTACCTGCTGTCCTCGTCGTAGTCCCATCAGTATGTGTATACGGTTCTGGCAGGTCGGCCGCCTCTCGGCTATCAAAGCGAGCAGACAAAAAAGAGGGCTACTTACTCTCCTCCTCGGATGCTGAGGTCCTACAGACAAACTTCCGGGTATGTCGGCTTGTCAAAGGTCGCTTGAACGAGCTTGGTATATCTGAGGAAACAAAACTTGAGGCTCTCTCAACCAAGAACAACACCTGACGTTCGCATGAGCAAACGCCAGACCCAGGTTGGGTACGACCTGCAGACAGAATTAGACGGCAAATGGCACCGTGACCTGTCCCGAATCACCTTCTGTGTTGGAAATAGCACCTAGGCGAATGTATAAGGCACGAATTTTGCGGGGAGAAACAACCAAAATCAGGCGCCAAGAGCATGTTCGACTTTATCCGCAGATGAAAACATCGACACTGAACCCTGCAGAACAGGTAGCGATGACACCCACGAGCCACCAACCCTTCGCCCGCTTCACATGCAGTTGATTTATTTTCACTGGGCTGGCATCAACCCGCGGTTTTCCCGGGTCTGAGCGGCTCTGCGATTGCCTCAACGTGGTCGAAAAACAAAACCGAAAAAAGGGGGCAGCATAGGCGGCTTGGAGACATGTTTCCTCATACAAAGTTTAACCTTTTCATCTAGATTCCCAATTCTCCGATGGTGGGTGGTCTTCCGAGGCCGATATTGTGGCTCTCTCGGTACCGGATAGGGCCAGCCAATGTGGTGACGAGAATGTCGTGACAGTGACATCGCGAGTTCCCTTACATGACCCTTGAACCAACACACGGCGTCTGGCCAAGAATCTTGGCGATTCAACGTCCGGGCCCAGCATCACGATGCCGGGGGCTTCTCCAAGAAGAAGTCTGATTCGGCCTAGGCAATTTCAAACCGCAGTCTAGTGTCTCTGGTCGACCTTCTTGAACCAGTCGGATGGGGACATCCGTGTATGCGGACCGACTACCAAAGTGCGAGCCTTGCTGGATCCCAGAGCGTCCATGTGTCGTCCAACACCAATTGTCAAGGTCAAGAGCGTTGCATCTTGCGAGGCCGTTGTGAGGTCGCCGAACGGGCAGACATGATACATCGGGTGCGTCCTGCGAGGCACCAGGCACAACAGCACCGTAACAATATCAGGTTGCTTCGTACCTCCTCGACCAGCATGACGGCGTAAGCGGATCCTGATAGACACTGACAGTCCGACACTGTCCAGCCACCTGGTTAGCCAATCTACCAAGACGTGAGCAGATATTAATTTTGATGAAAAAGTCGACAAAAATAACAACACAGTCGACTTTGGGCACATGGAAACCGGGAAGCGAGACTGTAAGCTATTCTGGGGTAGATTGCTGTGCCAGCAGTGGGACTTGACGGCCCCGGACTCACATGGATCTTCCCTTTTAATCAACCTTATTTTGACCATGACACTATTCTGAGCTACAAAGTCCACCGTGGTGAGTCTGGTCGATATCACGGCATCGCGAGACTAGCAAGTGGGGGTCGCAGTATTGATTGTGACGTGATACTCGGCCGCGAGGAAGGCCGATGAGGAAGTGGAATTCAGTCTCGTCGACGGCCAGAATGGGAATGGCGACACGGGCAAGGCTCGGAGACGAGGTCCGCTGTCTGTTTTGGTCCTCGTTCTCAGACTAGAGCATCACCAGCTCTGTAGGACTTGGGAATGGTCAGAAGGAGAAAGTGATGCAGAGAAAATCATGTATAAAAGACTGTTGATCATCCCAAGTTTGAGATTCTGAATTCCCTCATCCTCATCCTCACTTCTCATCTCACCGTCACCACTTCGCTCTTCATTCCACACCTTGCAAGATCTTTAAGCTTTCGCTTTCAGTCCCTTCAATATGCGTTTCTCCGCCCTCTTCCTTGCCGGCGCCGCCTCGGCCGCCGTCATTGAGCGCCAGACCTTGATCACTCCTCAGGTCCCCGACGCCAGCGACATCAAGATCCTCGGTGTCACTGCCATCGGTACTGGCTGCCCTGCTGGCCACGCCTTTGTCAACGTTGACGCCACTGGCACCATCTTCGATGTTGCCTTTGACAGATACATTGTCTCTGCCGGCCCTGGCACCAGCCCCGCTACTGACAGCCGCAAGAACTGCCGCATCAGCATCAACCTGCAGTTCCCCTCAGGATACCAGTGAGTCAAGTCTACTACTTGACCCAAGAGACATCTTCTTCTCGAGCACGCATCGGAACATACTAACACCTGCTGCCTTTCCCTTCCTAGGTTCTCCGTCATCGAGACCCGCTTCACCGGTTATGCTTCCCTCGCCCAGGGCCAGACCGGTACCGTCCGCGCCGGCTACACCTTCTCCGGCGACCCGCGCCAGGAGGTCGTCTTCCAGAAGAACCTCGTCGCCCCTTACGAGGACAACTACAACATGCTCGCCGGCGTCGGTGTCGAGGCCTTCTCCGCCTGCGGCAAGACCACCGCCATCCTCAACGTCAACTCCGAGATCCGCATTACTCCTCTTGCGACCCCCTACTTCGGAACCATGACTGTTAGTGCTCCCCAAAAGCTCGCGCTCAAGTGGCGCCGTTGCGTTCCCACGTCAAGCGCCTGAGTTGGCCTGCCTACTACTACCTCTCCACACATCACCCACACACACTCTTCTACCATAACCAATCTCCAAGGGGGAAAGAAAGAAAGAAAAGAACAAGGTCCTTCGGCGGCTCCGGGGAAAAAAACATCACACACACACACACACACACACCACAACACTTACTAGATACCCACCCACCTTATCCTCCTCACCTACCTACCTAACACACATATTAATCTGCCATCATCATCATAATCATCATCACCACCACCACCACCACCACCACCATCATCATCATCATCATCATGAATGCATTAGAGAAAAAAGAATAGAAGGGCTAATTACGAGGGCCATTAACGCCGACCATTTCTTCCACAGGTGGACGCTTTCGACGGCAGCATTCACGTCATCTTCCGCACCAACTGGCAGTTCTGCCGCTAAGTTTCTTCTTCTCATTGAGAGGACACTTGGATATCTTCTGGGGGGCTGCAACAGCTGAAGTAACGGAGAGGAGCGGGATGAAAAGGGGATGATGATGAGACTTTTCTTTTGTGCTCCGCTTTTCAATGTTATCGAGGATGTGGTGAGGGGGGAGGGGACTTGAAGCCGAGGGATCTTGAGGAGGATGAGGGGGATTGGAAAGGGAGTGGTGGATAACGAGCGGATGAGTGGGGAAGTGGTTTCTTCTTTGACTCTTTGGATCTGGTCTCATCCGGTTTGTGGGGGGGACTTTTGAAAAAGATGCTCTCTCTTTTTTTGTTTTTGAGATTGAGTTATGAAATTTGATTTTGCTTGTTTCCCTGAAACGTTTTGCCTGAGCCGTTTGTTGACGAGTGTGGACTGGGCTGTGCGCCCCTTATCTCCCCTGAGTGCCCCTAAGAAAAAGTAAACAAAGAGATTGTGTGTGCCTAGTCGTTTTGTCTAGGGCCCCACGCTGAGCAAGTAGATATGTTAGCTGTCTCCTCTGGAAAGGGCAGATATATTTACAAAAGGGCCTATGAGGTGAAGTATGATTTCGCTTTATGCATAAGCTGATTCTGACAGAGGCTCTGCTGTCACTTTCCCCTAGGGACCTACCCCATAGCCCGCCTGTCTGAATAGATGCCATTCGTGGACGCCGAATTATTGATGTATTCAACAGATCAAGGGTTCTACCTCTTTGATCCTGCTTTGCCTTCCCGCTGATTTGGCTGCCCCAACCTCGCCACCTCCAATCCCCAATATTGCATGCTGCATACCAGGGTAGCCACTTAAAGCCATGATGTGCGTCTTTCCGCAGCCCATCAATCCTACAAGCAGTCACCTCGATCCCCTCCTCACCGTCTTCAACTTCCCCATAGCTGTGACGCGCCAAAGTGGCCCACAATCTGCGTCAGGTGGACATACAAGTGTCTCTGCAATTCAAGGTATCAGTGGAGAGACGGAATGCCACCCTGTGGTGGCTGAGATAATGATTGGCTGCATCTAGTAATGTCGCCACATCTATTTTTATGTGCCTAGGTAGATAGTTGGGTAAAGTGCCGAGGTAAAAAAAATACCACAAAGGAAACAAGCTCTCATGGAGTGTGATGGAAGAAGCGTCCTGAATATCTATTTTGCATGGTGACCCTTTTTGATACTCATACTCCGTTGTCAACCAGGCGGGACACCACGCTCATCTGCCCGTCTCCTCGTCCCTGACACTAGACACACACACCGATGTTGTCTTGGTGATGCCGTCCCCTCTGGTGGTTTCCTTGAGAATGCTTGCTTCAGAACCCATGCTCGTGCTGGAAGCATTGCCAGCCTTGACTTCCGAGGAGAACTTCTTGCCACCATATAGCTCGAACTCGGTATCGTTGCCGCCTGCGGTGACCGTGACTGTGCCCTTTGACCGGAGTGTGTTTCTGTTGCCACTCTTTGTACCGTTGTTGGTGTCGCGGACGTAGCCCTTGTAGCCGGAGCCGTAGCCGCTGATGCGGGCTGAAGAGCCGTCGAACAAGGTCTTGAAGAGGGGCTTGAGGCATGGGAAGCTGGCGGCGATGATGGCGGTGCAGATCTCGATTGTTGTCCTGGAGACGTGGACGAGGTGGTCAGCAGAAGGATATGCTGAGTGTATGGCCACGTCGGGGTAGGTACATACCAGATGGTAAGGTCCGCAGAGTCCCAGAGGAAGTCTCCGTGTTTTCCGTAAGACCCCAGGAAGGTAATCTTGACAATGGCAGCAACAGCAGCGAAAACACCCAGGGCCAGGATAGCCGCCACGGCACTCTTGACTCTCCAGTTGAGCTGCACCTTCCATAACATGGGGACCGGTAAAAGGGCGAAAATGATATCGCTCAGAACGGCAACAGATGAATTGAAGAAGGCGGCAAACTTGAGGTTATCAGGAGGCATGCATTTCCCTTCGCTGACACCCCCCCAGGTAAAGGCGAGGGGTTGGCATTGGAAGAAGACAGTTACTTGATAGGTACATTGTAAGTAGGGACTTTCACATGTCGATGTATGTAGGAATGAAAGAAAGGTGGAAGGTGACATACAGAAGTTTCCGGTTGCAGATAGGACAGTAAAGATGATCATGCCAATCACGAATCTTCGGAACCTCTTGGATGGAGTTAAGCGGAGCAGGAAGAAGCCCACGCTTACCTTGGTCAGGCAAAGAGCAATGAGGCATAACGGCTGGGTGACAAAGTTGAGATGAAGGCCCTTCGTGACGTTGGAAGGGGGCTCGATGTACTGGACGTGTCGTCCTGCTCCATAGTGAACCTGCGGGATGATGATCATCATCTCCACAAAAATGACCGTCTGGTGTCAGGGTTAGGTAAGACCGCAGGTCGACATCGCTGGGGAGAAACACATACCGTGGCAGCGATGATGGTCCAGTCGTCGATGCCGACCTGCCCGATCATGCGAGCCCGGACCCATATCCTCAAGCCTACAATAAGCACAGAGAGAGCCACCAGCGTACCGCAAATAGCGAGGATTTCGGGACCCCTATTCTCGTCGGGAGGGAGCGAGACGCCGTTGCTGCTTGCCATGATGATGAAGTAAAAGTCACAGGCCCCTCAGTGGACATGGATATGAAAAACGATCGACAATGTCCGGACCCGAAGGGAAAGGGAAGAAGGTTCAAAGAAGGTTTTTGTACATATGTAAGATGTTACAAACCTGGGGCTGACAGGGAATAAGAACAAGGCAAGATGATCTGAGACAGCATGAACGTCGACAGGCAAAAGAAACGAGAAACTTTATTATCGACATGGTCTGTTGGGCATCGTCCCCGCTGTCAATCATTTCCTCACCCGTCGTCATCTTCAGCAACATCTCCGAGGCAATGCCTGTCGCCATGCGCCTCAAGTAGGCATCCAGACATAACCACATGCTTGATTTGGTCAAGGTAGAACCTGTGTGTTGTTTCAATGAGAAGAGATTTGACAAAACATCCATCCCTCATGTGAAAGCCGGGACACCGGAACAGCACCCGGGCCAAACACGACAATCAAACTTATCACAAAGGGATCCTATTACATTCACCATAGAGGAATTTGCAGAACTTTCAATCCTTCGTCTTTGCTTGCAGTGCCAAGATGGACCCGGTGACCAGGTTTATTCTTCTTCTGCCTCTCTCATTCCTGAACCGGATGATATAAACGAGACTGACGATCCAGGGTCCACTCTAGAGACCTGGCTCAACGCTCGTTTGGCTGCAACCTCGTTTGTGTCTTAGGTAACGTACAGTTGGATGCCGGCATATGTTCTGCATGGTCCTTCTGCACACCGACAGTTTGTACTGACGGAGGTCATCTAGGTACCGGGGTGTCAGGGGCAATGTTGACTCTCGTTATTCCCATCACCACAGCACCTGTGGGAGCTGCAATTCCCAACCTCATGAAGGCCGGGTTGCTCGAGTCCCTCTGGCTTGCGAGCAATGCAGGTTTTGGTCGCGGTCAAGCATCATATCAGAAGATTACAACACAACCCCAAGACCCTTCTCAGCCCAACAAATTACGGTTGAGCTAGGGACTCTCCGTCTTGACTCTCACCTCACCACCCGGTCGCCCCTTTCCGGTGACATCGTCGTCCGCTGGATGGAGTTTTGAATGAATCATGGTCGTTGCAATTGTGTGCCTGATTGGACCGAACCCCAGTACCGGGTCTTGGGTGGAGTGGCAATCCATAGGTACACTAGTGCGTGTGACGGGAATAAGAGCCTGCAGTAGGTAGTGCAGACACGGGCAACGACTGCCGCCCCTGCTGTTCTGTCCTTCTCCCCGCCAGCTTAGATCGTCATGCGCATCTGGAGGGAGTCTTGAAATGGAATACCAGTCTCGGGTCCTACCATGGAATGAAAGAGAAGCCCTGGCATCTGTCAGGCCTCGCCTCATGTTGTTTTATTACACTCTGCATCGACTTTTCACCACCTGCTGGCAACTTGAAGTCCTTGCTTTCCCTCCGTGCCTTCTTCTTTGGCCGAAAAGACCCACGGTCGGGGATCAACAAGGGTTCAAAGTGGAATGGATCCCTGGGATTTGGGAATTTCCACCCCGGCCTTGTCCCAGCGAAAATGCAACTTGCGCTGGTGCCCATTGGCTGGTGGCTGAATCCAGGACCACGGGCAGGGAATCGTGAGGTCAGGCATCATGAAGGGGCACAGTGGGAAAATGGACCACTTCGACGATACTATGCAGGATACAGAATGCTATGCAGTAGCCTTCACTCGGCATTTGGTTCTATTGAACACTTGAACCACTCTTTGGGTTCGACCCCGAGCATGCCATAACCTCATATCTTCCCTCCACCGGTGGTATTTATGATCACGCCCTCCCCCTTCTTCACCCAGAGCGAAAACGTGGCAGCGCTCCAATTTCCCCCTTGACGAACGCCCATCCTTTCCTCATCACCCATCAGCCAAACATGAAGGCCGCCAGCATTCTCGGATCTGTCCTCCTGGCAGCTGTCTCCGTTCAGGGGCATGTCGTCCCACAGGCCAGAGACACCCCGGTCGAGGACCTCGCGTCTGAGGAGCCATCGCAGATCACTTCGCTGCTTGAGGAAGCCAAGGCGAAAGTCATCAACCAGGTCGCCCTCAATGAGCGCAAGATGCGCAAGCGCGGGCTTACGCCATCTTGCACAGTTGACAAATTGCGGTTTCGTCGGGAGTAGTAAGTCGATCTTCATCATCCCCAGTTCCTACCATTCAAGATCTTTCCTCGGACCACTGACCAGACAACCAGTGGTTCTCTCTCGACCTCTGAGCGTCTCGCCTACGTCAACGCTGTCAAGTGTCTCCAGACCCTTCCCCCTCTCACACCTGCCAGTGTCGCGCCGGGAGCAAGGTCTCGGTTCGATGACTTTATCGTGACCCATATCCAGCAAACCCTCAACATCCACTTCAGCGGCAACTTCCAGCCATGGCATCGGTGGTACGTCTACCAGTACGAGAAGGCCCTCCGTGAGGAGTGCGGCTACAACGGGTCTCAGCCCTACTGGGACTGGCCCAAGTACTCGTCGGCCCCTCAAGACTCCCCCCTCTTTAACGGCGACCCTTACAGTCTCGGTGGCAACGGGGAGTACATCCCTCATGAGGGCCCCGTCATCGTGCCTCCTCCCGGCGTCGGCGGCGGCAACATCCAGCTTCCCGCCGGCCTCGGAGGCGGCTATGTCACGACTGGCCCCTTCGCCAACATGACCATCAACTTGGGACCCGTCGGTGGTCTGGAGGGAGTGCCTGCTGGTCCTCTCGGTGGTCTTGGTTACAACCCGCGCGGTCTCAAGAGAGACATCGGCCCGGCTATGAACCAGCGCTACGCCAATTGGACCACCGTCCTCACCCTCCTCTCTCAGCCCAACATTGATGCCTTCCGCCACGTCTCCGAAGGTGTCCCCTACACCCCCGAGATCGGTCCCCACGGAGGCATGCACTATAACATCGGTGGTGATCCTGGCGGTGATCTCTTCACCTCCCCTGGTGATCCCGCCTTCTGGGTGCATCACGGCCAGATGGATCGCATGTGGGCCGTGTGGCAGGCCCTGGGCTCTCCCTTCAGCACCATCCGCTACACCGACCTGGGTTCTGGTCCTTATGCCCACCAGAGCTGGGCCAACGAGCCTCCTTCCCCCTTGACTCCCCTGACCGAGGTCCTTGACATGGGCTATGCTGCCCCGTCGACCACCATTGCCAACGTCATGTCCACCACTGGCGGGGAGTTCTGCTACTTTTACCTCTAGCGCAGATCGAGATTATGTAGATTGGTATGGGAGATGAATCCAGTGTGTGTAGTTGATGTCTAATGCCAATGTCTTCTCCATTCCTCCGCTCTCCCGTGCTGTTGTTCTAGTAAAGATACACAAACTCGTCGTTCTCCAGATCAGTCAAGTCATCAAATGCTCTTTCTCCCACTCTTGCATCGGATCTTGCCACGCTCACGTCCCCTACCCGCGCCGGCTTTCCTCTTCCCACTCGTCTCCTTTCCTGCCTCTTGTTGAGTCCAGCCAAAACCCCAACCTGAACCAAAACAAGGACAAGCATGGCAGCAAACACCCCCATCGTGGTTCGCAAACCAGGCAGGTAAGCCGGCGCATCTTGAGTCCGAAACAGCAATGGTCCGACGATATTTCCGGTCGAAGACGCAGCGTTGTACAAGGACATGACGGCTGCTCGCTTAGTCTAACCTGCTGTGTTGGCCAGTATCCACGATACAACCAGCGTGTTGCAGCCAAAGATGAAAGCAAGACAGTAGAATCCTGCCAAAAGGCCTCCTGTTTGATTCTGACTGCGAGGAAGAGTGTACAGAGTCGTCAGCCCAGCCAGGATGATGAGGATCATGGCGCACAAGGTCGGGGCTTTAAGTCTCAGCCTTACTGCCCCCCAGGCCGTGAACATGATGACGAGATATTGCATGACGCCAAATGGGATGTTGAGGAGAGTGGTGGTGTATTTATCGTAGCCAAGCCCGGAGAGGATGAGGGGACCAAACGTGACGGTGACCTGAGCCCCGAGGTTGTTTCCCAGTGCCATTCCCAAGAATAACCAAGTTTTGATGTCTAACAAGACTTCTCGTATTTGCTTCCATTTCCAGTTTTCTTTTGTGGAGGATGAGCCTGTTTGGTTGCCTCTTACTCTTTCCAGCGCCCCAATCTTTTGAGACTCGGTTAGGAACCGAGCAGAGTGAATGTCGTTGTCCAGTCTGAGGTAAACAAAGGGGACGGTAATGACTGTGAGTATTCCGGTGGACAAGAAGATCCTGCGCATGTCCGCGAATCAGGGTCAGCGATCCAATGGATTGGGTTCCTGAAGGGTTGAAAACGCACCATTGCCACCCTCTAAGTCCACCATGTCCCTCCCCGACCCTCCCCAGTCCGAACGACAACAAAGCTGCAAACACGGTCCCCAACCCATTGGTCCCATACCAAGCCGCCACTCTCAAAGGCTGCTCCCCCCTCGTGTACCAATGCCCAGTAATAACACTAAACAGCGGTAAACACCCCCCCTCAAACACCCCCAAAAAGAACCTCGCAGTCATGAGCTGGGCAAAGTCCCTGCAAAACGGAGTGGCAGTCTGCGCCAGACCCCATCCCAAAACCAAGGCTGGCATCAGCACCCGGTGCGGCACCCTTACGATAAGCCATGAGGAGACAGGCTGGATGACCAGCTGGGCAATCGGAGCGATGGCGCCAACGAGAGAGTACTGGTTACCGCGCAGGTCAAGGTCCTCGGGCAGGCCAAAGATGGCGCTGAAGCCCAAGACTGTCTTGTCGAGAATTTGGAGGAAATACACCCAGATGAGAAGGGGGAGGATGATGAGGTCTATTTTGCGGCGGACGGCGCGGTTCTGGGCGGTGTCAGAGAGGTAAGGGAAGGTAGATGACGAGAACTGAGAGAAGGAGTGGGCCATACCTCGGCAGCTGTCACCACGGCATTCGCATCACGGTCGATATCTCTCATTATCCCTTCGCTGCTTTCACTGAAACGAGGTAAACAAGGCTCGTTGGAGAGTGAAGAAGCCAGCAGGGGTTCGAGCCCTTCGCGTCCAACTTGAAGCTCATCTGCATGATGCGTGGCCCGCGATGGTCGAAGGAAATCGGGAACATGAAACCCCATGGCTTCGACAGAGACAGAGCGGGGAATCTCGGATCAGTTATGTTTCTGTTTCCTGCGGTTCGTCCCGTGATGGGTGAGACAGTGTTCCACGGCACGCGATGTGTGAGGGGTGGTTGAAGCTGCGGTCACAGTAAGTTGGGGGTTGGAAATGATTTGAAACACCTGGGTTAGGGTACATGTAGGTAGCTAAGCATGACAACGGCTCCAGAAGAGTGCAGCCAATGCCACAACAAATAAGACACTAAATCAAACTTTACGCAAGCTAGCTTTAACTTCATGGCTCGGTTCAATTACTAATATTCCCGGTCGAGATTCTAAGAACGAGATTCAGGGGTTCAGGGGGAGTCAAGGGTCGAGCCAAATGGTAGGGTTAGGGTTTCCCTGACAAGAGACAAACCTGTCCATCAAACTGGCTGAAAATTGTCACTAATGTGTACTGCAGGTGATTCTTTGAGAGGCTTACTTGGGGTCTCGGCAACGTTTACTTGGGAGAACCCAAGGGCTGAAAGAACGGCCTCCGTCAGCAGGATCGTTCAAATTTAGCTGCTTCATAAGCTCAGGTCTGACCCTGTGCCACATCCACCCACGAGCTAGTTAACCACGTCAAGCAGATCCTGGTCTCCCAGACTTATTCCAACGGTTGACTCAATGGTTGTATCCATTCTTACCTGGCTGCGAAGCTACTGACCAATATCTCAAAATTTCGAGAAAATCAAGGCCAGCCCAAGATTTTGGAGGAGGCCTTTGACGAAGCTGTAGGATACAGTCAAGGTAGATAGTATTTGATTTTGCAAGATTTATGCCAAAGAAACATGAGACGAGGCGTTGGGGCAAAGCCAGCTGATGCTGACGGAATGAAATTGCTTGGTTCAGGGGATTCCAATCAGACACGATTCAGCTGCAACTAAGCCAATACCTAGTGAGGCTGTTACGAAGATGTTTTGAAGAGGCAGGAATGCCAGATTTGGAGAGCATTATATGATCTTTGGAAAGGTGAGGATGAGGTGAGCCATAATTCAAAATAGGTATCATAATGCTTTGTTCATGATGAAAACACAGGTGTTTTGCAAGATAAGGTATATAAGGACACCCTACCGTCATGATTTCTTTCTTCACAGCACCAGCTTCACATCACCCCTAATATCTCGCACCCTTCACCTCACCTATTTGGCACCCACAGCCTTAGACAAATACCTACTACACCTGGTACTTCCCACCTATCTTATCATCAATATGCAGTCCAAGAACCTTCTTCTCACCGCCACTCTGGCCGCCAGCGCCATGGCCAACGAAGTCATTCTTCGCCAAGCCCAGGACGAAAACCCCGCCCCATCCACCACCCCCATCTCTGACAACAGCCAGCCCGAACCCTCCAGCACCATCTTCACAGAGTCCCAAGCCGTCGTCAGCGACGGCACCCCGGAAACCATCACCATCATCACCACCACACCACCGGGTACCACCCTCTCAACCACGACCTCTGGTGGCGCCACCTGCGGAGCCCTCGTCACCTCCTTCTACTCAGCCTTTCCCACCCCGACAGGCGCGTACTCTACCTACCTCAACTCTGTCATCTCCAAAGGCGACGTCTGTGCCCTCGTGCGCTCCGTCCCTGCCACGGTGTTGTCAGCTGCGGCTGCTTATGAGACCGCGTTGGACAATTACTTTGCTCGTCCTGAGAATTTGGAGAGCATTCTTGATGTTGGAGATTGTTTGGCTGCTACGCCCTCGCTGGCGTTGGCGGGGGCCAATTCGGCCGAGGTCAAGTTCTTGGCCAAGGCTACGGATCTGTCCAAGTGTAAGAGTGCTGCTCCGGGGATCAGCATAAGGGCGGCGGCGGTGTTGGCTTGGGTGGCGGCTGTTGCTTGTGCTTTTGGGATGATGTGAGAGGGGGAGGTTGATGTGGGGATAATTTGTTTTTTTTTTCGGGAAGTGAGATGTAGAGGTAGACAGTCAATGCATTGATGGCTTCTTCGCACTCGGGTCTTTTGATACGCCTATCAGGCATCTGTCCCTTTATTACCTATAGCATCACCTCCCTTGGGCGCCCCGCTTCCCAAGCGGTAACAATCCCCCCATCACCGCCTCCGTAAACTCCAAATGCTCGAACATACCTGAGACCCAACACAATCTCTCCATTTTGTCCCGCAATGCTTCCCTCTCCCTACTCGCCAACAACACCTCCTCCGCTGGAGGCCTCGGCAGTGCAGGCGGTGCTCTCTTGCCTCACTCCCTGGATCTGTTTGGAGATCCCTCACCACCTTCATCAACAACAATCTGCGGTATCGTAGGACTGTTCATCCGGGTTCCCGCACTGCTGTCCATGGTAATCCCCAGTGTCGGTAAACATAAACTCGGCTCTCGCGGCTTAGAGTGCTATATCAGCTGTTCCTCGGGCACCACCACCTCTTGTGCATCGCAGCACGCCTTGGACTGCTCAGTGGGGATGCAAAGTGATGGTTCCCTCGGCTTGGGAGGTCCCTCCCGTGAATGTGGTTTTGTCGGGTGATAGCTTGCAGATGGTGGGTACCTTCATCGTCTTCGTCCTCGGTCAGGGAAGAGCTTCTGAGGTCGGGATTGGAAGTCGCGCGGTACATGGTCCCGCTGGCTCCGATCTAGACAGCCAAGAAAGGCTTCTGCACTGGCAGAGGAAAGCAGCGACTTTCGGTCTCCTCCTTGGGCCTCTCACTCTTGGAAGCTTGCGACAAGACCCGACAGAACACTGGTAGGGCTGGCTGTTTCAGTCCCAAGGATATACCTGTGCCTCTGTGAACTTTGTCATACTCCACCGTCTTGTCAAACAGCTCAGGTGCCATCCACCGAAGCGTCCCAGTCACCGTCTTCCTCTTGTCAGCTCGCTCCTTGACCAAGCCCGCAACTCCAAAATCGCACAGCTGCACTTTGCGCCAAAGGTCCCGTCGGGGTGATGCTGGCGCATGTTCAGATCTGCGCGGTGGATGTTGATGATTTTGATGGCTACCAGCTTGTTCCCGTTGGTGGAAGTCGAGCCGGCTGCTTTGTAGACTCTCCAGAATGAGCCCCTTTCCGATCAGATCCTGCAGGGTGTAAGGTGGTAGGCTCAGTCGGGCACAGATACAGCCTCTAGAAATGGCATTGCAATTTGGCGCATGCGGGCTGCTGTTGTTTGGTCAAGGTTCCTTAGGTAGTTGCGCGGCCGTTGCATGTCCGCTCCGAGCCGTCACCGGTACCTGGCTTGAGTCGGCTTTCCCATGGTACGTAAGGAACAATGGAAGAGTGAGTTTGATGATCGGAAAAGCCAGTTTTCTAAAAGTCGCAGATGGATACACCGGATATGAATGAGGTAGCATTTCTCTCGTCCTCATAGCTACACATCATGCAGAAAGAGAGGGACATCGAATTTGGGTAATTTGAAATCACATTTCTCACAAATAGCCGTCTTTTCCCGGATTGACGGTTATAGGTATGTTTACAATGCACTTTTACCCCTTATCACCTCCTGTTGCCCCCTTTGTCTGACCCCGAAATGGATGCTGCTTAGAAATAGACACTGATGGCAATACTGGTTAATGGGAAACCCTATGCTTGCTGGTGCAATTGAGGGGAAACTCGATTTTTGGATTGGCTCATCGCAGGGAAACAAGTATACACTCATCAGCCAGACAACTCGGCTTTCCTAGATACCTTACCGTATACCTATGTAGACTGTTATCAGCCACGTACGTAGTCTTCCTGTTGAGCTGAAGTCATGACTGGGCTGTTGATTGGTGTGATGTTGTCAGAATTTCTGGGCGTGCACCAAAGCTGGAAATAGTGGCTGGCTCAAGGCACAGTATTGGGTGACAAGGCAGCTTTGGACGCGGGGTTCAAAATGCTCTTAAACTGTCTTTCCTTCTGGGACATGTCCAAAAGCAACCGAGAACACCTGGATATGTTTGGGTCAATAGCAGACACAGTTCTTGATACATTCTATCCGGTGAAGAGTCGAGAGATCCACAATGGCCAGAGGTGAAGAGAACAGTAACTCCCAAGAGAAATCTCAAGGGGGCAAGTCAACCAACCAACCTTTTTCTATGAACTAGTCAACGCTAACGGCCTCTCCCAGTCACACAAGATTACGCAGCTCATGTCGAATCCGAGGATGAACAAACCCGCTATGCAGCAACTTGGAAGCCGGTTTCAGTTCGGCCTCTCACCATCGCAATCCTCGCGATTCTTCAACTTGTTCCATTTATTGTCTTGGAAATCCTTCTTCAGAAGCACAAGTCGGCCCCTTTTCAGTTCAAGACTGACGACTCGTCGTCATATGCCTCCTGGCAGTACCCAGCCATGGCCTTTTTTCTTGTCGACGGGCTGCTGTGGGAGGTCGTCTACGCCAGAACCTGTCAGCTCGAGCCATTCTACCAGCTATCACGGCCCGAGGGTGCAAGACTTGAGAGCTCGCTTGCAATGGGGTACATCAATACGATGACCTTTTTGGTGCCGGTGAAATCGGCCATGGCCCACCATTGGACCGTCTTCCTCGCCTCGGTTGTTTACTTTGCAACTTTCACACTGGCGCCGCTGCTCTCTCGGCTTGCATGGACTATGGTTTGGCCTGCGTACAGTCGTGACACGACTGTCGTGGTACTCATGCACGAATCATGGTGTCGCGTACTCGAGGTTCTCTGCCTTCTTTCTTTTGTGTGCGGCCTTGGTCTAGCCATCATTCAGAGGAGGCGGTCTGGCCTATTATCTGAGATATCCTCCATTGAGGATTTGACCCGCCTGCTATGCGACAGCCCCCAGTTTCTTTCTATGCTGAAGAAAATCCCATCTCATGCCGACAGCGGAGCCCTGCAAGAAGCCCTTCAGCATTGCCGGTTTCGACTCTCCTACAAGCAGCACCGGCGGTTAGAGCTGGTGGCCTCTGAAGATCCAAACACGGCATTCATCCCCCAGACCATTGGGATTGGGAACACAAGTTTCGACGCACACCCATTCATCCTATTCCCACCTGTTGTATGGGCAGTGCAACTGATGGTGTCGGGTGTCTACCTTCCCATTGTTCTTCTTGCAACCTTTCCTCCGGATGATTTCGAGCCGGATATCCTGAGGCCATTGTTCACAGCTCTGCTGCTGATCAACACCATCTCCTGGTCAGGAATACAAAGCAGTTTGAGCGCAATCCTGCCATTTGCCTCGTTAACAGCGCGTCGTCAGTCCAAGGAGCCTCGGGTTCGAAGCCATGACAGTCTGAAACAAATCAGGTTGGTATGCTGCCACGAGTAAGCAAAGGTATCTCCTGATAGCTAACGCCGATTAAGACAAAGATACGCCCCAGGTTCGACCCTCCTTCAAGTAACTGCGGGCTCCAGCTTGTGCCTAATGGCTTTGGGCGGATCTCTCAACCTCCAGCTCATGATGCTACTCGTCAACCCCCTCTGGGACTCCACCTTGGCAATAGTCAAAAAACAAGGGATATACGCGCCGGTGCCCGGATGCCTGCGTGGACCTGCGTTGTTGGCTCAGATACTTTCTTATATCGCTCCATTCATCTCCCTTGCCGCCTTCCTCAACGCTCTACTCTATCGGCGTGTCTTTGCGCCTCGGAGGCCGAACACTCTTCTCTCCAAGATGGTCTACTTGTGCCGAGGGGAGCACTTGCTACACGATGTCAGAGACAGTACGGCATTGGGCCTGGCTACATCCGAGGGATGCTATTCGTTCGGGTGGTTCCAAGACAGGGAGGGTCATTGGTTTGTGGGTGTGGATAGGAGGATCAACGTGGCAAAGGAGTATAAGAAGGTGGGTGAGACTGGGCCAGATGTCGATGTTGTCCAAGGGACTTACAGGCAAGAAATATAATGTGATTATGTGAGCAGGCACAACACGTAGCTAGTTCATGATGGACCTTTGTCCAGATATCACAATGGAAGCTCTCTCATGAATCAATCTTCACATGAACCCAAAGCCGACTTGCGGAGGCGTTTGCCCCGCCCGTTTGCCGGTGTCTGACTGACTGCCGGAAGACAAAGAAGAAGGCGGGCAAGACTCTTGAGACAGTCTTGAATCACGAGGAGATTTTCTACCAATCTGAGAGAAGGGCACCTATCTTCCACTTCACAGAACGAAGGATTATGCTCCGTTTTTGGTCGGCTTCATGTTTCGGCAGCGCCGGCAAGCGATGTGTTCCCATTCCATTGAGGCTTTTGTAAAATCACTGCGTCATATTGATCAACAGATTCCACCCCGGGACAGTCAGCATACCTATCTGCTCCTCAGGCTCGACATCAGCTTCCAGCAGGCGCGCAACAATTACAAGTTTTGGATGATCGGCATGATAAGCTAGGGATTGCATCACCAACGCACCCCCTCCCCCCATCCCAGGGCCGTGGATGGCGGACGATCAATGACGCCCTCTGATGAGGAAAGAAAAAATGATGCGGAAATCTCCGTCATGATACGCTAATCTAGACGGGCCTGTCTCATCGCGGAAAGAATGCTCGGGGCAAAGATGTTGAAATCTGCAATTCCCCTGGCCTCGCCCGCTCCGCCCCTTGGCTCCAATCCCTGGGCTCCAAGTGAGGGGATCGTCATCCAAGTCGCCGGCAAGGGACAAGGGTGAGTGTGAGAGGGGCGAGGCTCGGCCGGACTATACACCCATATACTAGAGAACAAACATATGCGTGGGCGGCGGCGCTCGGTGCGCTGTCTGTACATACATACCTAAGGTATGTCAGCCCTGACCTGGAATGCTCAAGAGGGGGGAAGAAAAGCAACGGCTTTTTTTCGTCACTGACAGCTGACAGGTAACGATGCAGACCACCACCAGCTCTCCTCCTCCCCCGAAGTTCACGATGTGGTGCAGCTTGGCTAGCCTCTTGGCAATGATGATCCGTCAACGAACCCCCCCTGGTCCAACATCGCCGTCCAAGCCCCCTGGCCCAAAATGGGACCGAAGGAGCAGAAGCTGGCCGACCGCGCTGCAAGCCTGCGCAAATCCTCCGGTAGATCACAGATCACACAGACAGGGCCCCCCGATTTGGAAGGGCGACTGGGTTGTGCCAAGGCGGCCTTGGCCTGAAAAGCAAATACAACGTCCCGGGCTAGAAACGAGCAATGATCGGCAAGAGATCGCCAAGCCAGGCTTTTGTTTAGTTTCGAGCGTTGGTTCCCTCTCTCTTCGCTCTCCTTTTATCAACAAGAGAAAGAAAAAGGCAGGCAAACGTGTGTCGTGCAGTGTCGTGCGGGATCCCACCCACCCACACACACACGTGAGGCGGTCAGTGACTTGCTTGCTTTGCTGGCGGCGGCCACTGACACGGTAGGTAGCTGGCGCCGCTGCACCATGCTGAGCTGAAAAATACTGCTGCACCTGCACACCATTTTCATTTCTGGGGTAACAGAAGAACAGGAGGGAAGAGACGCTAGAGACGTGTCAAGACGCCCGCCAGGGGTAAGCCGGGGTGGCATACTAAGGCAGCATCATGCTTTGAGTGAAATGCAAGATGGCGATTGATGATGGGGGACTGCCGTGCCCGGCGCCGGTGGACATGTCTGACGCGGGCCGCCGTTGAGATCGACTCAGACCGCCTCACGGAAGGGATCGGAAAAGGCCGCGACAGCAGGAGCTAGGTCATCTTCTCTCCTTGCCCCCCCTGGCAGCAGCAGACCGTTTCGTGGCCTCTGCGCCTCTCCGGCTTGGGGATGACAGCGGCAGATCATGATGCCTCCCCCTTCTGCCCAGCAGCGAACGAAACACGCCGGAGCCAAGATCGGAGAGGAAGTAATTGGGACCGCATCCTGGTCGGCGATCTGGGCAGCACATCCTAGTCAAGGCTGCGGATAACCGCACCCTAGTGGAGTGGGTAGGGGGTACGGGGGGGCTGGGAAGAAGCATTTGTTAATGAGAGGTATGTACTTGTACTTTGGGCCATCTCAACCAGTGAGCTCGCGCAAAGTGCTGATTTGTCGTGATCCCCTCTGTCTGCTTCGGCGCCGAAGCAAATCTGTACCGCAATCACAAAAATGCTGGTGGGAGGGGGGAAAATCCTTGAAGAGACCAGTGATGCAAGGCGATGTTTTCGGAAACCATCATCTCCATAGCGGTCCGACAATGGGAGATGAGAGTCGGCCTGATGATTCTCCGTCCTCCGCGATATCTGTGTTTTCGGGTTGGGTAGCTAAGGTACCTACCTGCCTACCTACCTGCCTACCAGAGACGCTCGCATGGTTGAGGATGCACAAACAGGGCCCCGGAGTTCTTCCACGCTCCCGTAACTTCAGGGCCTTATTACATCCACTTTCAGAGCTCGGATGAGGGCGTTTGCAGCAGCGTTTCTGCGGTCTGCCGGTCAAGAAAGCTCTCTGTTTGGCTCTTGAGCTTTCCCACCGCGGGTGTCTGCGTAAGGGAAGACAAAGCTGCGGAAAGCGGCAGCATCTTGCACACCCCATCTAGTGTATATGTTCCCAGCAATCTGGTTATGCTTATACCTTGGGAGCAGACCAGAGGCAACCGGAAGAGGGGGGCTTATATCATGGGAGGACATCTTGAGGAGCACGGGGTGGAGGCCGGCCAAGAATGCTACTAAATAAGCACTGGCTCAGAGCAGGATGCCGTCATCTCAACGGCTTTTCCACCCAGAGCAGCTCAGTTTGAGATGTCGTCGAAGCAAGGCGCTATCGGCCTCGTCTGAAAAATCCGAAAAACGTGTCTCCAACAACAAGAGACACGCCCTCTTCCCTGCCCCACCTCACTATGGGATGTCTAAGATCTGGCAGCCGACCAAGCTCTGGCTCGGGGCGTTGCATCCGAAATCAACACTGTGTTTCACCTTCTGCTCTGGTCCGGACTGCCCAGCAGATAACCGCTGGGCTTTTCTTTTCGCTGGTCGGGTAGCTGTCGCCGGTAGGGTGACAAAAGTTCTCGTGCGTGTACCGCCTTGTCGTAAGGTAGGTAGGTAGGTAGGTAGGTAGGTAGGTAAGTAGGTATCGTATCATCACGGACCTCACCGCCATTAAGAAGGGCCAGATACAGCGGGTTTCCAGCGTCGCGAATAAGACCCAGCCGCCGGAAATGAGAATCCAGATCGCCGCCGCCCCTGCCTGATGCTCAGAGTGGAAGATGCCGGGCCATGCACTCGCCATCTCTTGTTCAACATTTTGTCACTTGTGCCATACGGGCGTAAGGCTACACATGGTACAAGGAGCAGCTGTGACCCAGCTCCATATTGACCTTGTCGCATTGCTGCAGGATCGAGGGATAGACCGAGATGATGTGAACTGCCGGCTGCTCGCAGATGGTAATGACATGATTGCGATGCTGGGGCCATATGAGCATACCTACATTACCTACCTGCGAGCAGACTCAGAGGTTAGCAGACCTCGGAGGAGACTGCCAGCTTTGTTCCACGCAAACGCATGGCACAGAGTGGTACATGGAACCACGCACCTAGAATTATCAGAGCTTGACCCAGGCACGTTTTTCAAGTAGAAGGCAAGAAGCTAGGAACGCCTGTCTATGCCGTTGTTGATTGTGCAACAGCCTTGGGAAAGCGAGCGCTCCAAGGCGAGTATACGGCCGTTCCGTTGACCGTGATAACCAGAGCGCTGGAAGGAAACCTACCGTACCTACCTGTCCAAGGAGGTTAAGGTACCTCCGTTCCAACCCTGACCCGGACCCAAGATGGCCTCTATGCTGGGCCGGTCGGCTGCTGGGGTTGGGATCAGAATGAGGCTGCCAGATCTGCGACCACAACACTGTAGCCATGCATGATCTCGAGTGTCGATAGTTACTAGCACACTCTGCACCTGTTTTTGTCCCACCTCTTATATGCAGGCTCGTCTAGGATGTATGTGCACGACCATCATTGTGTTTCTGGCCACGATTGACACCCAAGGTAGGTAGGTAGGTAGGTAGGTAGGTAGGTAGGTAGGTAGATGATAGACAGACAGAATGGCTTGAGATCTGCGACATGATGTGTAGTGGCGCGGGTCAAATACCGAAATCTGCCGGCTTCCTCCGAACGGCGGCAATGGGAACTGCACAACCCGGATAACGGCCACAGCGCCTCGATCCGTCGAGTACCCGTACCTGGGGTCGAAGGGTGCACAAGGCCCCAGGAGCCCGTGTCACGCCAAAGCCGGGACCGCTGGACGGGACTCGACGCGCGGATAATGGCGGTTACCCGCGACTCCCCGGGGCCATATCAATGGGAATCGACGTTGCACTGGGGCTTCGGGCGCTGTGCGGGAGGGCGTCGAATCTGAAGCTGGCTTGTACGGCCGTAGGTGGTGGCAAAGGAGTTGCGAGGTAGGGATAGCCCCGTGAACGAGACCTCTTACATACCTCCTTACATGACCATGACCTTGGTGGTGGTGTAAGTGATGAGCACCTCGACCACTGATCATCTCCGGAGCCCTCGGTGTGCCCGGTATAGGTGGGCAGTGGGTTTTTGACAAAGTGTGTGATTAAAGGCCTTGTTGGATGCTCAAGGTAGGCAGGCAGTTAGGTCTGGATTTGATAATCAACTGGTTTGAACAAAGAAGCGGACAACGTCTTGTCTAAAGAAGGGAGGCAATTCTTTAACCTGTTGCCTCTGAAAACTCTTTGTTTATATGCGCAGCTGAATGAGCGTTTTTGTTACATACCTTAGTTCTCCTCAGGTACCTGACCGACTTATCCCTGTGGTCTCCAGCATCAGGTCGCCACCAACCTATGCAAGACGACGGAAACCCTAGGGCACCAGGGACTGGCCACCGATTTCGTTGCGCGGATGACTGCGGTGAGCATGCCCTCCCATTCGCTGCGACCGTGATACAGTTGCTGACAGTGCCGCAGGCGATATCCCTATGGTGGTTACGGCTCATGTTCACTGGCAGCAGATGCCACAGGCGTCTATTCTTGTCAGGATGGTCGACACGTTTCACCATGCCCCAGCCCTTGTCATCGCCGCCAAGAGCTCATGGGATCCCGGGCTGCCGTCTCCTGAGGCCGGAGATGCTGGTCCCTGGCCTCCGAGGCCGATGGTGATGGCCCTGGGTAGGTAGGTATTTGTAAGAAACAGAAGGCCTGGCAACAGCAACCTCGCCCTCGCCCAGGAGCCAGATGCATCATGCAACAGGGCCTACGCCCGTAGCTGCCACAGGCAATATTTCCTGTTCAACCACACTTTCTTCTGCCCAGTGATGCTTGATCCCGGAAGAGACATGCAGCCAGCATCACTCACACAGGGAAGAGATACCCCGCGGTACACTCTGGCCGGCTCGACCCTCGACGTGGTGCCATGTCAACCGGGGTACTCGCTGCTGCAACATTCTATCTGCGGCCGTGGCTGCTGTCGTGGCTGGACGCGATAGTGCTCCTGGACATCAACTGCTGGTGTGATGTGCGCTTTGGCCTCATCAACCTTTGGCAACGTCGTGGTAAGGTATGGATATCACCAGCCCAGAGGCTTTATGTATCGAGCACTCCTTCTCATATCTCACCTACCTTACCTTGACCAACCTCGACCAACTTTCAAAACTGCCTAGGTATTCTTATTCGAGAAAGCGCAGGCTACTTCTAGGTGGCAGATTCAGTGAGTTTCCTCTCCAGCCTCTCCAACAGCCGCCGGCCCCAGACTGCCCTATTTGGAACCCACTTCCGGGTCGGAAATACATCAATGGTGGTGTCCTGCCCCGGATCATCAGTCACCCACCCCACGGCGATCCAGTTCCCCCAGCTAACCTACCAATGAGCCAGAGACTGAACGGCCCTATTATACAGCCGCCAGCCGCCCACGCCCGCACATTTTCCAGCCTGCCACAGCGAGCGAGCACAGACTGGCGCCTAGGCGGCAGGATAGGTTTTATTTTTATTTTTATTTTATTTTTTGAAGCATTTTATTTGCGCGCGGGGAGGCGGGAGCACGGTTGCTGCTGGTTCTATCAAACCAGGTAGCTTTACCTTAGCTAGCGGGAAGGACGGCGCCATTCAGAACCTCTTTTTGGCCGGATCGCCACCAACTGAGCAACTGACGGTCGTGGAAGTGCCGGACGACGACCAAGCGTCGCATTCTCGATCACAGGGATTAGCTTATTGCAGCACAGCTGATCTGGGGTCCAAGATCCGCCAAAGACGATCATCTCCCCCCCCCACCACCCCCTGCCCGTGCAGCTGCTCCTTCAGGTTGGCTGCCCCACTGCCATCCAATAGTAAACACTACTGACAAGGCTTGCAGGGGCGCCTAACCAATTTCACCCTCTGAGCAGCCTCCATTCGGCCAACTCTGCCCCAGACGGTCCCCGAGTACCACCCCCGGGCGTGGACATAGCCACAACCACCACCAACCTCTGCCCGCCCACTTACACGCACACCAACACGGCGAGGTAAGTACCAGTACAAGCACAGCTCCCTACCTTGCTACCTAGTGTTTCTTTTTCCTTGTCTTTTTGGGCTGCGTCCCGAGGCTTTTCGTCGTTGGGCTTGGCTGCAAAGTTGCTGCTGGCTCTATCAAATGGTCATCTCATCTCATCTGCACACCTTCAACCTCCACCTCTGCTCCGCGGCAACATCGCCTTTTGCTTTTGTTCAAGGACGGGGGGAAAGGGGCCATCATTCCTACACCTATCGGGTACCGGTCTCCACCACGGAACCACCCTCCCAGCGACCCTTGCATGATCCCCATCTCGACAAAGACCATGGAATCTTGCATTCAACGGTTGAATCACTTGCAATCCCTGTGTATCACCCGCGCGCCAGAGAAACCTACCGTCTGTCCTCCGTCGTCGTCACCTGCTTCTTCTGCCCAGCCAAACGCACCCGGAATCCGGCCCCAGGACGTGCCGATTGCTCGCTGCGAGTGTCGTCGAGAGCAGGACTCCCGGACAGCATTCCTCGGGACCACTTGATCCAACCCTCCCCAAAAATGCAAGCTGCTGGTCCGTGTTGATCCTCCCGTGTCTTCACTGGCATCATCTTCACCCTTTCTCCCACACATTAGGGATCCCTTACCCCAAAACATCCAACGACGTGGTGTTTCGACCTTGTCTTGTCTTTGCACCCTTTTTCCCTCTTGTCTCTCCAAGGATCCACAGCGGACGAACCGGTTACGGGAACCTGCTGCTCTTCCCTTCAGCATCTGATTGCAGAGACGCTCGATATCTGACTACGTATGCGAACAGGTTCGGGATAGCTGCATACAGTCAAATCTCGCCTCTCGTTCCTCTGCGCTCACGAACCACGGTTCAGGCTGGAAGAGAAAGGGTTCGTGTCACCAAATCTTCACGAGGGGCTATCCCTGCGACGGCATCCGAGTGCGGGCTGACCGAGCTTTTATTTTGCAGTTTTCGGTTGGGCATTCTTTGAACGGGTTGGTCTCCGAAAAGGAGGTGCTTCTTTTTTATTTGAAGGAGGTGATATCACAACGAAGGCATCCAAACGGCGCTGTTTCGATACAAAAGAGTCCGGAAGACGGAAGACCTAGAGTCTGCTTCTCTGTGCCGAGCGACTTACCATCATTTCAAGGTAGGCCAGTTTCCCAACCGCGGTGTCAATCAACACGGTATGAATGGACCGAGCAGAAATGTTGAGCAAAATACCTAACTGAAAAAAAGAAAAAGAAATAAAAAAAGAGACACAGGTTTCCTCGTTGATATTGACAATCCTGATCTCGAAACTCGGCCAACTCGATCACGGCCGCAGAGAACACATCTTACTTGAATTATTCGGCACAAAATCAGTTTGAATGTCTGCCACCAAGTTTGAAGAGCCGGCTTTCAAGGTCTATCCGGTGAGTGTCTGAAATTTCCAATTTGCTACACCCGAGGCTGTTTCGGTGGTGATTCGGGCGTTGTGCCTTCAAATCTCTCCTTTCCCAATCGGCCAACCACGAGCGGGTAAGGGCGGCCGGTCCGCGAGACACAGCCTTCTCAGATGCTTTGCACTTTTCTCCGTTGACTCCCCCTACCTCACCTCGTCCTCATTCTCACTAACGCTTCTTCTCACCCAACAAGTCCGGTTACCATCCGCAACGGACCATCATCCTTGAAGAGCAGATAGAGTCACCGGAAACGTTGACCATCAGGCTGGAGGAAGAGGCCGCGCAGAACGGAGGGGACCTCAGCGGGGACTGTCCCCCTGGTCTCCTGCCCATGTCGTACAAGGCTCAGGCAGCCCAGATGCACGGTAGGTTGTCTCGAGATCGTGTTGGAGCAGCAGTCCGGGGCGTTTAGAAAAGCTAGGCAGCTAACCAACACGCCAACAAACATGCAGGGTACGGAGACTCGCCATATTCACAATACTCGACCCAGTCGTTTTCAACACAGCAGACAGAAAATGCGGCGTCTCAGTTGAACCAGATGGCTTTTGCGGCCAACAGCCACGCAACAGCAAGCCAGTACCTATCGGGTCAGACGTCTCCGGGGCTTCACCTCGCTGTCATCTCGAGCCAGCCCACCGTTGGATCTTTCGGCACCCGGGTTTCGCTCAAGGTCTCGTGCCAACATGATCTTCTGGGCGCAGGCGGCCTGTCTGGCTCTGCTCCGCATGTGTATGTCCTCTTTGGATCATACCGATGCAAAGCAACCGTGATCAAGGACGGCCGTGATGGGAGCGGATCTTTTTCATGGACTGTGACTGTCGAGGCTCCCCAGTTTCAAAGCACAAGTTGCAGGTCGCTCAGCAATGTACCTCTCACGCTTCTTGTCGAAGGCTCCGGTGGCGAAGGCTTAGCCCGACAGGACAGCTGCGGCGTTTTCTCGTACCAGGAAAACCAGGGCGGAGTGTCAGGTGGGAACGTGGGTGCCGGAGTGCCTGGTGACAGCAGTCCTCCAGAGTTTGGGTCTCCCAAGAACACGGGTCGATCACCTGTCCATCATCAGAGGGCGAGCCCCCCACACCAGCACCTGGACGCACAGTCAAAGAGTACGAGCCCACCGGCTCACCAGCACAACTTACCGGCAGACGCGGCACCCAACCCGTATGGCTACCCTCCTGCAGTCTCGACAACCGGCACCACTGGCCAGCAACAGGACTTTAATGCCTCGGCGAACGTATCGTACAGCCAAAACAGCAATAGAATGCTTTCCACCTCGGGTTTCCGAACAGGGTTGACGTTAACCGACCCATACTCACGGGCTCCACCGATGCTACGGTCGCCGCATCATGCAGGGACGTGGCCCGGCATGTTCAACAGCCCCCTTGACTCCCTCCGAAGCCCGTCAACCAGTCTGCCGCACGTCTCCCACACGTCCATCACCCGGCCCAGTCTCACATCGCTCCAACACAGCACCACGGCAGCAACGCCACAGCTTGTCAGAACGAGCACCATCGGACAGTCATCCAGCAGCGCAAACGGCGGGTACCCGGGCTACGGAGCAGGACTGTACCAGGAGAAGGCCACCCTGAGGCTGATTGGGGACCTGGGCAGCATGGCGGAGAACTGGACGGCTGAGGAAGGGGCAAAGAAGCGGAGGATTGTCATGTTCAAGAAGCAACAGACTGGGAACGTCATCACTGTGTCGTTCAAGCCGGTGGCCGAGTCGGAACGCCCGCACAACAGCATCTGCGTCAGCTGCATCTGGTGGGAAGAGAGGCAGGCGTGTTTTGTCACTTCGGTCGACACCATTTCCCTCCTGGAGCAGCTCCTCTACGCGCCACACAAGTTTCCGGTGGACGAAAAGAACCGCATCCGCCGGAACCTGGAAGGATACCGGCCCATGACCGTCAGCAAAAGCAAGCACGAGAGCGAGGCCTTTTTCGGCATCATCATGGGCTTCGGCGCTCCCAAGCCACGCAACATCGAGAAGGACGTCAAGGTGTTTCAGTGGAAGGACCTGGATGCCGCGCTCCACAAGATCTTTTCAAAGTACAGCGCGTCCACGCCCGCCATGGGGCAGACGTTGAACTCCCCCCGCGCGCGCATGGCCACCCCCGCGTCGGCGGACCACCTTGGCAGTCCGTACCCGGCCTTGTCCGCCGCGGTGTCCTCGGGTCTCGCTCCGGATTCCATCTCGGCCGCGAGCTATGTCGGTGCCGGCCATCACCACGCCGACCCGCTCACCAGTCCACGAACCCTCACCGGGGGCGCCTCTTCTTGGCCGACGTACGGTGCCGCCAAACCGCTCTCACCGACCATCAAGACCGACTCGTCGAGCCTACGCCTGTCCGCTCTCCCGGCAGTGTACGATCACCGAAGCACGGCGGCGCAAGGGATGGCCTCCCCCTACGGCATCCCGGGAGCATCTCACCACGCCGTCCACCACAGCCAAGGGGCATATGGTGCTCACTCGGGCGTGCCTGCATCACAGGGACAGTCGAGAAGCTGGGATAACTACTCTGTCACGGATGGGTATGGTGCCCAGTCCAGCAGTACCCACGGCGGGGTGTATGGTGGTGGGACATACGGTGATGGTGCGCAGCGGGCTTGATCGAGTGGGCCGTCGGCTTTTGGTCCTCATTGTCGACAACAAACCCCCGCAGGGCTTTTTTCGACGTCAAAGCCGTTGTGACCATGGCAGATGGAGGAGCCAAGGGGTTGGTGGTGTGCACGGAATACGGGAAAACATCACACACACACACACACACACATACACACACACACACACACATACACACACACACACGCGCACGAGGATATCAGATGAGGTTGTCGATAACTAGGATTCAACCATCCGAACAGGACCGTTAGGATTCGAGAGGACCTTGCCTCTTCTCTCGCGACAAACCTGGGCGGAGACCGTTGTGTGTGTGTGTGTGTGTTTGCTAGAGTGTGTGTATGGGTGTGGTGTGTGGGACATCTAGTAGTGGGAGTTTAGGTCAGCTGGTGTGGCGCGGCCAATCATTGACCAGAGGCCACCTCCATCTCGCCCGCTAGGCACGTCCCGAGACCCCCCCGGTGTGGCACCATCTCAAAGTCTCCGACCGACCCGCATTTTATTTTGTCAAGTCTGGGCAGCTTGGACTCGACCACCTTCCAGGTTGTCTTTCGAGAAGATGGGACTGGGCGTGTGTCTATACGGCAACGAATGGAACTACCGTTCGGGGTTTACTGCATGATCTGGGTGGTCGCACACCAGCCAGCCATGGGAGCAGCATCTGCCTGCCTTGCTGCTGGCCGGGATCGGTAGGGATTACCTATGGCGTCTGCATGACGCACCGTATCCGCGTTGGTCGAGGTTGGTTGCTCATCTGCCATCCGGATCCGATCCCGAGACACGTTCGCGAGACTTTAGATGCCGGCAGGACACCTCCCCCCCGTTGGTCAGGTGCATACACATCGGGACTCTTGGCAACGGTATCAAGGCTCACTCCCTCCCTCTCTCTTGTTGGGCGGGGGCGGGAGGGAGATATCTACCCGATGTCTTGTTGTGAATGGGGCTTCGGGGGCAAACTGTCCGGTTTTTGTTCAAGGCCACGGGTTCGATGGTGGTGGGGAGGGCATGAGTCTAAGAGTGGCTGTGCTCAAGGACGTGTGAGGTGGTTGTCGTCGTCGTCGTCGTCGTCTGCTTGCGCAGCCTTTGTGACTGTTGTGGACTCCGAGGTTGCCTTGGTTGTGCTTAGCCTTGGAGATTTGCCCTGTCTTTGTTTCATGTGTTTGTCACCCATCTTGTTTTGGCTTCCTGCGTTTCCTGTTTTTGTTTTTCCTTGTTTTTTTTTCCCTTCTTGTTTTGTTTCTGGTGTCGGTGAAATGGGTTGGATGGT
The DNA here is from genome assembly GCF_035222475.1 of Podospora pseudopauciseta. Lineage (NCBI taxonomy): Eukaryota > Fungi > Ascomycota > Sordariomycetes > Sordariales > Podosporaceae > Podospora > Podospora pseudopauciseta. Next base: position 139,329 of record NC_085893.1, on the reverse strand, counting down.
AGGTACCTAGGTAGGGAACCTGGGACCCCATGTATTGGTTATCAAAAAGGGACTCTTGGGCATGGGTAACTTTGGGAGCTGACGGAGCAACACACACGCACATGCGCGCGAACGCATTTTTATTAGTAGAGCATCTTTTTCTCTTTCTGGTGGAAATTTGTCACGGCTTCTTGTTGTTTTCAGGTATCTTGGAGGCCTTTTCACGCCATGCTTTTTGGCTGGATGGCGGGTGTGCATGTTATTTTCTGGCGGAAAGTAATCTTTGCTCTTGCAGGCTTTAGGTTTGTTGGTGCCAAGAGAAAGGTGTGTCTGTCTGTGCTACAAATATACCCTTTTGCCTTTTTTTTTTTGCTTTTTTTTTTCTTTTTCTTCGGATAGCATTAGTTTTTGATAGGCATGTTTGGATTTTGGATACCAGGTAAATGTTAATTCTGATCAAACGACTGTGGGTTGCAGGTTGTGGTGTCTCTTGTTCGTGATGGAGGGAAGAGGTGGGTAAGGTAGGTAGATTGACACTTTGATCATGGCTATGTGTCTAACCGTCCTGGAGTTGCCACATGCTTTTGTTTGACGCCACTCTATGGTAGTGTTTTGGATCATCACAGGCAACGTTTTCTGTCTTGGGCGATGTCACCGTTACACACTTGTGGTGGGGGTGGAAAGCCGTGGATTACACCGAGATTTTGTGTTGTTGCGGTACTCGCCTGGGCGATCTTTTATATCATTGTGAATACGACGCCCAATCAGACAGGTTACTAAAGTTGCCACAGTGAAAGTCAACAAAGATGTCAGGCTTGGTTTAGAAGTGGCATGTCCCAGATACCTTGTTATTATTATCTTGATTTATCTTGCTCGGTACTTGATAAAAGGTAGAAGAAGAAGTCTGATAGGCAATGAAGGTGGACTATGAGGGGGATTTGGAAAGAGGGGGTAATGACTGTAATGTGTTAATGCGTCAATGTCTGTGGAGTGGTGTGGAGTAGCCCCTGAGTTTTTACCTACCTAGCAGATGGGATGGTGCTATGCTAGCCTAACAGGCATGAACCTTGATGTACAATTAGTGAATAAAGTCAAGACCCAGGACTGGTGTTGACGGTGCACTGAGCCTATTTCTGCTGTAGATTTGTAGGGCCTGCCTACGCGCATTGACAACGACAAGGCAGCTGGTCGTCACCCGAATCTTACCTGATCTCTGGGGGCAACGTACTTGTTTCATCAGGTTCCAGATTGAAATGCAACATGACAGTGCGTCCACTTGTGACCAAAACTGGAGGAGATGAACCAGATATGGTGACTCATATGAACAACCCTCTTCATCATATCTGATTGACCTGGTACACCACATGCAAGGCTTTCGACGTATGAAATTGACGGCCGTGATACATTACCGTCGAACCACGAGCTCGCCGTCTCAAAAACCCCTTCCCGCAGCCTTCGATCGTCTACACTCTTGCAGCCGGGTCTACGGTATCAGCTGGCAATGTGTTGACCGGAGTTGCAGGGGCGGCATTGTTCACTCCAGCCCTCATAACGCCATTGTGATGGTGAACAGGAGTCTGCGTGATCCCAGGGCCACCCTCCTTGATAAGATGTCCACTGGCGCCGCCAGTATCGCCACCCAATCCTCTTTTGCGTCTGTGCAGATGTCAGTCAGCGAAGGCTGTATAGAAGCCGAACTTACTCAAAGAAGCCCTTGAACCTTGTTCTGATGTTGCCGTACTCCAGAGTCCAGTACACACCCTGTGTCGGTCAGTCAACGTGCGAGACAAGGCAGCGAAGAGTAGGTGGGCAGGAGGCACTCACCAAGAAGCCATTGGCAAGGTAAATCATCGAGGCAATGAAGCTGACGGCCAAGACCGTCCTCTACGCGTTGCAGCCCGTCCAGTTGATGTCCATGCCAGGTTTCCCGCGGACATACCACCTGCCCCAGTAATAACCCCAGTAGTTGTTAAACCAGAAAGAGGAGCAGGTGTGGATGCCGGCAAGCTTCGTTTGCAATGCCTGTCAGTATATTCATCTTTCAGATCCATTCTGGTTCAACTCACCGACTCGAGCAGCCCAAAAGCCACAATTCACAGGACAAACAGTATAAAGTCCAGTAAAAATGACCAGTACGAGTAAGCAAACGGGACGATGAATATTAACGAGTCAAGTATCGTCAGACAGGCCACAACAGCGGTGTAAATCAGTCGCCCCTCGGGCTCGAGCACGCCGGCGTTGTTGATCAAGGTGAAGGCCTGCCCCAGAAGACCGAGAACGACGGCTCCGCAGACGAGTTCTCCTAGACGGCATAGGACGAGGAGAACTCTGGATGTGGCTCCCATTTTTGCTTTTGAGGATGGTACGAGACTCGGACTTTTACTCGATGTGAATGGCTCGAGAGAGCTCGCTCAGTGCTGTCTTGTCTCGCGAGTTGACGGGGTAATCAAATGGTCCAAACCGAGGCATGGACAAGAATTGGCTCCGGGATTTATATCTCTCAAATAAAGAAACTCATCTTCTACTGGTCCTGTTTTACATCTTCCACGACGAGAGCCACCACCTGGTTGCGGCCAGACTGGTGTTGACAATCCGGATGCGGGTTTCTTTCTTGCCAAGCGAGTAAACCTCTTTCGGAGCTGTCTCCGTATGCTCATGTTGAATTTGGGAGCCAATCACTGGACCCTTGAGGTCTCTTTGTTCGTATGTTGACTATTGACCCAGCTGAGGCATTTGGTTGGAAAGAGGTTTAGGGTTTTTAGGCGCCCTCAGGTCTGTTAAACGTGGAGTTTCGTCATCATGATAAAAGAACAATGGCGTTTTGTTTAAATCAGGCTCCCGAAAGAGGTACATATACGTATTGTTCACCAGCGCAATCCTAGAGAAGCTTTCCTGAAATGTCATAGATATTTTAGGCTATCCTAACCCTACTGTTTGTAACCCCCCTGAACCCCTTTTTGATGCCAAGCCACGGCCAACAACTTACGCAGCATCCAGCTGGCGACGGATGAAAGCCAAGGCCTGCTGCCCGTACTTGTTGACATACTGCTGATGCGAGTTGGCATCGTTGCCAGTGCAGCAATACGGGTCGGTGGAGTCGCAGTACGACTGGATGATTGCCGGGTTGCCCGGAGAGCACTGGAAGCCGTTGGGTCGGCCAGCAAACTGTTGCGCAATTCTCGTCAGCACCTCCAACGTACCGACAGATACAAAGGACGATACATACCCCTCTAGCCCTGCAAGTCCCAACATTGTACGGCAACCCCTGGTTATACATCGGATCGCCCATGAAAATAGCCGCCTTCACGGCAGCAAGAGGAGCACCCGTGAGGGTAGCGCCCGCCCCGCCGCAGAGCGCACCGTCCATGATCTGACCGCCCTGGGAGTATCCGATCAGGACGATCTTGGTGTCGGGGCACCGCTGGTTGAGGGTTGTAACGGCGCGGACCACGGCGGCGGTCCCCTGGCGAGCAGAATTCTCGTAGCTCACACCGCCGCATTGGGATTGCCCACCGCAGGCGGGATAGACGATCGCTTCCCGCGTGGCGCCGGGGTAGGCTTGGGCTACCATGTTGACTAGCCCCTGGGAGGTTCCATAGCCTTGGGGAACTGTGGTCTCGCGGGCGCCGAAGATGTGGATTGGGGGGCAGGATTGTCGCTCGGTGAGCTCGACTGGGTTGGCGGCGGCCAGGCTGGCCAGCATAGGGAGGGTGATGGTTGAGACCTTCATTTTGAGAGGCGGTATGAGAGGAGCACAGGTTGGTGACGGGTCGAGGCTGGGCTCACTGCTGACACCTTCAGAGCCCATTCAATTGGGGGCGAACGAGAGGATTTATAGACAGAGATGATGTTGAAGATCCCCCTCGACCGGGTCCGGATGGACGGGTGGCTGAACGCTCAAAGGGTAATCTTCTCGGCGGATGATTGCCGAGGTTGTGTTGATGTTAATTACATGTCTTTCCCATCGCCCCTTAGATGTTAGGTCATTTGTCAACCTTTTTGACGGTAGGTCCTCTTTTCACTGTTCCCTTCATAGGTACCCACCTACCAGTGTTCTTTAGGTCTTATGTCTTTATGTCGAGTATTCATAGCACATTGGTGAGTATGTTCATCTTCCCAGCTGTTGCAAACTCCACGGTTGATGACAACATCGGCCCTCCGCCTGCCTAGGTAAGGTACCTCTAATCACCTGGGATCTCCCCCTTAGCCGGAACACCCCAGACGGTAAACCCTGACGGCTCGTGTCTCTGGGAAATAATCAATGGATCGACTTCCCCGCAAAGCCGCTATATCTGAGATGTCAGTTCCCGATCAGTCCAGCCAATCGGAGCTTTTACACATGGTGATCCTTGGCATGGTGGTTTGGAACACGGCATTTCGAGGTCCATTTTGTGGGGAAGACGCGGCACATGTTTGCTTTTGGCTAAATACGCCCTTTTTCTGCGGCAGGCCTTGTTGAATTCATGCTAAACAAGCAAGCGGATATGTGACATCTATTCTGTATACCTAACTTACCTCATGACCTGCGAGGTGATACGCCGTATATATCGTCAGGCGGTGATTCGGGCTCTGGTGTCTGCGGCGGCTGCTGCTGCTGCTGCTGCCGCCGCACAGCTAAAATTGTTGCTTCAGCCCGCCCTGCCCCGAACCGCTGCTGCTGCTGTTCCCGGCCAACCCGGGCAGCTACAAGTGCCTCTTCAGCCCGACCCCCTTGCAGCCAAAGTTCTTCATGTGGTTCCAGCTCACGTCGTGTAGCTTCGCGCTGTATCTTAGCCCTATACTCCTCACGTTGTTGTTCATCCTGCTGTGCACGTTCCGACCAGAAGGCTCTCAGTCGCCCTGCACGTTCCGCTGCCGGGCTGCCTGTCCTGGCCTCTCCTGGCGGTTGCGGTGAATCCGGCTGCGTCCCAGGTCGCAGTGGTCTCCGCGCATCCAGCCAGGCTTGCTGCGCTTGTCGAAGTTGTTGCTCGTCCCCTTGCGGTGGGTCCGCTGCCTGAAGTTCTTGCAGTCGACGCGCTGCTCGGAGCATGTCTGCTGCGTCTTTCCTTGCAGCGCGACGGTCATCTCGAGCTAGCCTTCCCGCCATTCCCAGGTCAGGGCGGTTATGAAACCTGTACTCGTGCTTGCGCCTTTGGGTGGCTTTTTTGAAATCGTCTCTGCCGCACCAGGGACACCGAAGGGGGTTCAGCTCTTCCGGAGTGTCATAGTCCAGGGGCCAGGGGTCCGGCGCCGGAAGGACTGGCGGTGGTGCCGGCTCGTTTGGATCCAGCGGCCTTGGATAGGGGTTGGGATTGCGCTTGCTTTGTTTCAACCACCGTGGGACAATCGGCGGCCGCGCCAGGCCCGGGTTCGGTGGGTTTGCCGGCCGCGGCGGTCGATGCACCACTGGTGGTCGCGGTTGCCGGTTCGGTGGTGTTCGTGGCTGTTGACGGTTTCCAGCGCCAGGCCCTCCCCCCCCCGGCGGCGGTGGATTATTGTCGTCATCATCTATATCCATCATATCCTCGTCCGAGCCCGAGTCAACATCCACGTGTGGGTTCTGTGATCTCCACAGGTGATCTTGATAAAGCAACTCTCCCACGTGGAGCATGAGCACACGTTCGTAGGCCTTGTTCCTCAAATAGGCGTAATCCAGGGCATTGTAAGGCCCGCCGGGGACGTCCGGATGTGTTTCGCAACCCAGCTGTTCGTATTGTTCTAATATGGTTCTAAAGTAGACTCGTTGCCTTTCCACCTCCTCGCGATAGCTCTTCTTGGACCGCAGTACAATCCATGGAAACCCAGCAACGAGCATGTCGTTTTCGGTCATTTCGGCGTACGACCGAATGCACTGCACGTTGATGCGTTTAATGTTGGGGAACTTGAAGGTCACGGCGCTGCGATCCATGGTTTCTGTGCCATAGTTTGTGTCGATTGTTTGGGGAGCAGCACATATGGGGCAACCAGGTTCGATAGTTCTCCGCAGGGCCGGGTTCTCGTGATAGGGTTTGATTCTTTGTTGAAAATCTTCATCCCATTCGCCTAGCATGATCTCGCCGCGGACCCAACGGTAAAAGTCCTTTTGGCCATCATTTGGGTATTTGGATTCCAACCACGCCTGGAGGCAGTCGGCGCCCATTATATGAGAGCATCCCTCGACGATCACGGCATCTTCGAATGGTGCCTCACCGTCATAGTTTCCGAAAGCACCCTCCGGCTCCTGGGCATACGGGATGTCCAGGGGCTTGAGACAAGTGAAGCAGGTTATCGGGCCGCTCAGACAGGGCTTGTAGTTTGGCCAAGCGAAGTAGGGCGATGAGATCGCGTCCCGCCAGAGTTCTGGCCAAGTTGGTGTTCTGCCGAACCTCAGAACCGTCATAAGTTCCGGCGCGAGATCCCTCGGGGGTAACGGCTTGTAGTTTGGGTCAAGGTCGACTACAGCTTCCGGTATAGCTCCCACCCTTTCCATCCACTTGTTGTATTCATACTCGTAAAGAATCGGATGAATGTTGAGGGTGGGCACCGGCACGTCAGGCACATCAAACATCTGTAGGTCGCCTGGCGATCTGGCCCACCAGTACGAATCATCTTCGTCGGTGACGTCGACCATTCTGGCAAATTTAAAATCGATAGTGTACCTAAGCAACAGTGGGTAGGTGTAGGTGGGCCAAGGTAGGTCCAATCGGTATGCCTCCCAAGCAAGAGCACAAAAATGTCGAAAAGGCCGTTTGCTCAGGATTCAAGCAGATGAGGTAGTTACACCCAGTTACGATGGCCCTGAGGCATTGTGACATGTATAAATCCTCTGAAGGCTCACAACAATGTAGAAATGTCACAGATCGAGCAGCCTTCATGAATAAAGAGGGAGTGACGCTTTTGGCTTTTGGTCTTTGTGCGAAGGGATTCATTTCGAACAGGCATGGTATTCAAAACTGATCAAGTTTCTCCTTGTTCTCCACCTCACTTCGACACTCGGAAACTTGACTTGATGCAGTCGATGGGGTGACAAGTTTACCAGACCCGAGGTGAACAGAGGTTGTGCTGTTCCAACACGACATTAGTGACGTGTGGTGATGGAACTGTGCCAAAAGGAAGTTCTAGGCTATTTGATGATCGAAGAGAAGCATGAGAATCACTTAATCGCATGCTTCAATGTGGAGTGGGTACTACAGGGAGGTGCCGTGATTATGAGGGGCTGGAGGCAACGGGAAATGTCCACCTCAATGGCGACGACGACGACTCGATGCTTTTATTCTAGCCATTACATGAGTTGAGAATTGTGCCACAGTTCTGTCAAGGACAATCTGAAATACCTAGCTACCACATGTTGATGCCAAGACTAAGTACAATAGCTACCTACCTAGGTACCTTTACTGACGCACCTACCGTAGACACAAGTCGCATCATTATATCTCAGCTTTTATCATCAAGCATGACATTGGCTCCCATACACAACTGTAATCCTGACTGGAAAGTCACTACCCATATCCATTTTCTTTTTCTTTAAAGAGAATCATGTACCTAGCTGTAGGGAGGTATCTACCTTGGACACGTCTAAATTTCCACCATTCCCAACTTGAATCATCTCTCACCAAGCTTGATAACAAGCCGCTAACTGACAATCGCCGTGTCTTTGACCAACATACTTTGACAACAAAAGAAAGACATAGGCAACCAATGACAAAGCCTTCCCGCAACACACCTAGATGGACACAAATGCAGCTCAGGCTTTGCTACTTTGCAGCCACCGTTGTTGTTTGACCCGCAGTCGACGGTTTCGGCAGTCGAGAGGTTTTCTTTGTCGTACCTTCATTGGCTTGCGTCGTTATTGACCTTGGGACGGCAGCCTTCTGCACAATTGGCTTCTGATGCTCGGGAGCGAGGCAATACTGCGAGTCAGATGTTGAGTCTTTTCTCGCAATCATAGGGGGGTTGTCATCATTCTTACCGCTTCTTCTTGCTGGCCAACCTCCATCACGGGCACGGAATCCGTCGACGAGGAAGTGTCCGAGTCGTTCATGGCCCTGCTGCTGCTATTGGGTGACCCGGTTTTGGTAATCGCCGCCGTCCCGAGAGCCTGCTTGCTCTTGGTTTTGTCGGGGACGGGGCCAGCCGCGATGTGCCATTGGGCATTTCGTCCCGTGCACGCGGGTAGGTCTGACTCGCTGACCTCAACCAGCTTTCCAGTCTCGTCGGGGACAAAGTGCCGCGGTGGTAGAGCTTCGAGATCGTAGACAGGCTGGATAATGGTGTGGTTTGTGTGTACATGGATGTCGCGATGGATTTCCTCTTGTCGAATCTCGTGGACGTGGGGTTTCACGACCTCTTGAACGACGGCTAGATAACAAGGGGTGCGCACACTATCAGCCACATGCAATTTTTATGACGACAGAATGGGACAAACTTACGCGCAGTAACAGTTGTCTCCGTATCAGTATCTTCAGTTGAGGTGATCCTCAACCGCTTTGTTGATGCACTCTCGCCAACTGCGTTTCCATTCTGCTCCGCTACGTGCATCGAGCTCCCGGTGCTAGCCTCGCCATCTTGACATTTCCCCGACATCCCGCGAGCCTGGAGCTTGCTTTTCCGGGCGATATCCTTGAGAAGGTCCTGGGCTGTGCCGTTCTCAGGCTGGCGATGCTGTTCGGCCGATGCGGTTCCTAAATCGGTATGTTTGTGCGTGAGGCAACTGCTCTTCTGTCCCATATTGATTCCCCAAGTTTGAACTGGTGCTTATACTGCCAAAGTAGACCGACACGAGAGCATGTTTCACGATGAAGGGGGGAGCTGAGGTGGATGAAGCTAGACTAGGTCGTGGTAGAAGCCGGCGTTCAACGGACATTGCCATAGCTTGCCGTAGGTTGCCATGCTCTCTGAGATCGGATCTTCCCCGAGCACATATCGTAGCGTATCCATCTGGAAGAGGCTAAACGTCATGATTGGAGGTTCTCCCCGCGTGTAAGCGTTGTTGATCCACTGGACAGCGTCATTCGTGGCCATAGCTTCCATCTTTGTGCTGGAGGTGTGTGGTGATGCAGTGGCTAGCACCCCCCCCTTCTCCCCCCCCTTACTGCAACCAATCAACCAGGAATAGCCCTGTAAGTCTGGACCCGGGACTAAGGCACGAGGATACGGGCGATCCGCCGATCTCTCGATCGTTGGGTTTGCTGGAGACTGGTTGGCCATGTTGGCTCCAACACACCACCCTTACTACCTTGCTGATGAGGACCGTTTCCTCCGAGGACTCCCGAACCGCGAACCTACACCATGTAATGTATGATCAGATGGCCAGCATCTGCTCAACACATCGAACCTAGTCTGCCCCAGAGTCCGAGCAAGATGGGAGACGAGTCAACGTCACTAGCAATGGCGGTTGAGGTCATCGACCAACGTCACCATTGACAATGCCCCCCAGCCCCAGGTTCTACCCGTAGCGAGTTACCTTATAAGAACTCCATCCCACCATCCATGATCCGTCTATTGCAACCCATCAACTTCCCCACACTAATTCACCCTCATCTCTCTTTCCGAAACAAACAACTCACCATCATGGATCGAGCAAAGCAAGCCGTCGACGAGTTCGTCTCCAAGGCAGGTCACCACGACACCACGGTCGAGGAGCGGGTCGCACCCGCCGTGAAAAAGGAAACCGTCCGCCCAACCCAGCACGAGGAGATCAACACCGCCATCGACAAGGAGGTCCACCAGGACCACTACCATCGCAAGGTCCAGCCCATCCACGACACCGAAGTCCTTCCCGAGCAGCACATCCACAATCGCGGCAAGGTCGTCAACCGCGAGTTCGACAACCGCGACAACGAGGCCACCGAGAGAGCCTTGAGAGCCGAGGCCGGCAAGATCAAAGATGAGCGCACCGTTACGGGCACCACCCACACGCAGAGCCACGCCCCCGTCGTTCAGGGTGAGCAGGTTCACCAGTATGGTTTCCCCACATCCCGCCTGCAGCAACAACCCAACTGACTCATCATCGCAGCCACGTCCACGAGACGATTCAACCTGTGATCCACAAGGAGACCATCCAACCCTCAGTGGTCCACACCACGGTGCCCATCCACGAGGTCCATCACGAGCAGGCCAAGCACCACGGCACCACCACTCTCCCGGCCATGTCGATGAACGAATTCAAGCAGCAGGGTGGTGCTCTGGGAGGAAGCTCCGAGCGCTACGGTGCCTTTGAGGGCTGCCCCAAGGGTGTGCATCAGCAGGGCTGCGGCCACGAGATTGGCAGCGGACCCGCTCCCAACAAGATGACCTCGAGCACCAGCAGAAGCACTGCCACCACTGGTACATCAGGCATTTCTTCGTCCATGTCCTCGTCCGAAGAGAACATTTCCAGCACTACTGGCACGACCGGTCTTGGCTCGAGCAGCGTCAACACGGAGAAGGCGAAGCCCAGCTTGCTCGATCGGCTGAACCCCATGAAGGATGCTGATGGTGATGGCAAGAGGGGGTTCATGAGATAGACGACCATTCCTGGAGGTTGTAAGAGCTTTTCTGTAGGATCACTCGAGTTAGCAGTCATAAATAAAAAGGATGTAGGAATGACCGTGTCACATCTTGACATCTCTTTTCTTATGCCTGAAACTGAAAATCAAATACATTCGACGCTGCACCTTTGACGCTGGTGTCCCGAAACAAATCCTCATCAGTCAGCGCAGAAACATACAATTCCACTCCCTGTACCGCTGTTCTGTCACTCGCTCAACGCTGCTGCGAAACAGCCTTCTCACACAACATAGCCAACAAGTCTACCACCCCAGCCCTGTCCATCGTAGGAAAGATCTTCAATCTTCCCTCGGCCGCCGTGAATCCCGAGCAGCCAACCTTGACGATCCGCACCGCTGGATGAAACAGTCCCATCGCGATGGTTCTCTTGGTGTACATTGACAGAGCCTCAAGGAAAGGCTGGTGAACCTCGCTCCTCCACCCCCATCCCTCCTCCCTCATCCCCTGTTTTCCGGCCAACGTGACAGCCGAAGCCTTGTATTCCACACCCCCCTCTTCATACCTCCTCCGCATCTCCCCCTCCTCCATCTCCTTCCCGCGCTTCCAAAACGGGATCAGTTTGCTCCACGGAAGAATGACATCAATCGTAGCCAAGCCCGGCTTGTTCAACTCCTCCTTCCCCCCCTCCACCGCCACCATCTGCCTCGGCATCATCGCTACAGTGTTAAACCCCACCGCTACAAGCAGATCCTTCTCCTGCTCCTTCTTGTTCCTCTCTAACGTCTCCATCCACCTCTCCAACCCCCCCACCATCGTCCTGGTCCCAAACCTGGTCGGACTAATCTTGCAGTCAAACTCCCTCTCCAAAAACTGCGTCACCGCCACCCTGACCGGAGCAGGCATCCTCATCAACATGACCGGCAGCCACAGAAACCGGCCCGTCCCCGTCTCATCATCCGCCGCACCAGGCGCCAGCGCCGACGACTTGGACAGGTCAGGCAAAAGAAACGCCAGGCCCATCGAATGCTCATACACCAGCTCTATCGCCAACCCCAGCTTCCCCTTGACCCTCGCCTCCAGCGCGTGCCATGAACGCACCAGCTCTTGGCTCCCTTCGTCCTGCCGGTACTGATCCTTCATCTTTTCCAGACTCACATCGAGCAAATCAGCCGCCTCTACAGGTCTCACCACCACCACCTCGAGGCTGCCCATGCTGTTGGCGATCTTGCTGGCGCTGTCGCTGTCTGCAGCTGTGAGACCGACCTCCACGCCTCGGGTGACATCCCCGACAAGCACATCCCGCAGTCGCTGGGCGACGAGGCGGAGCTGGGCTGGGCCAATGGTGATGGGGGGAGGGTCGGCGCCGCCGCTGTGGTCGGGCTCGGGTCCCAGGTAGAGGGGGGAGACGCGGTGGAGGGAGAAGGTGTTGTTGTAGAATCTGTACCTGGGGCGGTAGTCGTCGGTTGGGGAGGTGGATATTGTGATGTTGGAGTGGTCTGGATTGGCGCGGGGGGATATGGTGGGCGCGGGTGAGGGTGGCATTTTGTCGCGTCGGAAGATGATGGGGAATCACAATGACTGAAAGGTAATGGAATGGATGATGGAGACTCGTAACTGGCGCGTGAAGGCACTGTTGAAGATGTGTTTTGGTGAATATTGCTCAGAGTTTGGCCTCCTCGATTCCATCCATCAACTGGCCACTTTGGCGGGGTGACAATGACATTTCCGGTGTATAACCCTAACCCCTATCACGATTGCCCAGACGCCTGTCCTCTCTCTTCTTCTCCTTCTCCTTCTTCCCTTTTTCTTTTCCTTTTCTTTTAGAGGCAAGAGAATCACGAGTCACGGGTCTTTGTGTGATAGGTAAGTATCCAACAGTGGTCAATTATTTTACCGCCAAAGTCAGCCACGATGGGCCATTCCATCAATCTAAGCAGTCAATTTCCATCCACCCCTTGTTTTACAAAACCACTTTCTGCAACCACGACAGCCAGGGGCAAATTCTGCTTCTTACCGCTGGGAGGAACCAGTGTGCAAGGTGACACCGCTCCTTCCGACGAGGCATCCTCCACGTCACAATGGGTCGCCGTTCCCATCTGGTGGCCCGGCTGCAAAGGATTCGAGGAAGGAGTTGGCAGATCACCGCCATCCTGAACCAGTGCTCTCCCACTAAGTTGTGCTCCAAACACCGAACCTGCCGCACTACCATCCCGAGGCGAGCTAGCAGTAGACCCATCAAGCGCCACGATGGACGCCCGCCTCCCCTTCCCGATGACACTAAAGATGAAGCTCTTTCGTGATCTGCTTGCCTGATCCTCGCCATACCGCTCTTCCAGACCCGTGGCGAACGACTCGCAAACCACATTCGTCTTGTCATCCACCGACGTCCGTCTCGAAACAGAAGCGGAAGAAGTAGCAGAGGCACAAGAACACTGGGGCAGCCCAGGAGACATAACCTTTTCCCCCGGCCTCGTCCGGCGAGACAGACACCTCGATACCCAGTCCTTGAACGTCGTCCACTCGCGAGACTTGACCACGGACTCAAACATGGACAAACCTCCGGGCCCTCCTCCTGTTGTACGCCTCCTCTCTCCGGAGGAACTCCCTGTTCTTGGCCCAGTGTCTCTGCTCGTCAATCTCAGCCAGCCGACCAACATCGGTCTCGGGCGCCTGCCAGGCAAACTGGCGGCAGTGGCCTACGCCGTGGGCAAAGAGGCACGCCAGGTCCTCCAGGGTCTTGCCTTCGGTTTTGGGGATGCAAAAGTATACGTAGACGGCGGCAAGAACGGAAAACAGGCCAGATAGTTGTGTCCCAGATGTTTAGCTCGGGAGGTTGCAGTCTGGTTGGCCGCTAATTTGGGCAGACGGACAGACGCCGCGTTCGTGCGCCAGGGCAGTTCGAGCTTGTGTCTTGACCTAGCCGTGACAGTGCCACCCCGTCTGTCAACCGCTCTTTTGAGCTCGAAAAGACAGCAGTGGGGTCTGCTTGACATCGACAAGCCAAGATCGCCCCGGGCTTGCGATGAACATCCGAAGCGTAGATTGATATTCCCATGTTTTGGTTCGTTCCAACCAGCTGTCCTTGGCACAAAAGATGACTCCCAAACTCCGAGCCATGCCCGCTAAATACTCATCCTTCCTCTGTCGCCGCCTCATGCTCCTCCAACATACAGCCCCTGGAACTTCTCCGCAACATCGGCCACAGTTCGTTTTGAGCCTTCAATTTCCCTGTCCAGCTCCTCGATGTTCTTGGTCAACGCCGTGACCTCCTCGAATCTCCTCGCCGCCCTTGCATGATTGAGCATCTCGTGCACCATAAACCGCTGCTCCTCCAAGACAATCAGCTTCTCCTTTGCCTCCTTCTCCTCTGTCTCGAGAGCCGACACGGCGGTGCTGACCTCGCTCGCCCCTCCCACGCTGGAAGTTTCGGCATCGAATGTGGCCGACTCACCGTTTCGCAGGGGCGAGTGGGACGGCCCGTTGGAGAGCAAGCGCCGGTGGCCTGGCCCGCTGGCTTTCAAAATAGATGGCAAGCTCTTCAGGGGAAGCATATTGGTGTGCATGAAGGCCGAAGCAGCGGCATAAATCTTTTGTTGAAGCACCCGTTGCGTAGGGCTGTCGGTGGGCATGTTCTGAATGCGCTTTGCTGCCTCGCCATATTGGCGAAACGAGTATGTGAGGCGCTTGCGAATGCTGGCAGCGTGCTGGATCTCGGCGTGTGTTGGCGGTGGTTTGTTGCTGTTATCGTCAGGCGGCTGCAATGCCACCAGTGCTTTGTGGAATTTTGGCATCATGTTTCGGATGCCCAGCTCAAACTGGCGTAGGTTCTCGTACGCGATCTGATCCGGAGGCTTGTGGGTAATCGAATCAGTAAAATCTCGGTGTGAGAAGATGGTCGTTTTGCAGTCGCAGCACATCCTGACATCGACACTGATATGGCCACCACCGGTTGGCTTCTCGGCTGCGGGCAAAGCGGTTGCTGCCGAACAGTTAGCACAGATTCTTGAGCCATCGGACGAGCAAGCACATGCGGGTTGCGACATTGAATCCAATCTCACTCGAACACCCCGTCGCCGGATCCGCACACACAACCCTGCCACATATCCTGCAGTGATGCCTCCTAAACGTCCAAGACCGAAACTCTTGCTTGCAGAACGGGCACCTCGCCACAGACGCATCTTCTTCCCAAGCCACCACAGATTGCTCAATAGTCTTTCTGATGTGTTTTGCCCCGCCGAGCGGTGATAGCAACGCCGAGTTGACACCCGCGTCCTGAGGCCCCTCGGCCAACAGCCTAGTCAGCTTGGTCAACCTCTTCTCCAGCCTCTGGACCTCGAGGCGTTGCCTCTCCACCTTCCTGGCACGCACGGCAGCAAAGTCCGCCGTATGGTCTCGTGAAATACCATTATGGTCATTGTAGCCCCCCCTCGACTTGTAGCACGTTTCACACACGCGACACCAGATGCCCCGGACCGGTTCGTGGTTGGCTGACCTCGACAGCTTCATCTGGTACATTGTGTGCTCCTCGCAGAACAACCTCCCGCACTTCCTGCAATTTACGCTGCCGTTCAGCGGTCCCAATTTCCTATCGCATGTCGGGTCTGTGCATGTGTCGTTGCCCGATGACCTCTGCCAGTGTTTCCTCGTCACCAGCTCCTCGGGATCGACAACAGTTTCTGCAATCCGGCCTGGGGCTGCCGGCGCTGAGACAGGTTGGCTTTCGTTGGACTCGAACACGTCCATGCCGCGTAGCTTCTGGTTGATCAGAGACAGCGGCTGGAACCGCTTGGCTTTGAGCACCTGCTTGTCGAACCACGATTTGACCTCGTCCTGCTCGGCCTCGGGAAGCTCCTGGTGCACGTCGTCTAGGTGGCGGTTGAGCTGGAGCAGAGTAACCATTTCCTCGTTGCATATTGGGCAAACCAGCCCTCCGCTGCTGGAGGCGCGGTTCGAGGGACCGGCGAGGCTGACATGGGAGACGAGATCCTGGGCGAAGGGCGGAAGCGTGCTGGACAAAGGCGGCGAGAGGGAGTTGGGAGACGAGAGTCTCGAATGATACGAGCCGACGCTAACACTGCTTTCCGAGGGCGGGAATGGGCTCACGGCGCGAGCTGTGTTGGCGCTGGCCCGTCGTGGGTTGGCACCTCCTGGAGCAGGAGTCGAGGATGACGACGAGGGCGGGGCGAGCCCCTTGCTACCGCTGCCCAGGATGCGGCCACCTCCCAGCCTCCGGGGCGCCGACATGTTGCGGTGCCTATGTCGGTGATGCTGATGCTGCCCGTCGCACGCCTGAGGGCCGAGTGGGCGGCGATGCTAGCCCTATAGCGATAAGGTATCGTTGCTGGCAATGTGATGTTGGAGAGCCCAGGAACGGGCATGATGCTGAGGTGCTTGTTCCTGTTGGTCGGGGTCGGGGTCGGGGTCGGGTGTTGGGGATGCCGGGCCTAGGTACTCTGTAGCGGATGGACCTCAGGCAGGGTTGCAGCTGCAGCTCCAGGGCAGGGTGTGCTGTGTGCTGCACTGCAAGTGCGGGCTGCACGGTTGCCGTGTCCCAGTGCTCAAGGATTCCCAGGCGCCATTACCTATCCGTAAGGCTTATCGATAGGTCCACAGGGCCCCTAGCAACCATCACGGAAAAAAGAAAGAAAGCGGTGGAGGGCCGGGGATGCCCTGGGGACGGGACCAATGGTGACTCTTGAATGGCGCTTTCGATCTCGTCTGCTTTTCCACCCATTTCGCCATCGCCATGTCTTCTTTTCTGCTGCCAACCCCTTCCGTGCTTCCATCACCATCGTCGCGACCGCAAAGACACACGGCGGCATGGCTGAATCACGACCGCAGGAAAAGTACCCCGCCATCCAGGGCGGCGGGAGCCTGATGATTGCATGGCAGGTCAAGGGCAAACCTGTCCTTGTCATCGGCGG
This sequence comes from Podospora pseudopauciseta, assembly GCF_035222475.1. Taxonomy (NCBI): domain Eukaryota; kingdom Fungi; phylum Ascomycota; class Sordariomycetes; order Sordariales; family Podosporaceae; genus Podospora; species Podospora pseudopauciseta. Next base: position 122,980 of record NC_085893.1, on the reverse strand, counting down.
CGGTGAGGTGCGTGACAGCTATTGCCTTTTGTTTCTATGCTGTACAATATCTCACAACATCTCCCCAGGTAGCGGCAGGACGGATTGTCCACCTCCTCAACGCCGATGCCGTCGTCACCGTCATCTGTCCCTCGAGCGGCCTGAACGCCGAAGTCTCGTATCGTGTCGCCCAAAAGCAGGTAACCCACGTCGACCGGATCTTCCTCCCCTCGGACCTCGACGACAAGGACTGGTCTATGGTCCTCGTAGCCATCGACGATCCTGCCGCCTCGACCCAGATCTGGAAGCTGTGCAAGCAGAAGCGCCTGGTGGCCAACATTGCCGATGTCCCGCCCGAGTGCGACTTTTACTTTGGCAGCGTGCACCGCGATGGACCACTACAGATCATGGTGTCCACCAATGGCAAGGGGCCGAGGCTGGCGAGCATGATCAGACGCTTCATTGCGAAGCAGCTGCCGTCCAATGCTGGGAGGGCCATTGAGGCCATTGGCGAGCTGCGCGTCAAGCTGCGCCAGGTTGCGCCCAAGCCCGAGGAGGGCCCCAAGCGCATGTCCTGGATGAAGGACGTGAGCGACAGGTACAGCTGGGAGGAGATGTGTGAGATGACGGACGAAGACATGACCAACCTGCTCACGTTCTATGAGCCCAACAGGGTGCCAAGCTTCCATGATCTCAGGGGGATGAGAGCAAGTGCTATCGAAGCAGCCAAGGCAGATGTGTTCGACGGGTCGTTCGGGTTCAGCGTTGGTGTATGAATGAGTTTTGGTGTACGAGTATGAATTGGAGATGGCAAAGGCCGATCTCGAGACAACAAGAAAAAGTGCTCACAAATCTTATCTTTTATTTCGAGGTTCCGCTCTACCTACTTTAGTCCCTCCAGCAAGCCTTTGAGTCTATCCCACTCTTCCGTGTCCTCCCAGGCCTCTTTGCCCTTGCCCATGACACTTCTGACGGCCAACCGAGCCTTGCCCTTCCACTTGCCCCCGATTTCGGGAACCTCCTCGCCATAGTTCTCGAGGACCGAGACCAGTTCATCTGTTCTCTCGACAACGAGAGCCCACGCATCCTTGTCCTCCAACCAGTTCCTGCTCTTCCCATCAGGCCCTGTGCTGCTGGCACCGGGGAGCAGGCCACCGCCAGCACCGCCCATGGCAGCGCGCCAGGCCTTTTCAGCCGCGTCAATGGCGCCCGCAAAGTCTCTCTTCCAAACTCGCTCTCTGGTGATGAGCTCCCAGAACTCAGAACGGGCTGTAGTCAGGGGAACAATCGACGTCTCCAAGAACTGCACCACCGCTCTCTCGGTCGATCCACGAGGGGGGTCGTAGATGCCCGTTCCAGCCGGCTTCTCCACAGACAACACAGCCTCGTTGAGCAGTAGCCTCAAAACATCAACATCAACCGCGTCCTCGCTCTTCCTGATCCTAACCACATGCTGCAAGCCGAGAAGAACCTCCTGGACAGCAATCGGTCGCAGCCGAGAGGCCAGGGTAATAACATTGTCCCAGATGCGCCAGTTGTCATGCGAAATCGAAGCCCCCTTCTTGTAGGCATGCAATGACTGGGTCAGCAAAGTCTTTGGGTCCTTTGCCTCCTTCTTCTCAACCGTCTCCTCGTCTTCATCATCACCAGGGACAGCTGCTGACTCGGCTGACACGCCGTTCTCGTTTTGCTGCCTCAACTCCTTGACCCGCTCGACATAGAGACTGTAAAAGGCGCTGCCAAGGTTACTCCACGTCCTGGCATCCTCGCCGCCATTGGAGTCGGAAGATGAGATGGCTCTGCTAAACGCCTCAGCGGCATCGGCAAACTCTCCCATGCGCAAGCTGATGTCTCCCAGACGGTTCCACAACTCGTTGCTCAGCCTGTTGACGTGCACCGCCTGTTTGTACGCATCTCGGGCGCTGAGCAGATCCTTTTGTTGCAAGTAGTATTCTCCTAAAGACTTTTGGGCTCTGGCATATCGTTGACCCGAAATCTCCCAGGCCCGCTCGTAGTATTTCTTTTCGTTCTCAAGGTCTCCAAGAAGACACCACAGGCGAGGGGCGTTGGAGGGCGGTGGCGTCCGCTGGGGGCCATGGTAGTCGGCCTCTCTGATCTTGTCAAGGTCCACGTCTTCCTCGTCTGCGTCTTGCTCCGAGTTCTCAGGGGCGGTTCCCGTCTTGTTGAATAGCCTCCACCGGAGGATAGCCTTTGCCCTGGCCTCTCCATCCTTTCCGCGCCCGCCTTCGTCTTCCCTCGCGGCATTACTGGCATAGCAAAGTGCCACCTCTGCCCACAGGCGAAGGCGCTTGAAGATCTCCATGGCGGACACCAGCGATCCGACACCAGCCCAGGAGTAGGCCAGCTCTGACTCCAGATGCCATCGTGGTGGCGAGCTCAACGTGTGAATGTACTGCAATCTGACTTCTGGAGGTGCTGTCTCTGACGGTTTGGCGGTGGGGAAGAAGGATTTTGGCTTGTTGTCGACGGGGGCAGCTTCGTCGCCATGCACAGAGACCTTGATTTCCGGTACCCCATTCTCCTCCCCTCCCTCCTTTTCCTCTTGCGTCTGGGCACGCTCCGGCTGTGTGGTATCAACAACGACCTGATCCACCACCGCCTGCATCTGCAGCACCCCTCTCTCCATCGTCCTGCTCCTGTGTACCTCAATCCTCGACCTCACCAGCAGCGCATGCGTATAAATCTGCCAGTTTGTCTTGCCCTGATCCGAGATGACCCTCACCGCAAAAGGCAACACCTCCTCCGAGGTCAAAGTGTCCGCCGGTGAGAACGCATCTTTGAGCGTGGCCTCCGCCAACAAGATAATCTGATCCAGCGGCGCGAGCTGCGGCTGCTCATCCGGTTTGATATCCCTCAACTCCACCGGCACATCCTCCTTCTCATCATCCCTCTCCCCGATATCCGTCTCTCCCCCCTCTTTATCAAACTTCAACTCCTCCAACAAAGTATCATCATTCAACTTCAGCCCCTCGGGCCTCACCTCCCCACCCCCGCTCTCAAACGCCCCCTTACTCCTCGCCAAAACAACAAGTTGACTCGTGCTCCTCTCCTGAAACTTCGTCCTTCTACCCAAAGCTCCAGTAAGCGTATAAACAAACCCCCTCTCCCTCCTCGCCTCCTCCAGCACCCCCCTAGCCTTCTTCTCCTGCCCAAGCATAATCCAGACCATGGCCCTCTCGACCAACGCCTCCCCGTCCTTTTCCTGTCCCCCCTCCAGCGCCCGCTCAATCTCCGCCCTCAAACTGGGCACCTCACACCACTGCAACCCCTTGTTGAAACTGCTCCCGCTCCCCAAACTCGGCTCCGTCAAGAGCTTGTAATGCCAGACATTCACCCTCAACCTCTCCTTCTCATCATCGCCCAACCCCAACAAAACCCACCTCGCCAACCCAAAAAGTTCCAACAGCGGGACATACGCGTACACCCCCACGCCATCCACCTGCAGCTCCGCCAGGCATCTCCTCGCGAGATCCTTCCTCTCATTCTCAGTCGTCCCAAACGCTTTCTCGACCCGAGAGAGGAGGGTGTCGTCAAGCACAGGGCCGGTGACATTCCCCTGCAAGAAAGCGTTAAAAGCGGCTAGTCCGACAATTTTGCTGTTGCTGTTGCTGTTGTGATTCTGGTCCTGTGGTGGTGGTGATGGCGACTGCTGCTGGTGGACATAGCTCCGAATCAGCGCTTTGCCTGGTTCAGACAGCAAAACCTCGAGGTATTTGCCTTGCTCCACAAGCTCAGGCAAGGAGGAAACGGGGGTATCGCCGTTTTGTGACCCCATTGTGAAATGATTTTATCCTATTCCAATCCGGTGAAAGGAAAGAGGAAAAAAAAGAAAAAAGGAAAGTGTGGTGCAAAAGGGTATGATACGGAAAACCACCTCCCACTTGTGCCCCTCCATTTTTGCGATCTCAAAAATAAAGTGGGGCGCACCGTTCACACTGTGTAGCCATGGCGGGGTTGTTACCTTTGGTGAGCTCCTGGATTACATAAGACACCCCGGGGCACCAACTTCAGCCTTGCGCTTCCTTATCTGCATACGGCTGCCCTCCCCCCAACCAACATATCTTCCAACAGTCATGACAAAATCACGCAGATGGCGAACCAACGTACATTCGGAATAACTATTCCTCGCTCCATATTTTTGGTGTCGAGGCAAGCGCTACATACTCAACACAGTTACTGCTACATGTAATACTCGCTCAGGGCTTGCCATGCCAACTGGCTACGCTGTCAACAAGAGATGCACCAAAAACGGACTGCATGTAACCCATCATGCCCCCCGCCCCCCCTTCCCTCCGTCTGTTACTTCATTCCTCCTTTGAACTGCAGCGCCTTGAAGTAGTTCTCGGCTCCAACGTCGACACGGTCAGCGGGGTCAGCGGCGAGAGGATCCTATTTCTTGCCCTTCTTCTTGCTGGGGACCACACGGAAGCCAGGCAGCGCCGCCTCCTCCTTTGTAGCCTGCGCACTGCTGCTGCCCTTCTTGGCCACTTCGCTCCAGCCGTTGTTGCTGACCATCTTGGCATCGCTGGGCATCGACGCCACCGTCGAGTCCTTCTCGATGATGCCCTTGTCCGCCAGCTTCTTGCGGCGCACAAACTCCATGGCAAAGTCCTTGCCGTTCAGAGTGTACTCGCAACTGTACACAACGTCCGAGATAATATCGGGCTGATCAAGCGGCATTTCCAACAAAGTATTAGTGAGGCCGTCGGCTACGCACGCATTCAGTTAGCAACGTGAACATCAGAAAAGAAACGACAAGAAGTCAAGACTTACCCTCCTTGATAGCACCACGCGTCAGCTCACGGCGGACCCAGTTCTTGAACTCGTCAAGGGCAAGGTTTCTGGCATCTTTGAGCGATGTCTGGGCAGGCTTGGGTGTGGCCTTGGGCGCAACCGGTGTGGCCGAGGGCTTGATGCCGGTGGTGCTAGCAGACCGGTTCTGAGCAGCGGGACCCGTAGGAACCTTGACCTTGCCGCCAGCCCCCACAGTAGACCATCCACCTCCAGTCATGGCTTGTGTCGCGGGGCCAGCGGGCGCAATACCAGCGGGCGACGACGTCTTGCTGGCAAGATCGGCATAACGCTTGCCAAGAGCGGCACCGGCAGCAGCGCTGGCCTGGCGATCAGCCTCCTTGGCCTTCTGCTTGCGCAGCTCCTCCTCACGCTGAATGTCGGCCAGAGTCTTCTTGGAGGGAGTGCTGGCAGACACGGGAGTCTTGACGACCGTGGGCTGCTTCCAGGGGCTGCCACTGGCCGCGCTGACTGGCGAGCCGGTACCCCAGGTACTAGTGGCAGGAAGACCGATACTGGCAGCAGCAGCCGCCTTCTCACGCGCCAGAAGAGCTGCCGTCTCTTGCTCGAGTGCCGCGCGTCTAGCGGCGGCTGCGGCCTCCTCCTTCTTGGCAGCCTTCTTGGCCTCGGCCTCTTGAATTTCCTTCAGACTTGGGCCCTTGTGAGCCTCAGCACCAGGCTGAGGAGCCCAGGGAGCGGTAGGGGGAGGGGCAAGAGGGGCACCCTCAGAAGACGTGTCAGGAGTTCCAGAGGCGGACCGATCGCCATACTGACTAGGGAGGTTGGAAGCAGGACGCTGCGCCGTGGGAGCAGGCAGAGGGGCGTTTTGCGGGGGGGGGAAGGGCATTGGAAGGCCAGAAGCAGAAGGCTTCTGCGCCGACTTGGCGTTATCGGCCTGCGTCTTACGCACCTTCTCGGTCAGAGACAGTTCAGACTGGGCTGGGGCAGCAGCCTTCCTGGCGACAGCGGGCTCGGGGGCCGCTACGAGAGTCTCGGGAGCAGCAGGAGCGGGCACGGGAGCTGAAATGGGAGCGGGGGCAGAATCAGCCGGCGCTGGCTCTTCTTGCTTGACAACCTCGTCGATGACCTTGCAGGCCTGGGCAGTGGCAGTGGCGGCCGCCTCTTCAGCATCACGCTCAGAGCGGAGATCTTGAAACTGGAGGAGCCTGTCCTTGAAGCCCTCGGAGTCTTGCTGAAGCTGGTCGACATGAGGCAGTTGGCTCTGGAGGCCACCATCGGCAGCATTGGCACCCCCTGACTGCGAGGGGAAAACGGCCGGCAGTGACCCGGTGGCCTGCATGTTGGCGAGCATCTGGCGCTCACTGAGGTTCAAATCCGCAGGAAAAAGGTCGGCAGAAGGACCAATGGGGGGCTGCGCAGGACCGGGGGCGATGCCAGCACCCGAATCAAAAAAAGGGGCGCCCGGAACCATGGGACCAATGGGAGGCTGAGGAGGCATGGTGATGGGAGACGTCATGCTGCCAAAGCTGGGCTGACTCTGCAGGCTGTGGATGCTGGAGTGGTGCTGGAGCGTGCTGGGCACAGAGGTTTGGAGGGGATGGCGGGAAAACTGAGCCAGCTCTCGCGCTCTGGCATGATACATTTGTTCCTCCTGCTTACGGCGTTCAAGGTCATTCTGCTGAGCAGCGGTAAGGGTGCGGCCGAAGGAAGGGAAGGCGTTCTGAAGGGGCGGGACAGGATCAGACACTCCAGGACCGTAGCCCCCAGTGGGAGGAGCAGGGCCATGAGGGATACCCATTTGCGGCACGAGGAAAGGCTCCCGGGAGTTTCCGATGCGCCGGATAAGCTGACCAAGAGGCTCAAAGTCACGATCCTCCAGCCGTTTGACCCGAAGGTCAGGCGTGAAGAAGTTCGCCTTGTACCAGTCATTCATCTCGAGACCGCTGAAGGGCCCTTGAACTACTTGCTGGGGATCGAGATAAACCCAGCGCATCCTGTCCGGCATGACCATGGTTCTGACCGAGCCCGGATCTCCTCCAGCCTGGCCAGAGACGAAGGAAGGACCGCCGGTAGTGGGGAATGACTGGCCCGGGGCGGTGCTCGTGAGACCCTGCTGGTCTTGATCGGGGGCGGAGAAAGGAGAACGGGTCTGGTCAGGAGTCGAATACATATCCTCAAAGGCAGCCCGGTTGCCCCGGACAGGACTAGTGGCTTCACGGGGCAAACCAATGGCACCACGGCCAATAGCACCCAGAGGATTGGCTTGACGAAGATCAGGGATAGAATCAGCGAGCCCGTCTTGGTCGTGAGGGTGGATTGGAGCCTGCATGGCCGTCGGGAAAAGAGACTCGAGCTTTCCACGGGCAAGTCTCGAGGTAGTGGGCACGCCGAAGACGCTGTTGAGACCGCCCAGGCCAGGGGACGGGAGATCGGTAATGGGCCCGAAAATGCCAGGTCCGAACGGGTTGAAAGATCGATCACGATCGGGAGTGCCAACAGAGGGTGCAGAAGGCCAACCGCCCAGATGGTTCACAGCGGGGAAGCCCTTGGCACCGACACTAGAGGTCTGGCTCCGATCGCTGCCGTCAAAGGGGCCAGTAGCCCCGAAAGAACGAGGAAGCGTGCTGTAGCCAGAATGGTTGTCAGGGGCTGGGCCGGGCTGGTTGTTGCGGAGAGTATCGTGGTGCTGACGGTCGTGATGGTCGTCTTGCTGCTCCTCGCGGCCGTCCACCGCAGTGGGGCTGCGGAAAGGGTTCGTGTCCGAGGGACTGTTTGGGCCATGTCCATCCACACGGTCACCAAGACGCAGATTAGCCATGCCAAAGTCGCCGGCGCTTCCCTTCACAGGGGTGTCGAAAACACTGTTGCCGCGCAGCGGCTGGGCCGAGGCCAGAGGCGGACTGTTGTCCTGAGCCCCGCCCAAAGCTGCACTGCCAGATGCACCATCGTCCCGGTTCGTAAACGGGTCTGTATCAGTCCGCTGGCGAGGACGCCAGCTGGCGGCATCACTTGCTTTGGGCGCTGCGCTCTCAGTCGAGTCCTTCGGGATCAGGTGCGCAAGACGACTCCCGCCCGAAGATGGGAAGCGCTTCTCGGCAGTGGTGGGCGTGGGAATGGCAAAGTTGCCAAATGCCCCACCACCGATTCCAGAACTCGAGGTGGGCGTGCCTGGGCCCCAGAGAGAACTAGCACTGCCAAAGCCAGTCGGACCGCCTGTGTTGGCACGCAGTGCAAAAGGTTGATTCTTGGCCGGAGCCTCGCGTAAATTGTGGTCCTCTTCTGGCTCATCCGTCATCTCTTTGACCTCGGCCGTGTTGCGGCGGGGAAACCACTCATCCCGGGAGAAGCGAGAGGCTGTCGGCGAGGCCACAGACGCAGATGGAAACGGGTTCGTGTCAGCCGTCTCCCTACGCCTGGTCACAGGGCGGGAGGTCGACGGGGAGGCGAGAGGGTAATTCGAGGCGCTCACAGACGTCTTGCGACCGTTGATGCCCCCGCCTTGAGGGGTGCTCCCCTCTTGGGGCTGTTTCGGCTGAGGTGGCTTCATGGTCGAGTTCACATCAGTCGAAAACATGAGGCGCTCCTCCTCGGTCATGTCCTCTAAACCGATGGGCTTGACACTGCCATCTGCGTCCCAACACACGCTGGGATCCTGTGGGGCATGGCCCGAGTCGCCACTTTTGCCCCATGGACGAGCAGAGGGTTGGCTACCGTTCAAATGGCCCGGGTTCCAATTCGGCTCCAAAAGACTGGAGACATCCATCTTGGCGGGTTCAATACTATTGAAGATGTCGAGCAGCTCCTCCCTGGTGTATTTCGCGGCCCCCTCCCCAAAGCCTGGCTGGCTGTTTGGATACGAAGAAGGCGTGTCGGAAACGGAAGACTGCATGAGATCGGCGGGGTTGGACGAGAGGTTTTGGTTGAAGGGAGTGGTGGAGGGTCGGCGGAAAGTCCTAGTCCCATTCGAGCGCGGCCTGGCACCCCATATTAGCCTCGAGGCACGAGGGTGATGTCACGTAGCATGTATGTATTCTGATCATCTTACCATTCACCGCTCCCACCAGTACGTCCCGCGTCGACTCGTCCGTTTCCTCTGGAATCTCGGGTTTGGCCGGCGGCGGCAGAGGCGAAGCTGGAAGACAGGCCTGTAGGCATGATGTCTGATGTCGTCGGAGAGCTGGATGGCCAGGGGGTGGTTGGTGGTGGTTGTTTGAGGGATTGACGGGGTCGGGGATCGAGAGTCGAGAGTCGAGATTCGACAAGGAGGCTACAGAATAAAATAATCGTAGTGCTGGAGCTACCAGTGGCAATGCTGCAGGTGGGGAGCGAGAGAGGGTGTAATGTGTGCGGTCGTCAGAAGTTGGTGACAGCGGAGATCGAATCAAGTCGAGTCGAAAGCTTTCCCGATTTTGCAAAGTTTCGAGTGGTCGTGGAAACTTAGAATGCCGAGCTAGGCCCACTTTGGCCTGAGCCCGTGACCAGACCCGTGACCTCTGCCATACAAAACTGTGGAACGGCACAGTTTAGACTCCAGCCATTTGCCCTACATGGCGCTCCTCCGCGCACTGCCTAGCACTGTGCGCGTTTCAACAATGTATTTTCGACTGTTCGTTTTCTTCATTTTTCTTTCTTCTTGTACGTGCAGACAACAATGACGTGTTTGTTACCGACAATTACTCCCCCACCTCCCTCACCTCCCTCACCTGATAGTCCAACATCTCATTCGAAGCACACGAGTTCTCATCCACCATCTTGCTCGACGTCTCTATACCGGCCACCGGCACACGGTACTCCAACTGGGTCCCTGGGAATGGCAGATATTCTGGGAGCAGCCCGAGCTGTCGAAGAACCGTTCCCTGGTCCCAAGCAATGTGTTCGTGGTAGAGCTTATCGCCGCGAATGTTGACAATGCTGGTCATGGGCACACTCAGCTTCCTTCCGGTAGGGGGAATTCCAGGGATCCTTCGGTCTCATCGTCAGCCTCTTTTCACCTTGTGCTTGTCTTGCTTCGGCCACTATGCAACTTACAGCCAGTCAATGGTTCTGGTGTGAGTGCACTGAAACAGAAACTCGTCCACCACCCGGTCAATGCCCACGGTGCGGCTCACCAGCTCGAGTTTGGCGTCGTCGGGGTTGCTGAAGATAAAGTGGTCCCGGTAAAACCTCGTCAGGGCTGCTCGCCCGATGCCACCCGTCAAGGTGGGCACATGGTTCACATAGGGCTCATCCACCATCGTCTTCATTGTTTCCTCCACACTGCGGTCTTCAAACTCGAACCGCGTGTGCTCGTCCCATATAGCTTCCAGGTCAAAGTACGGGCCCTTCGTTTTGGGCTTGAGAAAAGACAAGCAGCGAGTGTGGGAGACGGAAACGGCGCTCGCCAAAAATGATGCATGACTTGGCAGAGCAAAGAGGTGGTCTTTGGCAGACGGGTAGGTGTAGATGGTCACCCCCGGAACATGTCTGCTGGGACGAGTGTTCCCAGCCAGGTGGGCAAGAACCGGGACGTGCGATGCTTCGCTTGGTGACCAGCCATAAAAGATGACTGCCTTGATCTGAGGAAATTCCTTGACAGCATCGAGGAGATGCCTGGAGATGTGCTCGTGGTGAAATGCTACGATGCCATAGTCAGTCTTGTTCCAGACGACAAATGAGCCTCTCTGTGACGGCTTGGCCATGACCTACCAATCAAGCCAATTTCTTCGCCCTGGCATTCTGGCGTCGCTCTCAGTTTATCAACAGCCTCGGTGAGCTGGTTCTTGAGCTCAAGCACTCTGTCGACGCGATCGTGTTGCTCCCTCTGGACCAGACCTACCCCCACCTCGGCCACCGCATATCCCTCTTCTGCCCATTTCTTGGTCGGGTGCGGATCCAGTGTTTGGCTAACGCGGTCGTCGTGCACCTCATAGTCGTCGCCAGAGACAATGATGAGGCCAGGCCCAGTTCCCCGCCGAGAAAGCGGGGTATGTATCCTGACGCACGGATAGCTTGTGTGGTCGTAGCTCACCATGATGGCTGACATGTGCTGATTTTTGGAGGTGAGATGACACAGTTACAGTGAACAGACTCTGCTTCTGTTGCGCCCGCAAACTCGGCCTCATCCAGAAGGTCGGCTATCGATTTCTCAGTGAGCGATGCAACACAGCTCCATCGGCAATGAAACCCGGCCATGGCTCAACGGCAGGGTCGGCAGGGTTGACGCCCCTCCTCTTTGGCCACTTCCTTTTCGGTCTCTTTTAGCGAGTGCGCCGTTTAAGCCTCCACTTCTCCGCCGCCTCAACTGCCGCGCCGGCAATCTGGGGTAGTGTCTGTGAACAAAAACAAAAAACAAACAAGAAAATAACAAGGATGGATACATTGACGCTGTCGGTGTTTAATTACAACAGGTGGTTAGGCATCGTTCTGCCAATCTACTTCCGGGCAGCTGGGCCTTGCTCTGCCTCGACGTCCAGCTTCGCGGTACTGCTGCCGTCGTAGCTGTCCAGGTCCATGTACGCATCGCCGTCCAGCTTCTTGCCATTGACACTCACCATCCGAAACACAGCCCCCCGATCACACCTGAAATCGGCACCCTCCTCTTCCCCGTTCAGCTTCCCCTTTTTGCTGCCCGCAGTCATCCTGCCCAGACTCCTACTCCCGGCTCGGTTATGGGAATATCCTGCCGCCGTCGAGCCCCCGTTCTTCCAGAACTTGACCAGCGACTTCAACCATGGCACGCAACCGCAAATAACTCCCAAATGCACCTCGACGGCCGTCCAGATCCAGAGGTGAAACCCCTCCCAAGTCACGTCGTATGTCCTTTCCACCACATGCCAGATCCAGTACAGTCGCAAAATGGCCCCAATGACAACCACGCCCCCAAACGAGAATAGGACGATGAGCGCGATGCGTTGCGAGAGCGGGAGACGGGCCTTGTACAAGGTCGGCAGTGGCAAAATCCAGACCAAGAAATCGGACAACACGGTCAGGGACGCCTGGGTTATGAGCGGCGGGCCCTCGGGGACGCAGTCTGACTTGCTGAAGATGATGTTCCAGTAGGAAGATGTTGGCCGGCATTGGGTGAAGAGGACGACGATGAAGGCCGAGTTGAACAGGGCGACAAACGCAATGGTGCCCTCTGTTGTGGTCATGTCAGCACCATATCAACGACCAACGTACTACCAGAACGGCAAGAGAACAACGCACGAGTGAGCTTTCGGAACCACGACCCTTGGGGCGCAAGACGGAGGTAGCTGATCAGGATAGACACCTTGGCAAAGCTGGTCGCGAAGACAAATAGAGCCTGCACGGCCATGGACACCTTGCGGTTGGATACGATGGTCTCATACTTGAGATCCCAGATATGAAGGCTCCAGCCGTACAGGGAGGATGCCAGAATGACGCACACTGTTACTCCCGTTCCGCACAGCTAGGTACCAGTCAGGTCAGAAAACGGTCAGATCCTGCCAAAGCTACTCCGAGAATAGGGGCATATAAAACATACAGCGGCGGCTACCATGAACCAATCGTCGGATTCGACCTTGCCCATGATGCTGATACGGACGTAGAAACGGAGGAGTAGAACGATGAGGGCGATGGGAAGCATGATGAGCTGGATGATCAGAAGAGCCGGACCTCTCGTCTCAGGATTCTCATAATTGGCTGGAGGCCAGCTGGCTCTGACCTCGGGTGGTGGTAATCTCATGGCGCCTGGCTTGTTGTCCCTTGCCCGCCCAAATCGTAGTAATCCCCGAATCCAGTTTCTTTAGCGTGGACCTCTTTCTTTCCCCGACCTTGCGGTCGAGAAGAATGCCGAGATTCGCGCCGGTGATCTCCCTGCCCGGTTGGTGTTGATGTGCCTATGTATGTACAAAGTCGACGGGGATGTGAAGGACAGAAAACCGGGACAAGACGGGACGGCTTGTGGCTGCAGGTGATTGTCGCCTACAAGGCTGCATAAAGGAATATCAAAAGAAGGAAACGGGAACCAGAAAGCCCAGAGGAGAGGAACCGTTCGGTAAAGGAAGGCTGGCCCTCATATATACCGCGTCCATATTTGGCACTCGTTTGCTGGGCGTTGCACTCATGGCCTGGGGAGGAGGCGGGCACACAGACAATCTTCCTCACACTAATTCCCCACCGCCCCCTTGTGCTTTTCACCATTTATCGACGCGACAGTCAGATGCTCCAGAAGAGGTAACGGAGAAAAAAACCACCAACACTAGCGGGATGCCAACCGATGTCACCTTCGACACGGCGGCTTGGCCCCCCTTCGCCAGTCGACGACCAGCTTGAAAATCGCACCCGAATGCTGCAGCCAGGTGAGCTAACCAGTTTTGTGTCGGTCGTTCTCTCGCTTGTTGAGAGACGTTGGGATAACAACAGGGTGATCCCCGGCTTCGCTTTGCCCCCCAACTGCAAGAGCCTCTGTTGCTGGCTGTCGAGCCAAGGGCCCAGCATCGGCTTCTTCATCTCTCAAGATGCGACAGACCCGCCGATTGCCAATGCTCGAGGGCGCTCCGGGAGTGAAGAAAACCGGGGACCCTCCCAAATGCCTCACCTCACCAGGCTGCTGGTACCCTCACACTGCGCAGAAAATGTCACGGTGACCAACGATACCCCTGAACCCATCCGTGGCTGTCAATCTCAAACATCCACCCAAGCCAGCTTCCCCTTCGAGTACCGGGACATTGAAGAGCCTATCGCTGCAGCTTACAACTCGCTACCTAACAACGGCTATGAACTCGTCAGCTAGCGTTTCTTGGATATCATTCAGAAAAGATACGCACGGCCTTGCCCGTCATGGCGCGTCTCGTCGCTCACAACCGATTGATCACGCTTTCTTTTTCCTGACCCGAGAGGCCCCGCTTTCTCCAATCTTTTGAACGATTTTGACAGATTCCACGGCTCCATGCGGATCGTGGAGAAGAAGACTGGAGACGGAGAGAGAGGCGGAAAGAGGAGTTTCTTCTCCGAGAATCCACGGCATCCTCAACATCTCCAGCGTTACTGCGGCTCCACCTACGCCGGGCAGGCTCCATTCCGGCTAACGGACAATGGATAGATAACATGGCCGCCCGGGCTCAAGACTATGAGCAGACACCAAACCTCATCAGGGAGATAAAGATCGAGGGTGTGAAACAAATTGGCTCACACAGGCAATACAGGCAGTTGTATATGTATGGACCACCTGGTGTACGATTCCCTGGGCAACCCGTTGCCAATGCTCTGGAAACTGATATGGAAGCAATATGCGTGGCGTGTATTTGACGGGAACTAGCGCAATGCGGCACACACTTGCAGCCCGAGAGAGCCAAAAAAAAAAAAAAAAAAAAAAAAAAAAAAAAAAAAGGAAAGAAAAAAAGAAAGAAAACGGGATAGACCAAGAACTCAAGTAGCTCGGATTCGGCAACGTCCTCGCTTCGAAGTTCATCACATCCTTTTGGGTTTGTTATTGCAATACATATCAGGTCCAACTTGCCTGTCAATATCTTTCCATTCTCTTCGGCAGGCTTTTCTTCCATTAGTAGATCGGAGTATCTGGGCCATGCTGCCCAAAGGATCAACTCTCGAACGCCGCCGGGGGCTGGTTCAGCTCGGTGTCTGGGCGTCAAAATGCACGTGGAATTCAGGGGGGGCCCGGCCGGGTCAGTGAGGTGATCCACCTGCAACTTGGAAAGGAAAACGCGGGGTGAAGCCAGGCCGAGATCCCGTCTGTTCATCGGTTTGGGCCGGGCAAGGTGCAAGACTGGCCCATATTGTATTATCAAGTCACTGACACTTCAATTGTGAGGAAGAATTTTATCATCAACTGAGCTGGATCGTCTACCCCCAAAACGTCTGCATCAACTGCCAAGCTGTCATGTGCAAAGATACTAGCAGACCCTCGATAACTTCCCCCTCAGTCAGTGTCCCTGACAAGGCTATTTTGATACGTGGAGCACGGAATGTCAAAGCACATGCAGCTCATGATACGCATCCACCTACGTGCATACGTACCAAACAAGAGAAAAGCAACATGCCCATTGTTTCGCAGATCCTCGCCGTTTTTTCTATGGTCTCTCCGACAAGGTATCCAAAAGCCCAATGTTTGAGCGAATCTTGATGTGCAACTCTAAGCTTAAGAAGCGACCATCACAATCCTCCCCTCGAGCTTGGGTCTAATCGCCCGTGTCCAGCTAACCTCACCCTCGCTGTCCTTGAGCCCCTCCACGCAGTCCTTGCCATCATCAACACCCGCAATACGACACCACTTCCTAAAGAACTTGCGCATCACCCTCAGCTCCCTGTCAGTGTCTCTGACTTCGGTCCGGTGTACGTCCTCATCCGGTGACTCTTCGTCGGACGAGTCGTCTTCTGCGTGACCAACTAAGGGGCTGACGCTTGATCTCCTTTCTCGGAGTTTGGCAGGTGTGAAATAGTCCCATCCCTTGTGCGAGTTGGTGGTGGTGTTGCCGTGTTTTCTCCTGTCTCCTGGCTGGCGGGTCTCGGTTGGTGACGCTGGCAAAGTGGGACAGCTGGAGGAAGTCTCTTGTACCACCTTGTCCCTATTTTGATGTCCTGTTAGTTTTCTGACGGGCTCTGCGCGTCCGAGTAAAGGGGGAAACAAACCAATGTCTTGCCAATGATGGACCCCATCTGGCCCACTTGTTCATGACAGTCAGCGCCATAAAATACTGCCTCAGCATCGCTGAGATCAGGATGCCGTTCTCTTCCGAAACAACCTCCTCGCAATCACCACCCTCGGATTGGATCAGCAAGGCTTTGTAGCCATCCTTTCCTCTGGCCATATACCCTCTAGTAGCCATGACATAGACCTTCTCCTTATCCAGCGGCTGACCGCCAATCTCCACCCACAACACCCTCTCCCCCACCGGCAGCGAAGGGTCAAACCTAAACTTGATATTCGACACCTGCGGAAACCTCCCCTCCAGCGCCGGGTACAAACTCACCCCGTTCTCCAGCGCGTCCCAGATATTCCTCCCCGCCGCCTTGATCACCACCACCGGATCCTCAAACGGGAAACAGTCCGTCACATCCTTCACCCTAACCGGACCCGGCGAGTAGATTTGATCCCCCCTTATCGTCCCCGCCGCCATCAGCGCACAGTCCGCCCCGTAATGCCCCCTCATGATATCACAAACCCAATTCCCAATGTTCGACTCTCTCGTCCTCACAGTCGTAAACCGCGCATCCAACGGCTCCGCCGTCCACCCAATCGGCTTCTCCAGACTCTTCTTAAGCTTCGCCGTCAAGCCCTCGACCAGCTTCTCCGTCTCCTGGTCCTTCTTGATCGCTCGTACAATGTCCCTCCGAACAATGTCCACGTCCCACTTCTTGGCCGTCCCTTCCAAGTCCTGATTCCGCCTCAGCTCGATATAACTCAGCTGTTTAAAATCCGCCCCTGATCTCAGCACATGGGTCCCGTTGATGTAACTATGCGCATAAAAGTGGTCGTGCCCGCCCAGAATAAGGTCAATCATGCCCCCTCCCAGATTCCTCGCAAGCTTGTTGTCGTTTGGCTCTCTTTGATGAGTGAGCGCGATAATCACGTCAGCGCCTTGCTCCTTCAGCTCCGGCACCAGCTCCTGCGCCACCTCACTGGCCGACCGGTAAACGATATCAGGCGGAAGGGAGTTGATCGTGTCCAACCACTCCCTTTCCCCGAGACCGATCAGCCCAATCTTGATCCCGTTTGACGTGGTGATCATGTGGGTCTTCTTCGCGTTACCCAGTGGGACCCCTTCGCCCAAAGCAGGATCAAGGACGTTGGCGAGGAGCCAGGGGAAGCGGCACTTGGAAGATAGATGGCGAAACTGCCTGACCCCAAAATCCAGGTCGTGGTTCCCCACGCAGGTGGCTAGGGTGCCGATGTTGTTCAGGATGGGGACCATGTGGGAGCCTTTGGTGATGGAAGATTCAAGGGAGGGGTTGAAGACGTCCCCCGAGAACAGGGGGACGAGGTCGGGGAGGTTGCTGTTGGGCTGGGGCGGGGAGCGGTATTCTTTTACTACTGTCATGAAGCGGGAGACGCCTCCGGCGGGTTCGGCCGAGGAGGAGTCGAGGTGGTAGACATCGTTGTAGTGGAGAATGCGGACGTCGGGGGGGTCGTTGACCGTGTCACGGCCCGAGGCAAAGGTGACGGTTGGTTCGGCGGTGGGGGTGTGAGATGCACTCATTTTGCTGGTGATTGGCCAAGACCAGATGAGTATGCCTTGACTGATGGGTGGTAAGAATGCTTCAGTACAGTACAGAGGGCGATGATGTCAGAGGGGTAAAAGCAGAGCTCATGGGGAGGATGTTAACGGGAAACGGAATTCCCCGGTGTGGTGTGCTGTGTGCCCGAACAGACACACTCTGCAGCGTGCGGTGAGGTATCGGAAATGGATGGCGGGGGTCGTTGATTGGAGTAAGCAGAACACAAAATCGCACAAGCCATGTCAAGAGATGACCCAGTAGTTTACACACATGCTGAGGATGAACTGGTGATCAGATCAGCTCAGATCAGATCCCCACATCCCCAGATACACGCGGTCAACACTGTCGATGGATAGGCGCGCCCTTGGGTGGGTGGTACCTAATCGATTATCCAATTGACCCCACCACGGAACTTGTTACAGTGCGGGGCATTATTGACTCGATGGTCTTCCACAAGACACAGAAGCTCAGCGTATGTACAACATGTCTCCAGATCCAATTGTTCGTCACGCTAGACGCGAGGGTATGTTTCCCACCGATTGCAGCTGTTCCAGCCCGGAATACACCGTCACACAAGCTTGGTATTGACTGGCACAACACAGATGTTCCCGCCATCCTCGAGCTGATCCGTGAACTCGCCGACTATGAACACGAGCTCAGCAGCGTCGAAGCCACCGAGGAAAAACTACTATGTACCATCGCCTTTGCCCCCTCCTCGTCCACATCTACCGTTCCTGCTGCCGACGAAACCGAGCCGACATCCTCAAACAAGCCAGCCCGCTGCCTGATCCTCCTGAGCCCCCAAGGCATCCCCGCTGGTATCGCGCTGTATTTCTACAACTATAGCACCTGGCGCGCCCGCCCCGGCATCTACCTCGAAGATCTCTACGTCAAGCAGAGCGAGCGCAAAAAGGGGTACGGCAAGAGACTGCTAGTCGAGTTGGCTAAGGAAGTCGTGGCCTTAAAGGGAGGGCGGCTTGAGTGGAGTGTGCTCAAGTGGAATGAACCCTCCATCAAGTTCTACGAAAGCATTGGCGCCAATATGATGAGCGAGTGGGTTGGCATGCGTGTTGACGGCGAGGGGTTGAATAAGTTGGCAGCGCTTTTGGACTAAGAGAGCCTTATCGTGCCGATTTCCGTCCCCTCTTTTTTGGGCCCTTGGTTTTGTTGCTGAGCGATGCGTCGACTGGCAGGGACTCAAAAAATTCCATCCCAGAGGTTGTTGCTGTTGGAGCCTGGAAAGGTGCCCTCGCCCAAGTGACACGATAGCCACCCTTTTCTGGGTCGCGCGTCCCCTTTGCAGTGAGGAGCCATATCGACTTGACAAGACGTTTCCAGAATTTGGCTGTGTATATGTGACGGTCCACTGGCTGAGTGTTCCCGTGTGGCGTGTTCTCATCCAAAGCCCCGCTGAGCAACCTTTGCTTCTTATTTTGTGCAACATCAACCAGGCCAACCGGCCTCGTAGCGTAGAGCTGCCATTTCCACTCGCCTGCTTGCGCGTCGGCATCTCCTGCCAAACTCTTCGCGGCAGACCTCCGAGAGGGTACGTACCATCCGGCCTCTTCAAATTTCCCTTCGGCCACCAGAGCAAGCCTGTCCCATTCGGATTCCGGCAACGGAGGAAGTACTCGGTCGGCCAGGCTGGCATATAGCTTCCTGACCTTCGTTCTCGCCACCTTTTCCGGGAACGGATTGCCGTACACATTCTCCTTTGGGATATCCTTGTCTGGCGAGACGGCGTGCTTGGGAAGCAGGGGCCCTCTGGGAGAGGATGGAAGACTTGTTTTTGCCTGGACCTTGGCAAATGCAAGAAGGGCCTCGGTATCCCACCCATCCAGCCAGTCTGGATCCCTATCAAAGCTCCACGCTCGGGTACCGCTCACTTGTGCTTCCAGTTCCTCGGTGGTAGCTGGGGGCGGGCGTCGTACCAGATTGCTAAAGAGGTCCCGGCGTCGACTGCCAGTGCGGCCAAAAGCTTTGAGCAGAATCTTCTGCATCCGGTTCATGTCACCGGCATTGGCAGCGCGCAAGACTCGGAGCTCATGATGGGCATCCTTGAGCTTCTTTCGAAGGCGGTCATTGTCAACGTGGCCCTTCTGATATCGACGGAAGCGGTCCTTGATCTGGTGATCGACATGTGGACGGGCCAGCGAAGGCAGGTATGACGATTCGCGGAGGAGCTGTCGATAGAGGCCAAGAGTGGTCGTTGGAGGGGGTAATTGAAGTGGTCGGGACATGTTGTGGAGAATCAAATCACCCAGGCTCCCGTGCCATGGCTGGCTGATGAAGCAGGCAGTGAGTGCTTCCACTGCTGTGCATAGGAGAAGAGTTGGGAAGAGGTGCCGTCGAAAAGAATGATGGTCTCCAGTGGGAGCTTGGACCACCTGAAATCGAGGCTCAACGGGTGCACGGTTAAAAAAAAAAGCAAGAAAAACACAACCTGCAAGGTAAAAAAGATAAAGAAAAGAAAAAAAGAGGATGGTCTGTGCGGCTGGCGCGTGAAGTGTGAGGCGCCAAGACGTGGCCCCACCTCGCTTCCGAGTAATTGAAGGGCACGCGACGAGAACAGAGGGCGCGCAGCAAGACAAGGCGCGAAAGAACACGAAAATCACACGTCTTAATTGATTAGGAACTCTATCCGTATCTTTGCTCCATACTTTGCTCCATACTTTGCTTCAACTACTTGGACCAACTGCTTGGTCTGTCGCTATATTGTACGACCTCTCCTCGACGGCCCACCACCGCTCGCAACAGACGGCCGATTTCTCTCCTCCCTCTGCCCTCCTCCCTCCGTCCTCCCCCCCCTCTCTCGAGAATATCGACGACAACCACCACGACATCACACTTAAGCATATCCTTAATCACGCCCCATACATACATAATATCTTTACCGTATCGTATTCTTCCCCGGATGGCCTGCTGAATGGCCTCGGCAACCGTCGCAACCTCTGTCGCTGCCACCTCCCATCGCCCGTCCTTCTCTGGGCCCGCCTCCACCGCTCTGATACCCACTCCCACCGCTCCACCTCCCCAGACTGCTGCCACTATGCAGTTGTCACAACAGATGACCGCCTCGCAGCAGTCTCATCAGTACCCCCAGCCCTCCTCCCAGCAGCCCTTCTCCATGAGCCAACCCTCCTCCCAGACTCTCAACTTGCAGTCTTCCTATCGCCAGTACACCGACCCAACACCACAGCCCGCCGAGCATGTTATGCCTATATACTCGGTTAGTCCTGGATCCTGAACTCCCTTTCTGGTGTGTGGACAGCTTCTAACTCTTTCCAGGCTCTCTACTCGGGTGTTGGTGTCTACGAAACCGAAGCCAATGGCATTACCGTCATGCGCCGCCAGAGTGATGGCTGGCTCAATGCGACACAAATCCTAAAGGTGGCAGGGGTGGAAAAGGGACGCCGGACAAAAATCTTGGAAAAGGAGATCCAGACGGGCGAGCATGAAAAGGTTCAGGGTGGCTACGGGAAATACCAGGGCACATGGATCCCTTTTGAACGCGGTCTCGAGGTTTGCCGTCAGTATGGCGTCCACGAGGTGCTCCATGCACTTCTCACCCACAAGCGGGGCCAAGATGGAGGAAGCGCCCCCGATGTCGACACGCCAACAAAAGAACAGGCCATGGCTGCCCAGAGGAAGCGTCTGTACAACGCAAGCTCTCAGGAGAGCCGCGGAGGTGGTGTTCAACAGGGTGGCACATTCTTCAAGAGCATTTCGTCAACCGCATCCCATGCTATCAATGCTATTAGCAAAGCCAGGTTCGAGTCGCCCGCTCCCAGAAATCGCAACCCTCCGTCTCGCGCTCCCAGCTTCCAACGCCAGCCGTCCATGCAAGATGCTGGTGACTTCCCACCAAACTCCCAGCACAGTTTTGTGTCCAACTATGGGGCCCCCGAATCCGCCTTTGGTTCTCAAGAGACACAGCCGGTGGTCAACGAGACGGTCGAGCCTGCGCGCAAGAGGCAAAGAATTCTCACACCCGCTCACAGTTTTGGAGGGCTCACCCCGACATATCCAAGTATGAACCCCTACGCCGAGAACTTTCCCGGGTCACCCACCGAGCCGAACGAGTCGTTCATCTATTCCCGGAACGAGCCGGAGTATGCTCCTGGTCCGCTGCGTCCGCTGCCATACGAAACAGCTCCCGAGGCCGAGGCGAAACGCAGCATGCTGATGCAGCTGTTCCTCAACACGGCCGGCCCTGACGAAAACCAAAAGAGCATCCTCCGCAACATGATCCCGCAAGAACTTGACGGTCCCATTGATGCTCAGAGCAACACAGCCCTCATCTGGGCTGCCACTCTTGCCCGGATGCCGCTCTTAAGAGCCCTCGTGGAGGCGGGATCTAGTCCATTCCGTGTGAACGCATCCGGAGAAACGGCCCTGATGAGGGCTTGTAATGCCACCAATTCCATGGAACACGGGTGCTTCCCCGATCTTCTGGACATCCTGGGCGGTACCCTGGATGTGAGAGATGACAAGGGCAGGACGGTGCTGCATCACATTGCCCTCGTCAGTGCGGTACAAGGTAGGAATGTATGCACCCGGTACTATCTTGAGAGCTTACTTGAGTGGGTGGTCCGCCAAGGGAGCAATCCAAGCAGTCAGAGCCAGTCTTATGGAAGCAACGGGCTTGCCTCGTCAAGAATGAACATTGGTCGGTTCATGGGAGAGATTGTCAACGCACAAGACAACCGAGGTGACACGGCCCTGAACGTGGCAGCGCGTGTGGGCAACCGAAGCATCATCTCACAACTCATCGAGGTTGGCGCAGACCCTGAAATCGCCAATACCGCCGGTTTACGTCCCTTGGATTTTGGCATTGGGCTGGCAGATGGACACTCTGCCAGTGGCGAGACCGGGGAGAGAAACGCTCCTCAGGGGTCGAGACAGAAGAGCAGGGAGAATAGCGACGAGGTTGTCAACTGTGGGTTAATTTCCTTGCCTCGTCATGCGACATCCTTACTGACTCGAACCTCAGCCATCTCTCATCTTATCAACGAGTCAACCTCTCAGTTCCAGGGCGAACTCAAGAAGAAGCAAGACGCTATCGACGCGCTTCACGGATCTTTGCGCACAACCTCGGCTCAGGTTGGCGAGGCTCGCCGCAACCTAGAAGCTCTTCAAGAGAAGCTTACTGCCCAGCAGCTCGCCCGTCAAAAAGCCTCCAACCTTGCGCTGGCCTGTGAGGAGGAGGAAATGGGACTTCGTCAACTCGTACAGCAACACCGTGTCTCCGTCGACAATCTTGGGCCTGAGCAGGACTGGGCCGCCGAACTCAGGGCGGTTCTCACCGAAGCAAAGCAGCAAGCAGCCGACGACACCGGAGTGGACGGCCACCTCGCCGCCGACGCGGACAAGCCACATCCCGCTGCTCGTCTCCCTAGTGCCGCCGTGTTGCGTGCCAGAATCAGGGCGGTTCACGCCAGAGGGGAGCAGACACGACACATGGTTGGTAGACTGAAAGCACGGAGCAAGCAGCGGGAGCTGCAGTACCGGAAACTTGTCTCACTCTGCACACGCCGGCCAGAGGCAGAAGTCGACCGGCTGCTCGAAACTTTGACGAAAGCTGTCGAGTCGGAGAAGGGCGAGCTTGAACTTGGAAGAGTCAGGAGATTTCTTGGGGGGGTTGAGGGTGTCGTTGCTTGAATATTTCTACACGTTGTCATTAGGAAGTGGTGTTCTCTTGCTTGCATTAGGATTGGCGTTGAGGGAGGATACTTGGCCTTGTCCATTGTCACACATACTGTCATCGGAGTCTTGGATGACTGTCCCTATGGACAATTATTCTGTGTTCTTTCGGTTGATCTTGTCGAACGGCCTGTTATTCAGGTCGAGTCTCTTTCTCTATCATTATACTACACTTCTTACCGCCATTCAGTATACCACACACACCAAGCATGGCGCCGTTGGCTTGCAAAGTTGATATTCGATAGAAGCTTTGGGGAACCGAGGGGAACCAGATGTTTGGCCGTTATATATTTACCAAATATTGAACATGATACATGTACCTACCCATATGCATGCTGCCGTACCCAAAATTTGATGCATCGAGGCCAGGTTTTGCCTCAATGATCTTTTCACCGGCGCTTCGCGCGCTGCCAGTGCAGCAACAGCAAGCCGACGACTCGCTGACAACGTTTCTGGTTCAACACGAGTTCAGCCGTACATGCACCCCAACGTTCGCAAGACTTTACGAGTATCTGAGTCGACCGGTTGCACTCGTTGCAAGCCAATCAGTGCTGTGTGTCATGCACTTCCTGAGAATGTGCTATGAGTGGGGGGTTAGGCAAGTGTGCCTTTACAACGGCGCCGGAGGATGTTAAGAGGCCTGGAGGAGGCGGTGGTGTACAGATAACACAGATGTTTGTTGGGTCTGACTTGATGCCTTCTTCACAGACGGCTACTTCTCATTTGAGCCAAGGTACCTATCAAACTTCACACTTCATACATCTCGAGCTTGGAACGAGCCTCCCTATACTCCCGCTCAATACCCTCAACATGCTTGCTCGACCGGGGCCTGATCTCGCAGGGAAACGGCAACGGGCTAGAGTTGAACCCGTCCGAAAAGGCAAATCTTTCCATTCATCAGTTCCTTTCTTGCAGACCTCTGATGGGGGTAAGGGAACACTCACATGTCAACGTCGATCTCTTTGCCGGTCTTTTCATCATTCGCAGGCTTCACATCAAATCCCCACAGTATCCTTGCAATGTTGATACTGACGGACGCCTGGCCGAGGTGCATCCCCGGACAAATTCTCCTACCCCACCCAAACGCGCTGTGGCCGGTTGTGCCGGGGTAGGCTGCTATCCTCTCCTTGTCCAAGAAACGCTCTGGGAGAAAAGTGTGGGGATCAGGGAAGTCCTTTTCATTGAGGTGGACTGTTATTGTTAGTATGAGCTCTGTTTGAAAGACTTCAGCAGAGAAGGGATACGTACTACTCCACAAAGGCGCGATGATGGTGCTCCCCTTTGGGATGTACATCCCCTTGTACCAGTCATCTGCCGTGGTGGCGTGTGGGGTGCCACCCAAAACAGCGATGGGTCTCCAGCGGAGGGTTTCGGAAACGATGGCGTTGATATAGGGGAGATTCGGCAGGTCGTCAAACGTGGGCATTCTGTCTCGGCCAACAACATCATCGAGCTCAGCTTGGGCTTTTGGGATGAACGAATGCCCGAATTTGACACAAGCAAGCATGAACGACGCCAAGGATCCTGCGGACTGTTGTTTTTTTTGTTTGGTTAGTCTTGAGGGGAAAAAGGGGGCTGGTTCAGAGGTAACAACATACCGTCTCCACGCCAGCTCCAAAAGGTGTTCCTGCCGTATACGCCACCTCCAGGTCGGTCATTCCCAGTCCTTTTTGTTCATCCAATAAGTGCTTGGCGAAACAGTCCGGCAATCTTCCCTCGGCCATTCGAGACTTGACATCGTTCATCAACGAGGTGTACATCTGAACGTCCTTTTCCCTTTGTTCCAACACCATTCTCTTCCAAGGGGCAAGAATGGCGGGGACGTACTTCAGAGCAGGATAACGCTCGACTGCATATTTACCTGGAATACTGTCATGCGATCAGCTAACTGAACCTGTTCGTAGGTGGGATAGGGGAAAATTACTTCACCAAAGTCAACCTCTCCATCGCCAACCTGTTCATCTCAACCACCTCGTCCTTCCTCACGTCCGTCACCCTCCTCCCGTACGTCACCATGACAACCACACTGGCCGCATACCGCTCCATCCACTCCCTAAATCCTTCAGGTTTGTCGAGCAGCTCTTTCATCAAAACTTTGCTCTCCAGGCTCTGAATCCACCTGTACTTTTCTGACTGTCTCGCCATGAACCCGCTATGAAGCAGCTTCCTCCATCTTCTCCAGAAATCATTGTACCCAGCCATCAGCCCTCGCAAGTTGTTGGAGAGCAGCTCCTGGCCCATGATGAACCGTGGGCGGCTGGAGTAGATGCTCCCTTTGCGCTCGAGGAGGTCCCATGCTGCTTGAGCTGAACCTAGAAGGATGGTGGGCGTGGGGCCGAGTTGGAGGTAGACTACGTCGCCGTATTGTTGGTGGAGTTCTCGGAACCAGAGCCAGGGTTTGGAGATGCCTGTTTTGAGGGTTGGTGGTGAAGGAGGGAGTGAGGAGCGGTGGCGGGAGAGGTGATAGTTTTGTTTCAACTAGTTGAGTTAGCAGGATGAAACCATGTGCAAGCGGAACAGATGCCGAAACTCACACGTGGATAGTTGAGGATGAGATATGTGATTCCTAACCCCAGGGCTACTGTAATGAAGAATGTTGATAGCATCTTGAGATAGTCAAAGGTACATCTCTCCTCACCAGCCATTTCGAAAAAAAAAAAAAAAAAAAAAAACCTTGACAACAAAAGAGTGTTGAGCCTACGACTCGAGACGTTTCATGTCGTAATAAGCAGCTGAACGCACCGCAATTGGATGCCATTCCCCCTCATTCCGACACTGCCATCTCGGAGATCGGATGTGTATACCGACGGCGAAATCACAGCTTCCACGGTCGTCAAATGCCGGGTAAATGAATCCATTTCCCCAGCATGAGCTTGCCCGCATTCTTGGCGGCAAGCTTGAGTGGTGACCAATTGGGGTTTTTTTCCTCCAGGAAGCTACTCCGCACGTCGGGAACCGGGTCATGCCACTCTCACTTGTCTAAAGGATGTCATTTTCAGCCGTTTTATCATTCATTTCTCATAAACACCATGTGCCTGGCAGCTATTCTGTGAATTTCCATATCTTCATAATTAGATCGTAACCTTGACCACCTGTCCTCCGGTCAGATTTCCGGCTACAGCACCTCCTGTTCCAACATAAATGTGACCCCCGTCAAGGCCCAGAGCAACGGACGTGGGCGTCTTCAATGTGATGCCCGTATTTCCAGTTGCAACACCCCCAGGCCCGAGAACAACCGTCTGCGCAGTGGTCCCGTTGTTGTATCGCTTCACCTTGAGCAACGACCGATCCTGCCAGGCAATATAACCATCCGTATCCCCATCCACCACCAAGTCATCCAGCGAGTTCGTAAACCCAACAGGATCATCGCTCGTCGCCGTCATCAACACCTCCACCCTCCCGACTTTATGCCCCAAACTGTTAACCTTGAACCGTCCGTAAACCCCCCTCGCACTATTGGTGAAATACACCCATCTCTGCCCGCCGTGCCGCTTGAGAAACAGCCCGTTCACCCCCGTGATCCCCAGAGACCCGCTCACGTTTGCCGGGTCCCCAAACAGCAACGGGTCCGCAAAAGCGACGCTGCTCGTCCGGGTGACGGTGTCGACCCTCAAGATCCTCCCGCCCCGGGAGTCGGCGCTGAGAACGACATTCCCCACCGCCACGAGCCCGTTCGCACTAATGACCCCGGGAACGGGGATTGTATCCACCACCGTCGCGCTCGACGCGTCCCACCCCAGCGACACGACGTACACGTTGACCGTGTTGTTCAAAAACTCAAAGTTGTCCCCGAGGATTCCAGCGGTGACGGCGTAGCGGTTTGCGCCGGATAACTTGGCGATGCCGGTCTGGGAGGTGGAGTTGGGGAGGGTGGTCACCACCGAGACGGAGGAGGTGACAGGGTTGAGGATGTGGAGCGGTGAGTTGGTATCTGGGCCGAAGTGGACAAAGGAGGTGAGGAGGAGGCGGGCGTCGGGGAGGACGAAGAGGTTCTCGATGAAGATCGGGTTGGTGGGGGGGAAAGAGAAGATTTCTGTGGCGATGTGGGAGAGGCCACGGAAACTTCCTCCCCTGGCGGCGGCGGCAAGGGGGAGGAGGGCGAAGGGAAATCGTGACGGTTTCATTTCTCCTCCTTCTGCTGTGGCCGAGAGGGTGAAAGTGAGGATGAGCTATCTAGAAGCCAGGTGTAAGCCGCAACGCTGTTATATACCCCAAGTTGAAGGCATCATCAGTATCATCCGTGAGGCTATTGACAGGGGCTGGGGGGTCCGCTGTAACCCCTCCCCAGAAAATGCAACCAACGTCCCACCTCCCTAGCCTAGAGTAAGATGGTGCGGGCTCGGCTTTGGCATGGCAGACGTGCCGAAACCGCTCCCAGAACTGCAGAAGAAGCGGGAAACGTGCAGTGAATCCCACGGTGAGGGTAGTCTTCGGTACGTCTTCTTGGGAAGGGTTTAGCGGGCGTTGAACTAGAGCTGCTGCCAAGGCAATAGGCACTTTGTAGCCTTGGTTGGCTGCTGGAGCCACAAATCACCCGGGTGCCGAAAGAAAAGCAAAAGAGACGGAAAGGGGTTAGTTGGACGTAAAAATAGAGTCAGGTAACGGTGATTGACATGATTATGAACACATGTGAAGCCTTCTTGTGATGAGAACTTTCACAGGACCACCTCGATGCAAGTCCTTTTCAAACCCTGAAATATCACATTCCAAGCACTCTTGATTCGATCAACCTGTGTACCTATCCCAGCTTCGTACCAACATGAAGCCACATGATGCTCAGGTATACACTGTAAGCATCATCTGTACTCTGGACGCCCACCCTTCCTATGCGCCAACCCTTGAGTCGGTCTGTTGTTGCCCACCACTGTCACCGACGTATCATCCTTCCCTCTCATCCTCAGCCTCAGACCTGTCATCCTTTGCCACCCCAAGAACAACAAACTTGTAAGCGCTCCTAAACAAACAATACAACCAAAACATATTCAACAACTGTAACAAAGCCAACAGACTAAATGTGATGACGTTCGCCAGCGGGGACTTGTACTGTCCAGCCTCACAATCCATCACATATGGCCCAACAGTGCTGAACTCCCCCAGGCAGCATCGAGTACAAGATCCGCAAGTTGATGTAGTGCCGCAAGTAAATCCACATGACGATACACAGCCCAAACGACCAGCCCTGCGCCTTGCTCTCCACGTAGTTTAGCGATTTTGATAGCGAAGGAAAAAAGTCGCTGATGTCGTGAGTAATGTAGACCGCGGTATCCATATATGCAAAATGAAACCGGTAACTCAACGCCGCAGGCGCCACCGTGACGACGTGGTGTCCGATGAGCTGGTTGAAATCCTTGCGGCGAGCTTCCAAGCCCAACACCATCAACACGGCCTGCTACATCCAGAAGGCGGCCTGGAGGAGGTAATAACACTTGAACCCTGCCTCGTGGGTGCGGTGCGGGAAACCCTCGTACATTCCGTGCGTGTCAAAGTACCAGACTGGGGTGCGATGCATGAGATACATCCCCCAGGGTCCGATGATGGCGATGTACAGGGCTGTGTACATGTTTTCGGCGAAGCGCGCTCGTTTGGCGCGTGAGAGTATGCCACATTTGAGGGTGAGGGGGTTGAAGATCTCTTGCATGCAGAACTCGCGTGTAAAGGTAAGGAAAACGGTGTAGAAGATGACAAACGCGATGTCACGGGGGCCTTTGCCGTACTGCGCTGGAGTGAAGCCATCTCCCAGCTTATAGGATGGAAGGATGAATGGATAAACTGGACTTGGCTCGGTCGGGTTGATGGCGTAGGCTAGCAAAATTGCAGCTGTGAGGATCAAGGGCAACCCACGAGCGGCGGAATGAGGCGGTTAGTGGTTCTTTTCTTATCTTGACACGACGTTTGGCGTCAGGCGTACTGGGAGCCATTTTCGATATGGAGCGTGCTTTTGATGATGAGAGTGAGAGCACCGAGGTTGCCATGGTCAACCACAGACATGACGGGAAGAGGATGGGAAGCAGGAGAGGATGAGTGAGGCCTTGTATTTAAATGTGGGTATGTAAACAGTCAGTCTGGTTCCGCACCAATGATGTGGCTTAAACGGATGATGCATGCTGGGCCAAAAGAGCCCCAACAGCATCCCGTTGTCGCTCGCTCGAGTGGAAAGACCAACCAACAAAATGATCTAGATTACAGGGGTGATATTGGATGGCTGCCATCGATGTTTTTGCCTGCTTTACCTCTTGCCAGGCGTTCAGGGGGCGTGCGAAAAAGCAATGCAATCATGAACTCTGTACAATGTTGGATGGTGTGCGCTATTTGTATGAGGACCTACCTCAGCTGATCTTCTCAGGTACATGTGCCTCCCCTTCAGAGCCCGGACTGCATCCTTGCACCCAGCTCTATCACATCCCGCACTGCAACATCACGATCATCACCCTGAGACTTGTGAGAGTCATCCAAAACAGGAAAGCTTGACATGGCTGGCAGATTTTCCAGTATTTTGCGCGGCAGCAATGCCACCCACGGTAACTGAATACACCCCAAGTAAAAACACAATGCCAACCCCTGAAATACCGCAAAGAAGCGACCATTCTCTGGTCGAACTTTAGCTTGGTGAAAGGCGCCACAATGAGTGGAAGACAGAGCGATAGGAGTATTGTTCAACTCAGTGAAGAAGATACGATTTGGATCTGTCGTGTCCGAGACTGTCATGACGGTCGAGCTGGAGCGAGAAGCAATTGTTGTCGCTTGATGAGTATAGAGTGGCAGTGTTGTGGTAATATCCGGTAAGGCTGTAAGGTATGGCACTTAAGTAGGTAATAAGATGTAAAACAGATGCGGGCTTCTTCCCATTGGGACGCTTGCAACTGTACACCTCGATTTGTAGAGCTACTATAGACTTTTTTTTGATAAACAGCAGCAGCCCTTTCTGTACCAGCATCAGTGAGGATGACTAGGTACTCTTGACATCTTTAAGCATGGTAGAGAGACAGGCCGCAGAAACTTGGTGGTGCTGGTAAATGGGGGCAAGGTAAGCTGTGGCATAAATGCATTGTCGTTTAAGGAGAAAGAAAAGAGGAAAGGGAGGTTGGTAACCGAAGCCGATATAGCAACCAGGCTTGTAGATAGAAAATATATAACGAGATGAGATAAATAACTATGATGAGGAAGAAAATAGTATAGCTGTGTGTACATAACAGTAAAAACTAAAAAATAGAAAAGGCCGGGTGGATAGGTATCAAGCAATACAGTTGGCAATAGTGTTGCTGTGCGTGGGAGATGAAGGTCTAGCTCAGAAACAGTTGAAATTTTCAATCAGAAGAGAATAATACATGACTGCTCGCCTAGGTAGGTAACTACTTCATTTAAATCCGCTTTGATGTGCGAATATCACCCTGATCGTGGCCCGGGCCAGAACTGACCTGGGGCATTCGTCACCGAAGGGGTAGGTATGCTAGCAGGTTATTAGTATGTGGGACGCAGTCATTTCTACTGATGATAAGAAGCATGTGATGGGCGGATATGCACGGCAATTCCCTTACTATCATTACCCCACTTAACTCAAGTCAGGAGGGTCAAAGTCGGAAACACATCCTAAAAAGATATCAGAACTTGGGATGCAGCGCTCCATCACGGGAGCAACTATTTTGGGTTAGGTAATTCACCTCCCCAAAGTCTGCGGTTGCTCCTGCTCCTTGGGCCAACTATTTCAAGCACTACATGCGGCTGTTTTCCCCTCTCGACAACCTACTACATTGAACTCATCAGCCAACAAACAATCCACAATCTCTACGCCCAAGATGCGCTTCGCCATATCATTCGGGGTCCTTGCCTTTGCCATCACTGCCGCTGCTGCTCCGGCTCCGGCTCCGCAGGACCAGCTTCCTTGCGTTAAGCTTCCTGAGGCTTTCTGGACCTGCATCTCAGATTGCCTCTACAAGATATGCGTCAACGTCCCGGATGTTGTTCAATGTAACAAGGACTGCGACGCCAAGTGCAGTAC
Source organism: Podospora pseudopauciseta (assembly GCF_035222475.1). Taxonomy (NCBI): domain Eukaryota; kingdom Fungi; phylum Ascomycota; class Sordariomycetes; order Sordariales; family Podosporaceae; genus Podospora; species Podospora pseudopauciseta. Next base: position 92,352 of record NC_085893.1, on the reverse strand, counting down.
GCCTTCTCCTCCTGCTGCCTTTACTTATGCATGTTCTAACAGTGTTGACAGAGGCCATCTACGCTCCCGACTGCGAGCCTGGTCCCCACTAAATGGACGGTGCATGTGGGCACATATATGTTTGGCCAAGGCTATTCACAATAAGAGGATGCTTTCTATTGCGAGGAATGATTAGATAAGCGCGGGCTACCGCCGCACCTACCTATAGAGTTGCATAGGTATCACAGAGAAGATCACTCTTCATCGATAATTACACATGAGGTATGAGGTAGTGAAAGTCATGGCATTTGTGTACTTGAGCTTTGCTCATATCCTTCATGTGTAAATGTACCATGAGAAGTGGGGAAAATCACCAGCGTTTGCAGTTTATTTTGGCAGTTGCATACAGTTCTGTTGGAGGTGGGGCTGGGGTGATGCAGCTAAGGTAGAAATGGTGACATCATTTTGGGTCCACTGCTCAACTGAGCTTTATGTAGGTAGGTGTGTACATTCATTCTAGTTATCTACCTCGTGTCCAGCTCACTTCAGGATTTTGCACCAAGCAGAGAAATGACCATTATGACATTTTACAGCCTCCTATTGCACCTCTTTATACTCATTGGACCCTTTGCTGCTGGGGCAATTGTTATTGTCAACGAGCAGCATCCTCTCCCGAAGACCGGTAATAGTATCTGGAACACGCAAGACGATGTACAGAAAGCGTACGATATGTTTGACTGCTTGCTCCTAGATGACCAAACTAACGTGAGGTACTACATTGTAGGCTCCAGGATGCCGAAATCATCCCTACTGGTAAGTTTATATTATCAGAGCTCATGTTGATCACCAGGGTAGATGCTGAGCTTCACCATAGTCATTGACGATTTTCTTCCTTCACTTTTGATGAACGCCACATGGTCTTCCCATCATCACACTCACGCCGACCTTGGCAACACCCTCGAACCTTCCTTGCTCGAATCAGCTCCTTCAGTAAAACTGATGGCGTCCAAGCCTACCCTCTGGAAGAAAGGCGTTACTTACGTTATCGCCATGACGGATCCGGATGCTCCATCGCGCGATGATCCGAAATGGTCCGAGTTTTGCCATTGGATCGCAATAGGCGTGCCGACCTCATCTGGGATTAGCCCTACCTTTTCTGATGAGATCATGGGGTACAAGCCTCCATCACCGCCCGAGAAGACTGGGAAACATCGGTATGTTCTGTTGGCATTTGCCCCTGCCAACGGTACTACTGAAAAGCTACACTTGTCGCGGCCGAGTGCAAGAAAGCATTGGGGATATGACGTTGGCAATGATGGAGACAAAGACACGAAAGGGGTCAGAGAATGGGCTGCAGAGAATGGGCTTATTCCTGTTGGTGAGTCATTTTTCCAACCAAAGTAACGCCATACCTTACCTGCCACAGCAGTCGCTCATATCTTTCAGGTGCCAATTTCTTCTATGCTCAAAACAAGAAGCAGTGAACCAAGTGAGGGGTTTTGATTGCCTTGGTATTCGGAAGCGAAGCCGAGCCTGAGTGGTCTTTTTTCATGTTGAAGGGTTGCTCGGCTGGCCGCGGCTTGCTAGTTTGTGAACACAAACCCCTTTCTAGCCGACTGACGGCGTCCCCACACCGGGACATGGGGCACTGTGAAGAGTCCGCCCTTTGGAATACAATCGGTATCACGTTATTATCCAAGTTATGCACGATGCAAGTCCAGTGTGGGGAGATGTGGTACCAACTTGGCCCTAAACCGTTGACTGGGCAAGTGGGGGTGTAGATCAGTTGAGGATCCATGTGCAAGGGTTTCACTATTTGATGTCGAGTCATCCTTGACTCATGACAACCAATCCATTTGACGAGTTATTAGGGCATGCTTATTATATTGTCCACCCTGATCTGAACTGCTTCATTCCTAGTACTCCGAGCATCCCAGTCAAACACTAAGTCATCATGGGCGACACCACTTCAGATTTACCCACATGCGGCCGGACCAGGTCTGAACCTGTCAAGTTTGGCCGCGCCCTTCGCGACTCTGAATTCTTGTTCGATCCTTCGTACCGCAATCTCAACCACGGTTCGTCCATCTCCCGGTCTTTGCTCGTCCTTTTAGCCAGGCTGCAAACAATCAACTTACTGACACCGTGGCAGGCTCATTTGGCACCATCCCCTCCCACATCCGCAACTTGATGAGGCAATATCAAGACCAAGCAGAAGCGAAGCCCGATCCCTTCATCCGATATACATACCCTCAGCTCCTCGATGAGTCCCGCGCTGCCGTGGCCAAGCTTTTGGGTGTCCCAACGGAGACATGTGTCTTTGTGTCCAACGCCACCATGGGCGTCAACACGGTGCTCCGTAACATCGTGTGGAACAAGGATGGGAAAGACGAGATCCTGTACTTCGAGACTATCTACGGCGGGTGTGCAAAGACGGTGGATTATGTGGCGGAGTACAGCCGTGGATTGGTTCACAGTCGATGTGTGCCCATTCTATACCCCTGTCCAGACGGGGATATCGTTGAGAACTTTGAGAAAGCGGTGCAAGAGGTGGAAAAGGAGGGGAGGAGAGTCAGGCTGGCTCTGTTTGATGTGGTCAGCTCGAATCCCGGGGTCCGGTTCCCTTTCGAAGCCATCACTGCTTCATGCAAGAGGCATGGGATTCTATCGCTCGTTGATGGCGCGCAGGGGATAGGCATGGTAAAGCTTAATCACCTCGGCGAGGTTGATCCAGATTTTTTTGTGTCCAACTGTCACAAGTGGTTGCATGTGCCGAGGGGTTGTGCGGTTTTTTACGTCCCTTTGAGGAATCAAGGACTGATCAGATCGACGGTGCCGACTTCGCATGGGTTTGAGGCGGCTGAACTGCAGGGTGGGAACTTGAAAAGGGTGAACCCGCTGCCGCCCAATGGGAAGGGCTATTTTGTGAACGGCTTTCAGTTTGTGGGGACGGTGGATAACGCGCCTTACCTGTGTGTCAAAGACGCGATCAAGTGGAGGGAGGAAGTTCTTGGTGGTGAGGTGAGAATTAGAGACGAGCTGATCAAGATGGCAAGGGAAGGGGGCAGGCTGGTGGCGGAGGCGTTGGGAACTGAGGTATTGGATAACAAGGAGGGAACGATGTCTGCATGCGCCATGACCAATGTGGCGTTGCCTTTACCGGCAGAGGATATCGAGGCAAGTGGAGAGGAACCAGCAGTTCATTCCTACGTCCTCGGCACGCTCATGGAGGAATATCAGACTTTTGTAGCAGTTTTTATCTTTCAGGGAAGGTGGTGGGCCAGGCTCAGCGCGCAGGTTTACCTTGACTTGCAGGACTTTAAGTGGGTTGGAGGAGTGTTGAAGGATGTTTGTGACCGGGTAGTGAGAGGTGAGTACAAGAAGAGCAATGTACCTGACACTTCTGTGTAGTGGTTTTATTGGGTAGCCTATCCAGCCTGAAGCTACGAGCCTAGGTATTCTACAGCAGTTTCGCCTTTGTCCGATTGGCCCAGTCTTTTAATTCCTGAATCTTCTCAACATGCATGGGTCCAATCACTTCCACCTGGTGAATGTCTTCATCTGCCGCCTGTAGACTGTGACTGACGACAGCAAGTGCCGAGTCTTTCCAATGCTGCAGTCCACTGTGGTGATTCCTGACAAGGACCCAGAAAAAGAAAACCAGTGTGATCAGCTGCACTGCTAGCGGGAGAACAAGCCATGCCCACTCAACCTTGTAATGCACAATAGAGTAGACACTAATACCGGTAGCGGTTACATCGCTGGTTGACCGCAACTGAAGAGTCATGCTCTCCGCCATTCTTTCAAATCTTTCAATGACAAGTTGGTCAGTAATGTCACCTCCGAGAAAGGCATCCCCCATGCCGGAAGGCCGATGAATCCGACTACGATCGGGCGGCTCGCCTGCATAAAGCGTGCCCATGAATCGTGTTGAGGTGAAAAGCAAAGTGAGGGCCCCAATGTCTGCCAAGGACACCTTTAATGGAATTGTCGTTCCGGAGGAATCCACCACTGTGTCAAAAACACCGATGAACCTCCCGTCATCTTGTCTTTCTACAACGCCAGACTGAAGCCGAATCAACTCTTCCTTTCCGATCGTGAGTTTGCTGTCGGATACAGAGATATCGGAATAGCGATAGGCGACAAGGCTGAGGTCACATTCGGTAACCTGCATCTTGCTGCTGACGAGTTCAAAGTTGCGAGGATCCAACTCTGATCGAAATACAGCCATGCGAGCAATAGTGTGACCCACAGTATCACCAGTCCAGTCGAATGGAGAGGTATTGATGTTTTTGATTTGGTGCCCAAGGAGGGACTTGCTTGCAACAACAACAACGGGTTGGTACGAAGTGAACGAGAAGCGGGTGTCCAATGTGACATTTCCCGGTGTCGTGATATTTATACCTCGAGGGGAACCTTCGATGGTATCGTCCCACCCTGAAGCACGTAGAGTTGCTTCTGTGACATTCGCACAATCACTGCGAAAGCCTAGCGAGACATAGGGCTTGCTCGCCCCGGGATCTGGCCATGTGCAGTTCGAGGTACAGTTGAATATAGCAGGGCCATCAAGGTTGAATAACCCTCTGTAGATTGCACCCTGCATCGGGCTGTCGGCAGTTGCAGCTTCAACTTGGAAGGCACTTGGCAAACTGGCGTCAGCACTACCGCCGGCGGCAAAGTTTGGACGCCCACTAGCGATGTACTGATGAGCAAGCCCAAATGAGGCCTTCCCGTCGTCACTTGGCACATCCCACTCGGTAAGCTGGACCGTCTGTTGATAGAATGGACCGACGGCGAGTGACAGGATCATGGCAATAGCACCTAAGCTCGCCAGTGTGTTCATCCTCTTCACTAATAGCTCCAGGCATTTCCATAGAGTCCCTCTGCTGGTCCCGTCCAACAGATCCAGATCAGCCAACGAACGATTCTTGGCCTTGAAATACACCCATTTGTACTGGCTGATAGCACTACCGAGGACAAGCGTGGTTGTGGCGTTCGCAGCTGTCGCCAATATAGACAACGTCGTTGGAAGGCTGATGATTTCCGCAAGTTTGCTTTTATCGGTCCAGTCGGTAATCGGACGCCTGTTGAATGCACAGAGAATAGCGATGATGGCGACTGAGCATCCAATAGTGACAACCATAGACACTACTTCTAACCACCAGGCGTGCCACCAGGCCTGACTCCGAGCTAATCCGGTCTCGTGTTTCTCTGGGCCTTGGTTAAAGGTATAGGCCTCCGTCACAGCCACTTGTGGCTCGCTTTTGAGCTGGTGTTCGGGGTTGAATGGATCGTACTCCATGCTGTTGAGTAGATAAGGAGGTAGAGACAATGACACGCAGTTCACTGATGATGTCTGGGAGGGGCTGGAAGGGGATAAGCGGAGGGAACATTTTCGTTCGGCCGCAAGGATTTTGCCCCTTGCACAACATGAAGGAAAGATGTGATTGATCGCCGACGCTAGCTACCAACAGCAGCATATTGCTGTTGGATTGGTCATCCTGACCCACTATAAGCAAGACTATTACCTTGGCAGTGGGACCTGAGCCACTCGGTCTGGCTTTACCGTGCTATTTGGAAACCCTCTTCATATAATATCAAAATTAACGTAATTATTTACTTTATTAACGTTAACTTATAAGCTTGTTAAATAAATAGAAAATAATATAAAAATTACTTTACGGAAATTTATCTTAATGATTCTTTTATTAATTGTTTTATTACTTAACAAAGCTTATAAGCCTAAGTACTAAAATCTTTTAGTAATATTATCAATTAAAAAATTAATAAGTAAAATCTTATTACTGAATTAATTATTATTAAGTTTAAATTCTTAGTACTTTTAAAAGCTATTAAAGAAACTATATATAAATTTCGTTTAATGTAAAAGCTAATTAATTAATCTATTAATAATAGTAGTATTTTACTCTAATATAAATAATACTTTAATAATTTGGTTTATTATAGTAAATATTAATGTTTTATAAGCAAAATTATAATATATCGACATTTATATTATTAATTAATATGTTTATGAAATCATAAAACGATATTATAGTTAAAAATAGGAAAGCTAACTAAAATAAAAACTTAAAATTAAGTTTAAAATTATTACAAGAACATAAAAAAGTATAACTTAAAAAGAATTTATAATTGATAATAATAAAGATATTAAAACAATATTATATATTATTACATAAAAACTAAGGGACTATTTTAAAAATACTAAATTTCGAAGGACATTAGCATTATGGGAAAACTTAAGTTAAAAAAAGAACACTTAACTACTTTAAGTTAGAGGTTATTTGGATAGTATATAAAATTAGTTATTTCAATTTACAATTAATAAAAACTTTATTTTAGTAATAGAACCTAAAGCTATTAGGTCCGGCCTCACCGTACTACCTAAAGACTCTCGCTCGTATAATAATCACCTTATACCGTATTTGACAATTGCTGCCTGCCATGTAACGTTTGTTTCAAGTAGATTGGACATTTCCCGCCCCAACAATTACAGCACCCCCTGAGCTAGCTTGTCACAGTTAAGCCAACAGGACGGACAGTACGAAAGGCGCGGGACGCCCTCAGCCAATCGTTAGATTAGATAAGAACTAGCCAATCAGGGGATGATCACCATGATCACGGAATAGGCCAGTCAGGACGTGATCAGGGCGGCTTGGCCATAATCAGTTCAGAATCCTGAGGTCTATATATACGGAGGAACTGGCCGGTGTTAGATAGACAGTTCCGCAGTATGCAATACAAGTCACAATCGTTAATATCTTGACTATTGTGATTGAGACAAGCCCATTTTTTGTACACTGTTTAGCTGTACCGAACCAGGATTGTTCAGAAGTGCCTTCTACTAGTATCCCTTTCAGAGGTTCTGGATAGGGGTTCGTCACACCGCGTCAAATCTCTTGGCTGCATACTCGCTTGCTGACTTGGCTCCTTGGGAAAAAATGCGAGAACGCTGCCCAACCCGCCCCCAAATTGCCAAGATGCCAGTTCTGTACATTCAGCGGCCATCCCACACTTGCGGGCCAGGCATCTTCCTGCTGTTGAGCTGTTGAACCTGTCGGTTTTGTCAGCAGCCCCATTGCCTATCTTTCTAGACTGTATCATGGCATCACTCACGTCATCAAAGTCCCATATATTGAACACCAACTTGCCATGTTCTTCTGCCTCGTGTGCCTCGGGGAACCGTGCTGTCGGTCCTGGGCTAAGACCGGTGCTCTTCCACCCAGCGTTCAGCACTTCAACGTGGGCACAAGAAGGGTAGAACTCGGCTCCACCTCTCTGGCTGGCCAGATGCAGTGCCACATGCTCAAATCGTAGCAAATACTTCCCCGGTGGGGTGGCCGTTGGGATTTGGAATGTCAGTGGGTCTGCAAGCAATCGCCTGCGATTGGAACAAGTCCACCATTAGCACGCGCATCTTCGCTCTAAGAGGAAAAAAAGGCAGGAGGTTGAAAGAAAGCGTGACGTACCAAGTTTGTTGATATGTCGACTCTGCTGTGAGGTTGGGGTATGTTCCAAACTCCCAAATCTTGAACCAGTCACCGTCACCCGCGTAATTGGAGATGGTTTTTCCAGGAGGGACGGCAGAGAGGTAAGCAGCGTATGCCCCGGGATGATGGATCCAAAATGTAGGCTTGAACCCCACGGTGTCGCCTGCTATGATTGTCAAGACATTTGTTGACTGTCCATTGGCCCCTGCTCGGTTACATCGAATGTCGTTCTTGTCGGTGATGAGAAGTGGCGTTTCAGCAGGGACGGGGCGGATGTACTTGAAAGGAGTGAATATTGTGTCGTTATGGAGAAATTGGTGGAAGATATCTTTGAGCGTTTCTGTAGTCAGTATAGCTTGAAATATGTGTACCTACCTACAAGGTATTGTTTACTGATTTTCCAGGGAGTACAAGAAAGCGCTTACAGTGGGATAGGGCCCCTTGAGGGAGTGACAACATGAAAATGATTGCTGTATAAAGTTGCATCTCGATCGGAGACTTTGCAAAGAGGTTCATGGTGGTTCGCGTCTTAAAGGGTCGCTGGTGCTAAAGCTCTCCATAGGATTATTTTTGCACTCGAAGAGAGCATATATAAGCCGGCACCATACGCACTGGACCTCTCTTCATGGAAAAATTGCAACGGAAAAAATTTGCCTAAATCTTCATGGCCGCATTATAGTTGTTCGATCAAGGTCGGCAAAAACTTCGTGCTAGCCGGTGAGGTTTGCTCTTCCAACCCCCTGACATGCAGCCACAACAGGGAACGGAGTTTGAAAACAAGAACCCTTCTTGTAGTAACGGTCAGAAAATGAGAACCACTAACGTTTATTGTAAGGAACTGCGGCTGTTCTACCATGGCTGAACCATCTCAGTAACGTTACCATTGCCCAGTGTCCACCCGTTATGTGCAACGTCAAGGCTACATTAGAGGTCCTGATTTCGACATCAGGGAACTACCAAGCAAGGTTTCCATTGGCTTGGAAGCTACCTACAGACGGCAATTAACAAAATACCTATCTAGCTAGGTAGGTGCCTAATGTAGCATTAAGGATATAAAGGCAATCGCAGTAGCGAAAAGCCTAGATAGGTACGTATACCACTGCACATTCGACCGGGTACCTAAAGACTCCGGGCAACTTGACAACTGGAAAGGTGTCATTGCATTCTAGGAAACATCATCAATGATTAAGATACCGTGCTGGCGGCCCCTGTGTATCCAACCTGTCTGCCCATCTGCCAACAAGAAGTCCATGACCTTTGACTGTGCATCACTCATACCATACCGAGTCCCTTGCGCATAGGGTAGCACTCAACGGTGGACTCCGGATCTCCCCAACGCCCCGGCTTCTGCCCCTTCTCCCCGAGAACTCGCCAAAACATCTTCCCCTTCTCCTGTCCCGTTCTCTATCTATTACCGACTTGTATCGTTTCTGCTTGAACTCGGCAAGGTGTCCTTGCTCGTCTGTCCAAAAAAGTTTCTCCTCCACCCACGCGGAACGAGAAGCTGGCAACAGCACCACGACGTGAACATCCCTCCCAGTATGCCGTTTCCCTTGGAGCGGCTGCTTCATGGAGCACCGCCGGAAGCGTTCACCTGATGTCGTCTCCACCCTCTCCTCGTCGGGTGGCTTGGGAGAGGAAGCAACTTCTACAATTGACTGAGTCGAGTGTAAAAGAGCGAGAAACTGTGGGATTGTGGCTACGATGCCATCCGCTGTGACCTCTTGCCTATCTTGGTAGCCAGCTTGTGGACTGAGGCAGGACGGTCGGCGGTGTGAGTGGTGGCCAAGAATAGCTGCTTCATCAGCATCCAAGTGCTCGTACAGACTCCTTTGTACGGCAATAGGCACCGGCATGTCAGGCCGGTATATGGTTGCATAGGAGGGGTGGCCCATTTCGCCCTTGGCCATCCAGCGAAATCGCTGGCTGTTTTGCTCGTGAACCAAAACCAACTTCCGTATCGCAGTATCCATGCGCATGTTTACGAGGATCTGCTGGGGTATGTGTTCCATCGCTGCCACTGGTTTTATCTTTGTTGCAAACGGTTCCCGAACATGAACATGGAGGTTTGGCGGTTTTCGGCGTTGAGATTCCAGATACCCCCCTTGGCTGACAGAGCCCATGAGTGGGGTCTCGACTTGAAATAGTGTGATGGTTCCCCATGGGTTGTCGTCAGACCAGGTGAGTACGGTCATGTAATTTGTGCTACCCATGTATTTTGATGTGTCGAATAGCTCGGTTTCTAGGCGTTCCAGCTCTCTTTGCCCAGTCTCTGGCGAAGGCAGCGGACGGAGTAGGACGCGATCTTGCTTAATCAGGAACTCTGCCAGTGCTTGCTCTGTGCGGTAGTACTTGTTCAGAACCGGCCTTGACAGCTTCCCAAGGCCTTTGACAGGACCCTTCAAGCCGAGACTAGATACTGCATCGAGGACCTGCTCTCTCTCTGACTGGAGTGAGGAAGAACGGCGCGTCAGAATCACTGGCGCGTATTCCTTCCACAGCATGAATCCATCTCCTTCCGCTTGGGGTTTGTCGTTGGTGAGTTCCCACTCCGCAGAAGGATATGTTTTGGCGTTGGCAGGTGTGTAAGTTAGGGCAGCCCTGGATGGTAAACCTGCCGGCTTATATGTGGGGGATGGCTGTGGGGACGGGATATGTGTGACACTTCCGCCGAGATCAACCACCAATTGCGCTTCCTGTTCGGTTTGTTCTTTGAAGTTGAAGCTTAAACCTGTGCGGCAGGAGAGGTTCAACTTGTCCAACGACTCGTGATAGAGGGCTTCGTTGGACATTTGAGAGAAAGAATCTGAAAATCGCCTCTGTTCACCCCATAGCTTTGACGCAACAAGTAAACGGGCATCCTGGTCATTGACGGGGTATGGGGGCAGCCCGGGACTGTTTTCAGTGGGTGAGGCTGTCTGCAATGACAATCGAGGTCGCTCACCCTGCGCTGATAATGGCCATCGTGTGTGTTGGTGATTCATTATTTCCCTGGTGGCCACATTTGGAGTCAATGATGCGGCAGAAAAAAAAAAAAAGAATTACTAGAGATAAAGCTCAGTCTGGGTGGGGAGCTCTTGAATCAAGTAGAAGCGAGGCAGAATATGATGTCTATTTCAGTCAATGACCAGACCGACCCAAAGACCAACGCCGTGGTCAACCACCAAGCCGACCGCTGCGGTTGGAGATTGAACAGGCACGCCCGGGTTGGTCGATCTCAGAGTCGCAGTCAACCGAGTGTGGCGCAGATTGGGTTCGAAACCATGGCACTGGCCGCGAAACAACAGCCCCACCTCGATCAGTCTAATAGGATTTACCTGTAGTGACAGACCGCCAAGAAATCACTTCATCCCCTCTTGTCCATCTGCTTTCTTGCCCATCTTATGCCTATGTGTCACCCAGCGATGAGTTATGTATCACGGAATTCTAACCAATCTACTCGAGTTCCCCATCGTGGCCCTCCTTGCTGGCTGGAAATCCCGCCCCTCCGCCGTGGCCCACTTTGAAACCAAATCCCTCACCTGTGACCTTTGGTTGGCCCTGACCTCTCAGTTCTTCGCCCAACCTTTTTCTCCTCCAGAATGTACCTCTTTTGTCGGCAAAATAGCGTCGATCACAAAGCCAACACCGGCCTTGGTCTGGCCACCGCCCGCGTCTGACAGCAGCATGGTCTCACCCTGATTGTCAATGCGGTTGATCCAGCCTTGTTCAAAAACCCGGGGCTTCAGAAGTTGGTGTTTTCCCCAGCGAGGTTAATCGGCAACGTCATGGCCAGTCTGGCAGGAAGTACGATGACTCGGGGGGCGTGGGCGTATGTCGATGCGGTAGATGCGAAGGGAGAGGAGAGTCATGGAAGATTGGTGAGAAATTGGGAGATCGATTCGTATGCCATGTTCCATTCTGGTGCAAATATTCAAGGAACTTAAAAGTTTACTGACAACCCGTAGGGGACACCACATGATGAATACAGAGGAAGGAAAGAAGGTTGAAGCTAAGCTCTGGTCCGAGACTATGGAGGAGTTGGAAAGGGTTGCAGGTGTCAGGGCATTTCTGGGAGTGCAACAGCAGTAAAAGGGGTACTTGAAACACGGACAGGCAGAAAGTTATCAAGACTGGCACACCTAAGTCACTAGATAGTTGCGAGTTGTGAACGCAACGGACCAGCAGTGGCAATCTAGATAGGCATCGGACCCCCGCCCGTACCGGCATGACTAAAGCCATAAGCCCCAGACTAAATGCGTGAGCATCTTAAATTAGGTATATTGACCGAACTTGAAGTGTTTCAACAGCTGCAATGGAAAAGAGAAAGACTGTCGGAGGCAACGAAGTGTGGGCAATACGTGATTGTATATTGGTGAGTTGGTTAAAAAGGAAACAGTAAGAAAATCCATCCCCAAGAGCAAACCGGTGTGGGTCTGGGAAAACCTGGGCCCTTTGGTGCCCCACAAAGACTCTATGTTCACAGTCATACAAAAGCTTCATGCGTTGTAGGTAGTCATTAGGATAGAAGTCAACTTAGGTAATGTGAAGTTTGCTATCAGGGGCCATGTCAGGGATGAGACCGAACAAGAGGGTGTGAGTTGCTTTGAGGTTAAGGGACGGGGGTTGATATAATATCCGGACCAGCCTTTCCCCAGATTTTCACCCCGCAATAAAGTGACAGGCTTGATCTTGTCGTGGAGAATTTAAGTGGACATCATTCCGGAGCAGTCACTACTTCACCTACATGACGTACCTATGTTCTGGGTGTTCCCATTTCCCATCACCGTCCAGCATCTGAATTATTACCTGTTGCTGGTTACTCATGTAGGTAGCTGGAAACATATCTACCTATCTTGGCGTTAAATACATAACCAAGCGGTATTTCTTACGCATAGTGGTCTTGAATGTAATACTGAGCGTACATGGGTGCCGGGGGGTTGGTTGCTGTGGAGACAGACCTATCCATGGTACTTCCACCATATCGGTCCCATCATGGTCTTCTGGAGGCATATCTGTGCGCAACAGACTTTCGTTTACGTTCATAAATCTCGCAGCAGCAGTACATGTCATTTCCAAAACACACCCCAAAACGATGATACCTTACTTATCAACAATCTCGGAGATCAGACGTTAGGTACCTTAGGTAGGATATAAGGAAAAGAAGTCTAGAAAGTGCTCTCTTGAAAGTCAAATATCCGTCCAAATGCCGTACCAGACAATAAGTTTAAAACGAGGGTATCCCATGCAGAAATCCGACCACACAATGGCGACAAAACACATCAAGGTAAATCCGACTCTCCACTCAACAATCATCCACCTTTTCGACGCGATATTCGTCTATAGTTTGTATCGAGGTCGGACTGAAGTCCAGGTACTGCCCATCTGGTTGCGGATTCATCACCAAGATGGTGAGCATGCAGCCATTTACTGCAATGACTTTGTACAGGACGGGGTTGCCGCGAATTCGAACTGTATCTCCGGGCTGGCGGGTCGGTTAACCTTCGCATCGTCATGAAGAGAGGGATCCATGCTTGACTCACAGCCATATCGGACTACCTAGGCTGAATAGGTATCTGGAAAGATGTTGGGCTAGTTTAATGGCCAGAAAAGACTACGTAGATGCTTCGTCAATGATATGGCGCGCTTGATATCCCCCTGGGTACCTTAGTCAATGACTCACATCTTGGCGTTGTCGATCTCTGTTGCGTGGAGTTGAGGGGTGTGCAAATGTCCTAGGACTCAAGAGATGAAGCTATCTTGTCGGATGTTGCCTTGAGTCGGACTCGCCATGGACCACAGAACTGCGGGCGTATTTATTATGCTGTGAGATTCGTGAGACCAGCTTCCCTGCTGCCACATCATCCTGGGGAGGGCATTAAGAGCCTGAAGCCAGCGCTCTTGTGGAACCATGGGACCATGTGCCCATTGTTAAATGCGGCAGTATCGAATAGCCCCGGGATGTCCCTCTTGGGTCATCATCATTTCGGTTCTACCTTACCCTGGAATTCCGCCAACCCGGAAAACCAAGCTTGGGGTGGGAGCCCCAGCTTCGTGGACGATGTCTGAACCAGCAATCCAGTGGGTAGTGGCTTGATGCCCACCGCACGAATCTGTCCAACCAGATTAACCACAGGATGCAGACTGCTGGCAACCTTCTGCAGATATTCGTTGGCGGTGATTGGAGAGACGTAGATGGTTGCATTGCATAGAGTGGAGAATAGCTCCCTTTCGGGCTCTCCGCCGGACCGGTCTTCACCCCGAACCTATAAAAGAGTCACACACCGCGGCCATCTCTGTGTCCTCTCGAACTCGTCTTCCGAAGCCAGGCGATCCCACCCGTCTTAACCCGGCAACATATTTGCCATATTGCACATCCTCCCCAGTTTGAGTCCTCTCTCACAACAGCCGACCTGTCAGTAAATCCATCACATCACATTGCGCATCGCCAGTATATTGCTCAGGTACCTGGATAAGTACCTATTCTTGATTTTGACTCTTCGGGCTTGTTGTGCGCCCAGAATCTGGTTAATCATGTTTCGACCAGGCGCTATGGAAGGAACATCCTTGTTGTCGCCTCTTGGCTGTCGTCCACATTCCAAGGGAGCGCTCTTCCCAAGCTTGAGAACCTACTGCGTACGGTACCTATCACGCTCTGGAAGGGTTGTGGTTCCCAAGCTAACGCAGCCGGGAATATTACCCGCATATGTCACTGGTCAGCTAGCATGGGTTACGCAAGGACTGCCTAATGACGCATTGCTCCTTGTGGGAGCCAAAACCCAACTTGAGGTGGCCTGCATGACAAGGAGAGACCACTGAACGTTGAGGACAGCATGCCCCGCAGTCTGACGGTCTGACCCCTCCTTGTTGGTGCCCTCCGTGGCTCCCCACCAAACCCGGACATTCTGCAGCTAGGAATTAGTTCTGGCTTCTGATTGCCTCTGTTGAGTGAGTGAGCTCCTGAACTGACAATCTTGTTGATCCCTAGCCACGCTGAAGCCCCTCTCAAATATACCTTCTCCCTCTGCGATGTTTCCCCTGATCTGGAATCTACTCTGCAGAATATGTTCGATGACGCAATCAAATCTAGTCTACTGCCGAAGTCGGCTTATCAGTGGAATCAGTCTCCATGCCTTTGGGCATCAACAACCCTCGTGCTTTGTATCGCCGCACCTTTTGGCAGACCTTTCCAGTGCATGCCTAGCTGAACCTAACGCGGTCTCAATATTCCCCGGCCCGCCCTTCCTTTGGAATACTCTAAAAACAACGGCAGTTATGCTTGCCGTCTTGTCCTACCTCAACCTCGCATCTGCTGTCACCAGTTGTAGTGAAGCTGGCTCACCATGTGTCATATTGGCAGCAACGTTTCCCGGAATACTTGAACAGGTCTACCTCTCCACTGACGGACGAATCTTGTCAAAGATGAGATTTATTGTCTTGGCGGAATATTCCCAACAAGCGCATCAACCGCCCGGCAAGAGAGTCCATCAACAATGGAGCTTTGCAGGCCAACACCCCCACTTGGCTTCCCAATAAATGTTTTTTTCTGCTAGCTTTAACGCATCGGCATCCGGCACATGTAGGCTATCAGCAACTAAGGTAGTCTCGGTGATGGTTAGGTACCTTGGCTCGCACACAGATTTATCAGATCTCAGAGACCCAGGTCAGTGTTTATCTTCTACTGGTATCTGATCAATTCACCATGAAAGAATGCCATGTGGAAAGTTCATAGTAACCTACTGCATCATCAGGACATCGTCATGCTTCTACGTTCATGTCACGTTTCTCGCCAGTCCGCACCTTTTCGGTAACATCAAATCCCATCTGTACTCGTGTGCAGCGCTACATAGCTTTCAACGTCAGATAACAGCTTCACGTTCACGTCTGACACATCAGCCCACATTGTTGACTGTTATGCTTGGACCTCCTCCTTAACATGCCTACAGTAAAAAGAAGCCCAACTTTGCCTGTAGGTAGCCCAATCCCTTCACCTCTACTTCCTCTAGATCTCAGATAGTGGTTTGATTCGAGTCAATGCCTTGGCTTACCTACCTTAATTATTGGGCCATCAAACGATGCTAGCCTGTGCATCCTTGGAATTGTTATTGGAGACAATTCCGGCTCCATATAAAACCCTTGCCGTTGGAGCATCAGGGTAGACACATGCAAAACACACGGCAAT
This sequence comes from Podospora pseudopauciseta, assembly GCF_035222475.1. Lineage (NCBI taxonomy): Eukaryota > Fungi > Ascomycota > Sordariomycetes > Sordariales > Podosporaceae > Podospora > Podospora pseudopauciseta. Next base: position 76,701 of record NC_085893.1, on the reverse strand, counting down.
ATTCTGCTTCATGGTTGATGGCTGTGCTATATTCTTCGGACTATAAGGCAAAGAAGTTATTCTTGGCAAGCAATGGTTAAAAAGCTTTGAACATCCACACATGAACGAATAACAGAGGCTAAAACCAGCTGCAAAAACCTCGTCACAATCAGCATTTTCATGGCAGAGGTAGGTAGGTATAGGCCAAAGGCAATCTTGATGGATCTCAGCGTTCTGTGTACCCATGATAAATTGTTAGTGACTTGTATTTCAGTTTCTTTGCAATTACTTGATTTTCTTTGACATGCTGCAAAATATATGGATCCTATTTGTCGGCCTAGTATCATGCTATGCAATATATAAATAACTACGTGAATATATTATAAGTATCAGACAGTTTGTGTTAGCTGTTTAGTACTTATGTAAAAGAGCAGCTCAAAGTAAATCTCATATGCAAACATTAGTATTTTTTCTATAGCTTTAATGTATATACCTAATTTAAAAAGTAGTATAACAAACTCCTATCCAGAACTTCTAAAAAAAATATTAGTTAAAAGTATTTCTAAATAATCATAGTTCGGTATAGTTAAATAATATATAATAATAGCTTATTTTAGTTATAATAGTTTAGATATTAACGATTATAATCTATATTATAAATTACGGAACTATTTATTAGCTATTTAATTTCTCCGTATATATAGACTTAGTAGTCTTCTGGATCATTAGCTTTTAGCAATAATTTTGTTATAAATTATTAATTTTTTATTAATAATACCGCGCTGGATTATTGTCTTTTAGCGATGATTCTATAGGCGAGGCTACTTTTATCCTAATTGGTTCTATTAGCGATTAGCTATACGTGTCGCACCCCGCACACTGTCTAACTTACTTGTTAGCTTAACTGTAATATAGGGTTATAAAAGTAAATTATTATTATATCGATTAAGAGGCGGACGTAGGTATATATATCGTTAGTTAACTGCTAATAAGTATAAAAAATTCTTTTTATTAGCGTTAGGAAAGTAGCCTAGTCTAACGCTATCTTTATATACAAAAGAGACTGCTAGTTGTCACTGTTCTGAGAGACAGTAGAGCCACGGAAACTAATCAGAGCTAGACTAGGCGATCGAGCGGAGCTCACGGTCCAATAAGACGAAATAGACCAATAAAGTAAGCACTGGGGACCGAGGCGGAGCTCACGGTAAAATAGTGAGAAAACACACAAACCAATCACAACACTACAAATATACCCTCAACAGGGTCTCTAAATGAACACACCTGCGTGACAGTGGCTCGCTCGCAGGCCGCACTTCACGCAGGATAAAGAAAAGACACTATGGACTCGCAGGCTACATAACAAGCACCGGATTGGCTTAATCAGAGGGCCAGAATTGCATGCACGCGTGCAAAGCACAAAGTATAAAGAAATAAAAGTCGATGATCTGTCTAAAATAGAATGTCCGAAGCAGACTGCTTATATACATGACCCCTGAACCCCCAAATCCTCCAAAAAACCTACTTCCTTACTTAAATCCTTAGGTCCGTAGCGGCACCCTAAACTAACGGTCTACGGTTTAGTATTGGCTAATTATAAGTGGACCGAGGACCGTCTATAAGTTAACGGTCTACAGTCCTGAGGTTTATATATACGGAGGAACTAGCTAGTGTAAATAAACAGTTCCGCAGTATATAATATAAGTTACAATCGTTAGTATCTTAATTATTATAATTAGAATAAGCTATTGTTGTACACTATTTAGCTATACCGAACTAGGACTGTTCAGAAGGACCTTTGATTAATATCTCTTTTAGAAGTTCTAGATAAGGGTTCGTTATAATAAGTTAATGCCAATACTGTATTTCTGTAGCTAATATAATTGTAAAATAAAGATAAAAGGAAAAAAAGCTTTGTAGGTAACCTGCTTGCTCTCTAAGATATTCCTGCCCTACTCTGCTTAGCTTATGTCCTGCACGTGCTTTATATAGCCTGTGCTTCGTTTCTGCTCTTCCATTAGCTGCAGCTTTTTTTCTGCTTTCTTTACTTCCTTTATTCTTAACTATATACTATGCTCTCTGCTATATGCTGTTACACCTATTATTTTTTAAATAAAAAGTTTGCCTAATAGTACTTTGATATAAACCCTTTATAATATTAGAGATCAATCTTTTTATTATTAAGCTAAACTATAAGAAATTTATTGACTAATTTAATTAAATATAAAGAAAAGGATTTCGGATTAAAAATTTCTAAAAAAAATATTAAAGTAATATAAAATAGTAAGTAAAATATTACTAGTTTATTATTAAAATTACAAAAAATATTTAGAAAGTTAATATATAAATATATTAATAATTTTAATAAGCTTCGCTTTATAAAACAGCTCTCTACTTCTATAGAATTTATTAAAGATTTAAAAGTTTTATAACTAATATTTCTTTAACTATTTTTAAATACATAAGATATATATATTAAAAATAATATTAATTTTACTATAATTTTTAAAGCTAATAGTAATATTTTATAGTTAAGTTATACTTTATTTTTATTATAACCTATAAATCAAAAATCCTCATAAATCTATTATTATCCTTTATTTTGCGTTTAATTTAGGTATAAATTTATCCCCGCAATAGTGTAGAATTCTCGTAGTATTAACTCATCGTCGTTACCCCGCACTTCACTTAAGAAATTCAACCGACACGCATACACGTGACTAGCTATTTCCGTTTTGTTTTACGGTCTCGAAAGCATATCCCTGTTTCATCATTTCGCCCCAGCCTCCACTTCCGCTCCACCGTCTTTGCATCTCAAACTCCCAACATCATACCCATCAACTAGCTAGCCGCAGTTGATACTACAAAACGGTCTTTCTTTTACTACTATAAACAGTATTATGTATCGGCTACTTCCATCTCGCTTTACCTTTAACCTATAGCCAGTATACCATTTGCCTCGGCCCTCTAATTGATCCAAGTGTCCGGTACAGTCCAACTCCACGGCACCGATAAACTGTGGTCGGATCCCTTCTCCGTTTCAGCTGCGCAGCACCTTCAGCCCAACTGCTACCAGTTTACATTTATAAGCATTATCGCCACTCTAGCCGACCCCGTCGCTGCCGCCACCGATAGCCCGCCGTATCGTCGATAGCCAAGCTGCAAACCCTTAACCCAAACGGCTGCTCCGGTCCTCCTCGGGGTCCCACCTACGTGGGTGCTGGACGCCATGTCTGACCAGGACTACGGACTTGCTCCTCCAGGCGCCAAACCCTCCGACAGCACCCCGGGCAAACATCGTGGCCCGCGCTTCACCTGGAACTCGCAGTACGAAGCCACCTTCTTCCGCTCGCTATGCGAGTCAGTCAACCTGGGTCTGCGCGAAGGCAGCACCTTCAAGCCCCAGGCTTGGGACCGTGCTATCCAAGCCCTTATCGACAAACACAATGCCTATGCCAACAAGAGTCATCTCATCAACAAGAGTGACAATGCTCGCAAGAAGTACCGCCTGTGGATTGGCTTGAGGGAGGATAACTCTTTCTACTACAATCCACAAACCAGGACAGTGACTGGCACTGAAGAGGCATGGGCTAGGCATCTCCAGGTACGTCGCCGCCATTGCGACATCTTGATTATAACCGCCTTACTGACTTCAATGTGTTGTACAGAAAGAACCATTAGCTCGCTCGCTCAAAGGTCGACCTTTCGAACACGAAGAATATTACGAGATCCTCTTCCCTGATGTGCCTGGATCTGGCGGCGCCCCTAAGCGTCTTACCAAACCTCGCAGGAAAGGACCGGACAGCCTCAATAGCACCGATGAACCGGACGCACCCGGCACATCTATCATGGACATGCTCACCGACACGAGCTACCTCAATCCTGTACAGACGCATATTGCGCCGCCTCTTCCCCAGCAGCCTAGTATTGTCGCGCCTTCTATGCCGACCCCTCTCCCGGCGCCTTCACAACAGCTTTCACGGCCCCCAGCGGCAATGGCCCCGCCGCCTCAGCCTCGCGCCTCCCTTCCATCCACAACCTCTGCACTGACACCGCCAGAAGAGAACCCACAGCAACCAAGGAAGCGCATGCACGCCGGCGACAATGCCACGACCACGAATCAATCCATCCAATCTGACAAGCGTCGGCGCACTGCTCCTCCGAACTACATCGATCTTCAGCAACAGCAGACTCATGTAGCGACCGCAAACAATGTTAACCACGCCCTGCATCCTGCTCTCAGCAATCACGCGACCCAAAGCAGCGGGGCAAGCGCTAGCAACAGCACTGGCATTGCTGTCGCATCATCTCACACAGTCGGCACCCACCCGTCGCTCCCAACCGCCCCTCCCGTCGCCAGTGACATCACAGTTCTAGCCGAGGCTCTCCGTGGGGCCAAGGCTCGCCCTACTTGGCAGGAACAGGCTATGGAGATCTTGTTTGGGGATTTCCGCGAGGAGGACCCCGACTTGCAGATCAAAATCGCCGAAAAGCTGCTGACGGACGAGAACAAAGCGATGTTTTTCTGCAAGATGCCAGAGCCATTGCGGAAGCACTGGGTTAAGCGCCTTAGAGAGGTGCATAATAATCGTGTTTCTTAATAGATAGTTAGGTATTATCTTGCTATTGCTGGTGCCGCAGCTGGGTAGGCCTTGATACGAGAGAAGATGTTAGCGATCCGACGAAATAAGACTCGAGATAAAAGGCAGAGTAGTAGGTCGACAGTCCTATGCTTCTTTAGACGAGCTTACATATGTTATGGACTAACTGGTCCCTCCCCTGTATGCCTTCTTTCCTTTTTCCATATTTACATGGTGATGTCATGGTTTCCCATGCTAAGGGTTAGGGTTCTACCCGTCTAGTTGAACAAGTGTGCTCTGAGCCGGGCAGAGTCAGTGCTATAGCTTCGGTTATCTTCTTCTTATAGCTAGTGCTTTTTCCTTTCTTAGCTTATTTACGCAAGCTCATGATATTGACATTCATTTGTAATAGGAGATTTTACTGTAGTATAAGACTTTTGACTGTATATGTAGTGTACGACTCTAAAGGCGCAAACTTAACTATAGAAAAATAAAGCAAAGCTTTATTTGCATTATTTAAGCTATTAGTAGTTTTTTTAATAATTAAAATTAAATTTCTTTTACTTTAATTCAATAGACTCTATAGAAATTAAACGAAACTTACCTTAAATTTATTTAAATGTAACTATTATTATGAAAGTTAACTTCTGAAATTTTATATTATTAAATTGTAAAAGCTTTACCTTTAAACTTCTAAATGCTATTTTATCTAAAAATTACTATATTATATTTAATTATTTTTTAAAGTTTAATTAGTAAAAGCTTTTTATTGTTACTAGCTGATGTTATTTATTACTTATTGGAGTTTTATAAAAGTTCTCTAATGATAAAACTATTATTTATATAAGGATTTATACTTTTATATCTTTTGGATTTTATTGCATTTAAAACTTAATAAATATAAATATTTTACTTTATTTAACTATTTACGATATTTTTCACGGAAATGCAGTATAATCTTGTTAGTAATTATAGACTATTAAAGCTTTAACTTGTAATATATTTTTGTCACGAAGCTGAGGTGTTAATAAGTTAAAGCTGATACTGCACTTCTGTAGCTAATGTAATCTTAAGATGAAGAAGAAAGGAAAGGAAGGTTTGTGGGTAGCCTGCTGGCTCTCTAAGATATCCTTGCTCTGCTCTGCCTAGCCTGTGCTTCTACCCGTGCCCCACATCACCTATGCTTTTTACTGCTCTCTTATTAGCCCAAGCTTTCTCTTGCTTTCTTTGCTTTCTGCACCCCTAACCTTGTACTATGCTCTCTGCCATATACCGTTATAGTGTTAAAGCTTTATAAATCGCCGCTAATACTACTCTCTTTTTTAATTAATTAAAATTAGGATTATTAGTTAGTTCTTATATAAATTATTATTATTTTTACTATATTTCAAAAACAGTCTGCTTATTAAAATAATTATTAATAACTTTAATTATTTCTTTACCAAACGCTTTTAATAAAATATTTTTCCTAAAAATATAATATCCGAAATTTATCTTTTATTTTCTATTATAAATAGATTGTGTTAAAATAGGTGCTATTGAGGCCTGTAAATATAGGCTTAAATAGCTATCGGCGTAGTACACTAAGAGCGAAGAAGACTTTAACTATAGCATTCGACAGTTGCCGTGGCACTGAAGGAAGGAGGATTACAAGGGCGGCGCCCTGTAATATATAAAAGAGAATCACTGTAACATAGGCTTGTAAGGCACTAATGAGTGTGGTGAACCAATATACTGATTGAACCTTGTAGACTAAAAAATACCACAGTGGATAGGGTGTGAGGCAGAGGTCTTATAGGCCATCAGCCTCTTACTTGCTCCCCGAGGGTGGCTCCGTTCCCGGGCCTGAACGTGCGTTTCCCGGCCCCGAACGCCCGCTAAATACGCTAACCAAATATAAGGTTAGGGGCTACGTTACAGGCCACGTTTCCGCTACCGTTTAACTACTGCAGGGCACGTTGCCGCTACCGTTTAACCACTGCAGGGCACCGGCCTTAGCGCTCGGCTTCCCGGGACTTCGGATTGCTTCCGGAAGCCGAGCCTCCGCTCCGGTAACCGCAGTCCCTAAACATTGCTGATTCAAGCCATCGTTTTGCCTCTGAGGCTCTGTAATATACAGGACTTAGATACACTGTAAAATCCACAAACAAAAGCTGTACTTTAACATTTAACTATATAAATAAAAGGAGATATTTAAAAGCGTTTAGCTGATAAGGCTTTATAGAAAAAAATTCTCCGTAACTTGATTATAATACCCTCGTTTTATTTTGTATATACTTCCCGTGACCTATTTTACGTTCTTTCTTCCTCTAACTCCTCGCGTTACTATAAGTATATCTGGCGCGCTTTCCTTTACTATAACGCTCTAAGCGTTACTTGAAGCTAATTATCCTAAATTATTTCGTAATATAGTACTATAAAAGCTAAATTAGAGCGAATTAAGAAACTAATAAAAGTTATTAATACTAAAATATATTACTTTCGTTATTAAAAAAAGCTTTAGCTAGAGAAAATATTGTAGGCTGTATTTTATAGTTTTAATAGCCTTAAAAAGTTAGAGCGGATTAAATATAAAAAGGAATTTACTTATTTTACGTCTCTTCGGGATCCTTGAATAACGGAATCGTTTATTACTATTCTTTCCGACTTTTCTTTCCTAAATCCCTCTTTAAGCCTCGACTAACTTTTCGACTTTCGTATAAACTTTAATACCGCCGGTCCTTCCTTCTTAACTTCATAGTGTACCGCTAATAACGTACTTTCTACTTCGTAAAGTAATTAAAATATATAATATTAATTATATTTAAGTATTCTTGTATCTTTTAACTTTATAATATAATATAGAGTATATTAATTTTTATATCGGAAGCATAATATTAACTCCCGTTAAGGTTTTTCAAGGCTTAAAAAAACTTAACACGTTTTTTTAAACCTTAATTTTTAATTTTTTCTATAATAATAAAAGCGTATAGTATTAATTAGGCCTAAGTTTCTTTCTATCCATTAACTTTATAGTGTAGTATATAATATATTAATTATTATATTAAAAATATAGATTCGATTCTTATTAAAGTTCTTCTATATTTAGACTTATAAATATATTTTTTAAGTTCCAATATAACTTTTTTTAATTTTTTAGGCTTTAGTCGGTCTAAATATTACCGGTAGAAGTCTTTTTATTTATGTGGATAATTTAAATTTATTTTTAATTTCTACAAATTACCTAAAACTGGATATCTTAACTTATTCATTAAAATTCTTAATTAATTTTTATTAAACTATAAATTTTATATTTTTTTATCTTACATTTTTCTTTCTTGTTTTCCGTTATTTTCTATATATAAACTTTATTTACCGGTAATATGAGTTTTAGAAATAAAATATAAGAAATATATAACTGTAAATATATTACTTTAAGTAACTTTCATTCGAATACCGTTTTTAATATTTTCCTTAAATTTAAATAGAGCTACTTTACTATAGTCTAGCTTTTTATTAAATCTTTAAATAAACATACCTACGTGACAGTGGCTCGCTTGCAGGCTGCACTTCACGTAGGACAAAGAAAAGACTTTATGGGCTCGCAGACCACATAACAAGCATCTGATCGGCCTAATCAGAGAGCCAGGATTGCCTGCACGCGTGCAAAGCACAAAATACGAAGAAATAAAAATCGATGTTTTGTCTAAAATAGAATGCCCGAAGCAGACCGCTTATATATATAACCTTTAAACTCCCAATCCTCCGAGAGCCCCACTTCCTTACTTACACCCTTAGGCCTGTAGCCGCACCCTAAACTAATATATACTTTACGTTCCTTACGGTGTTAATATTATTAATTATTAATATAAATTTTTATTATAATATATCTATTAATAACTTTCAACTACTTTAATAAATATACCTTATTTTTAATTTCCTTCTTAAACTTATTATATAATAACTATATTAACCTTTTATTATAAATTATATTCTATGATTTACTTATTTTAAATATCGTAGTGTAATTAATAATAAATTAAATCTATTTAAAATTAATTAATTATTTTTAAATATACTTAGCTTCGTTATACTTTCTAAATACCTCCGTAATTTCTTTTTAAAACCTATATACGACTTGAAGTACTTTTTAGTAATATCTTTCCTTTTATCGTATTTATTATCGAAATAGTTTCCTAAAATCGGTTTGAATTAAATAAATACTTTTCATTAAGCTTAAATGTGGCGTCTATAACCTTAGTATCCACGTCTAGGAAACAAAAAAAGTAAAACTAAAAATATACTTTAAGTTAGATTAAAAATCCTCTTAGCTCTCCCTTTATACCTCCGTAGCGGTCAGGTACTTTAAGCTTAATATACTCTTCCTTCTTACGTAAAACACTAATTTCTTAATAAAGTATAATATTTTTTATATAAGAGTATTATAGGAAAAGCGTAATTTATTTTTAAGCTTTTAAATATAAGTAAAAAGTTAGTCGATAATAGGTTAAGTTAAAATCTCTTAAATATTAACCTTTTTAAATATAACGTTAATTTAATACCTTTAATTTATTTATAATAAAATAAAAATAAATATAGAATGTATAACGAACTTTTATTTAGAACTTATAAAAGGAATACTTGTTAAATGTACTTCTAAATAACCCTAGTTCCGTATAGCTATATAGTATATAATAAGATACTTTAATATAAATATTAATACTATTAATATAAGCTAGAATTATATATTGCTGAACTATTTATTTATTAGCTAGTTCCTCTGTATATATAAACCTAGTGGTCTTCTAGATTATTATCTCTTGGCAATAAACCTATTCTAGATTATTGATTCTTATTTATAATCCCGCGATAGATCATTGCCTCTTAGTAATAATTCTATAGATAGGGCTACTACCGTCCTAATTAGTTTTACTAGCAATTGGCTATACGCGTTACGCTCCACATACGGTTTGTCCTACCTGTTGGCTTAACTGTAATATATATCGATCTTTTAAAAGTTTATAATATTAACGTTTCGGTTTATATTGGACCTTAGTTATTAGCTTTAAGAATCTTATTTTAACATTAGGTAAGGGTACTATTCCTATATTTTATATTGTGCTCCAGCCTTTTTTTTCTTTACAAAAGAAGCTACTTATTACAATCTGTTAAAATACAGCTTTTGTTTGTGGATTTTACAGTGTATCTGAACCCTGTATATTACAGGGCCTCAGAGGCAATACGATGGCTTGAATCAGCAGTGTTTAGGGACTGCGGTTACCGGAGCGGAGGCTCGGCTTCCGGAAGCAATCCGAAGTCCCGGGAAGCCGAGCGCTAAGGCCGGTGCCCTGCAGTGATCAAACGGTAGCGGCAACGTGCCCTGCAGTGGTCAAACGGTAGCGGCAACGTGGCCTGTAACGTAGCCCCTAACCTTATATTTAGTTAGCGCATTTAGCGGGCGTTCGGGGCTGGGAAACGCACGTTCAGGCCCGGGAACGGAGCCACCCTCGGGGAGCAAGTAAGAGGCTGATGGCCTATAAGACCTCTGCCTCACACCCTATTGGTTTGGGGTGCGGCCACAGGCCTGAGGGTTTGAGTAAGGAAGTGGGGCTCTCGGAGGATTCGGAGGTTCAGGGGTCATGTATATAAGCGGTCTGCTTCGGACATTCTGTTTTAGGGAGATCATCGACTTTTATTTCTTCATATTTTTGTGCCTTGCACGCGTGCAGGCAATTCTGGCCCTCTGATCAGGCCGATCAGGTGCTTATTATGTGGTCTGCGAGCCCATAGAGTCTTTTCTTTGTCCTACGTGGAGTGCGGCCTGCGAGCGAGCTACTGTCACGGAGGTGCGCTCATTCATACACCCTGTTGAGGGTATATTTGTGGTGTTGTGGTTGGTTTGTGTGTTTTCTCACCATTTCACTATCCACTGTGGTATTTTTTTTGGTCTACAAGGTTCAATTAATATACTGGTTCACCACACTCATCAGTGCCTCACAAGCCTATGTTACAGTGATTCTCTTCTATATATTACAGGGCGCCGCCCCTGTAATCCTCCTTTTTTGAGTGCCACGGCAACTGTCGAATGCTGCAGTCAAATTCTTTTTCGCTCTCAGTGTACTGCGCCGATAGCTATTTGAGCCTATATTTACAAGCCTCAATAGCACTTATTTTAACATTAAATATTGTAAAATAGAAGAAGAAATAAAGGAAATACTTACGGATAAAAAGATAGGAAATACCCGGTTATTTTAGCACTAAGTTAACGGAACTTTAACTTAAAAGAAGAGGCATTATATTACAGTTAAACTAATAGTATTATAGACAAACTATATAGTAGGGCAAGATGGAGCCTATATCCGGTCGTAGTAGCCAATTAGGTGGAAGGTAACGACGGAGCTGTAAGGCAGTAGGGCGCTTACTCTTAGCAGAAGTAAGCCGGCTTACCTTGCTCACTAGTAAGCGTGGTAAGCTAGAACAGATCGCCAGGCTTACTAGTGGTTTGGGGTGCGGCCACAGGCCTGAGGGTTTGAGTGAGGAAGTGGGGCTCACGGAGGATTCGGAGGTTCAGGGGTCATGTATATAAGCGGTCTGCTTCGGACATTCTGTTTTAGACAGGACATCGACTTTTATTTCTTCATATTTTTGTGCCTTGCACGCGTGCAGGCAATTCTGGCCCTCTGATCAGGCCGATCAGGTACTTATTATGTGGTCTGCGAGCCCATAGAGTCTTTTCTTTGTCCTACGTGGAGTGCGGCCTGCGAGCGAGCCACTGTCACGGAGGTGCGTTCATTTATACACCCTGTTGAGGGTATATTTGTGGTGTTGTGGTTGGTTTGTGTATTTTCTCACCATTTCACTAGTAAGCGTAGTAAGCTAAATACGGAAGTACTTAAGGGATAAAAGTCTATATATACGAAGGAACTAGCTAATATAGATAGATAGTTCCGCAGTATGTAATATAAGTTATAATTGTTGGTATTTAGACTATTGTGATTAAGATAATCTATTATTATATACTATTTAGATATACTAAACTAAGATATCTTAAAAGTGCCTTTAATTAGTATTATTTTTAGAAGTTCTAGATAATTAACGAACTTTTATTTAGAACTTCTAAAAAGGATATTAGTTAAAGGCACTTTTAAATAATCTTAATTCGGTATAGCTAAATAATATATAATAATAGCTTATCTTAATTATAATAATTTAAATACTAACGATTATAATTTATATTATATACTACGGAACTATTTATTTATACTAGCTAGTTTCTCTATATATATAGACTAGTGGACCGTAGACCGTTTACTTATAGACGGTCATCGGTCTGCTTCTAATTAGCCGATACTGGACCGTGGACCGTAAGCCTTACTGCGGTCCCCAGTCCCTATTTTATTAGTCCGTTGCCTACTTGGACCGTAAGCCCCGCTCGATCGCGCGATCCAGTCTTAATTAGTCCTTCGTGGCCCCACTATCTTCCAGAACCGTAATAAATAAAGGTTCGTTATAAATAGATAAAATAAACTATATACGGGGCGTAATGTAGCTAATCGCTAATAAAACTAAATAGAACTGGAGTAGCTCTACCTATAGGATTATTATTAGAAGGTAATAATCTAGCGCAGTATTATTAATAAAAATTAATAATTTAGAATAAGATTATTACTAAGGAATAATAATCCGGGAGACTACTAGGCCTATATTAAAATGGTAAGAAAACACATAAACTAACCACAACACTATAAATATACCCTTAATAGAGTCTCTGAGCGAATATACCTGCGTGATAATAGCTCGCTCGCAGGCCGCACTCCACGTAGGACAAAGAAAAGACTCTATGGGCTTGCAGACTACATAATAAGCACCTAATCGGCCTATTTAGAGGGCTAAAATTGCTTGTACGCGTGCAAAGCACAAAAATATAAAGAAATAAAAGTCGATGTTTTGTTTAAAATAGAATGCCCGAAGCAGACCGCTTATATACATGACCCCTGAACCCTCCTAAATCCTCCGAGAGCCCTACTTCCTTATTTAAACCCTTAGCCCTGTGGCCGCACCCTAAACTAATATATAAAGAAACTAGCTAGTAAATAGAAAGTTTTGCAGTATACAATTACAGCTTATATTTATAGTATTAGTGTTTACATTAAGATATCTTGTTGTGTATTATTTAGCTGCACTAAACTAGGATTATTTAAAAGTGCTTTTAACTAGTATCTCTTTTACAGGTTCTAGATAGAAGTTCGTCATAATATAAAAAAATACTTTCGTATTATTAGAGCGCAGCGCTCACAGCATCAAAAAAATTAAGTGTTACCGAAGTTTTACTAGGCGCAAACTTCACTTACTATACGTTAAAACTCTAATGCATAAGATTAAATAGTACTTTTTCCCCTATTAAAACAGTAAAATAAAAAATAGCTCTAAACAATAGGGTTAAAACCCTTTAAAAAAGCTACGTTAGAAATAAAATTCATTTCTCCGTTATATAAAAAAAATTAATCAAACGAACTACTAAATAATTAATATTAAAGAAGTATAATATTAATATCATATTAGTTTTTATTAAGTATCGAAGAACATTTATCATTTGCCATAAAGTGAAGTTTAAGTACATTAAATATTATAATATATTCAAACTATATCTATATTTTTATATTACAAAAGCTAAATGAACTATATGGTTGAAAATTTTTATAACCTTAACCCTTTAAAGAGTTACTTATTAAAAAATAGTAAGCAAATATTTACAGTTAAATTCTACTTTAGCCTTTCAATTTTAATAAAATTCAAATTAATATTTTTAACATACTTGAACTTCAAGTTAAGGATTATATAAAATTATAATTTACAGAAATTAGTTAGTTTTACTATATAGCTTAAAATTTTTAAACAAAGAAAATAGTCATATTAAATGGAAGATGTATATTTTAATAAATGAAAGAAAAGTATAATAGTAGCACAGTGTAAAAGTAAGAGCAAGAAATATAGCTAATTAATTGTATGATTAATATTTAGATATTTTACAACCCTAGACTTTTTAATTTAAGCTTTACCAAGAAGCTTTTTTTCCGTAACAACATAGTTACCTAGATTTTTATAAAAAAAAAAAAAAGAATCTATTAATATTATTATATAATTTGAAAATTTCAAATAGGTAAAATATTTAAATAGAGCATATAATTTATAACTTCGATCAAAAGAAAAAAAAGGTATAATACCGGGATGATATAAAGTTAGCAAGAAAAATAAGTAAGTTAATACTATTTATATTATAAAAATCTATTTAGCAAAACTATAAATCTAAGCAATTTAAATATAAAAAAACTAGAGTCTCGGAATTTTGCGAAAATCTAGTTAGAGAAATATAAAAGAAAGGTAAGGAGTTAAGAGTAGCTAATTAATGTAGCAAGAGTCAAAACATTTTGTTGTACCTATAACTTTAACCCCTATTAGGGGGGTACGCCCCTAAAGTGTCCCGTCGAAAATTCCCACTAACCACCTTTTTGACCACCTTTTTTTTGACATTGTTGTTGATTCCCAAATTCATGCCATTACACTGTCCTCTTCTCCTCAACAGCAACAACAAAGTCCACCCCCTTGGAGTCTACACTCGGCCTGCTCTTGTCCCCTGTTGACACCGCAAACCCGCTCGCGCCGTCGTACTGTACCCTGACATCCGTCGTCCGCATAATGCCATTGTACGTCATGATCTCCTCCTCGCTCCCGCTCGGGCTGGCGCTCCGGCACTCGGTGTGCCCATCGCGGTTCCTCGTCGCCTTGATGCTCTTGAGCGTGACGTCGTCCGCGCGCATGCCGGTGCCGTTGCCGCCCTTGGTGTTGCTCTGGTCGGCGTAGTAAGGCAGCTTGCTGTTGGGTGTGTACTTGTTGCTGTAGCGCTCGGTGGTGCCGCCGAAGAGGACGGGCATCCACATGCGGAACAGCGGTCGCAGGGCTGGCGCGCAGGCAGACACGATGGCGATGTTGGCTTCGACAACAGAGAGGGTGACGGTTACGTCGTGGAATGGGTCCTTGCCGTCGGGCGTGCTGTAAAAGAGCTTGATAATGCCGTTGAGTCGGACCGCGCCGATAATGGTGACACTGTGGATATCAAATGTTAGCGGAAGTTGGGAGAACGGTGGTCACAAAAAAGGGAAACGTACGCAAGACCGAGCAGGAAGATACCCAAGACAGCAACCTTGGCCGCCTTCTTCATCTTGAGGCCCAAGAAAATCCAAAATGGAATGACAACAACCAAAATGTCAGTGAGCAGTGTCAAGCAGGACGCAATGACGTGGAAGCTGTTGTCGATACACCGGGTGTTGGGGTCAGCCTTCAGGGCGAAGTCCCAGTTGGCCTCGATCGGCAAGCACTGGAGCAGTGCAACCAGAAAGATGGCGATAGCCTGCAGAGCGTTGAAGGTATTGAGGACGTAGATGACCATTCTAACGCCAGGCTTCTGACCACCGAGTCTCAGCAGGAACAGGAGTACCGAAGCCTTGACGAAGGCCAAGATAGGGTTGTAAAACAATTGTGCTAGGAAGAACCACCAAAATGCCGGCGTTGGATCATAAGTTGGTGGGACGTCTTCTTGTCTCCAGCCAAAGTATCCGAGTTTGATGTCTATATGTTGTTAGCATTCGCCACGAGCAGGAATTTGTCGAACTAGACCTACACATATAGAAAGGCCCAATCATCAGGAGCGAGAACAGCATGGCACAGCCCACCATAGCATCGTCGAGACCCCATTGTCCAGTTTTGTGCCGGGAAAAGAGCCGGAGCAGGAAGGCAACGAAGGCGATAGCTGTGAAGAAGAAAATAATGAAGAGACCGGCTTGTTGTAGTGGTGGTGTTGGGATATCAAGCACGTTGGGGTGCGGTGGGTGGCGAGGAAGGAGGGTCATCTTTGCGAGCGACTGATATCACCCTGAGATATCCCGTGGTCTAACAACCGGATAGAACAAACGGCATTGTCTGGAACACGGGCCGAATCGCAGCGGGCTGTGGGCGGGATGATCGAAGCCGGTGTGGAGTTGACGACGAGAAGGGAAGGGAACGACAATTAAGAACAATCCTTGGAAGTACCAGAAACACCGAGGCACAAATAGGTATATAACAGTAGCAGTAGAAACCAAAAAAATACAGCAGCTTCCTTGCTTTATGAAATATGATCATCACCAGATGCTCGCAAAACTGGCTGGGTTGTGCCAAATAAACACCACAACGTACGTTACATTAAAGCGGATTCCCAGGGTGGAAAAAGGGGGCGACAGCAAAGTTCTTACAATAGTGGACTGGTGGCCGCACATGTGCTTTTCCTGCCTGTAGGAAAGAAGAAAGTTCCAAAGGGAAAAAAGAAGCCCTCATTTCGACAAGAAGTCAAAATCCCTTTATTCCACGTGGGAAGTGGACATTGAAGCCCTTGTCATACATACCCAAGCCTCCACACACACTCCGAACCCAGCGAATGTGCGGCAAAGTCGGCGAAGTAGTCTTGGCTGCAAGCTAGAGTCAGTTGCTACATAAATCTTGGTGTCAAGGGAAACCCCCTTCCGGGCAATGATCAACGGTTCCTCGGACGAGTAAGTAGTAAGACAAGCTAGACCGTCCCGGCGAGAGCAAGCCGTTCTCCCCGCCTGGGTGAAAACGCCTTTCATTGGAAGCTCCCAGCATGACTTTGGTGGAGATGCCCGTCCGATATGGAGTGAGAAGGGTGGAGTGTGAGGGTTGGTTTTTTATGTAATGCCTATTAAAGGAGTAATGGTCTTTGCTGTTTTATAAAGTGCAAAGGCTTTGCCATTTTAGGTCGACGAAGAAGCGGTGTCGTTATATCGTACCACTGCATCAACCTTCTGATCACGACAACTATGTATTCCCAGAGATCTCTCGTCATCGTCAATCGGCAGATCTTTGCGGAGTTCCCCTGTTACGCATGTGTGGGTAGACAACAAGATCGGATCTGCAGAGGCATCACCACGTGTTATCGTTGTCGCTGTCGCCGATCACACTTTCGCTGGTGAGATTCCTGTCGATAGAGTCTTGGGGGTCCAGAGACGGACATACACCCAAATGAATGTCTCCCAGAGGATAAAGTTCCCACAGCAAAGACCCGGCCGAAGACCCACAACCCAGGACCTCGGCCAAGAGGACAAAGACAGGGTGCTCCATGACTCGACACAGGTCGGAGGCACAAACAGCTGGCCAAGCATCCCATGGGTTTTTCTTTTTCCAGAGCGAACAACCTTGATGTGCTAAAAAAGCCCTCAGGCGAGGCAGATATTTGACATTGTTGTTGGTATTGAAGTGGGATACCGAGCCGCACCTGTCGTTAGCCTACCCAAGGTAAATAACCGTACAAGCGCACTTTGGGACAAGAAGTGCCGTCAACCTGTCAGACAAAACATGCAGATGGGAAACAGTCCCTCGGGTTTGCAAGAGTGCCTTTCTCCACAGTAACTGCCAGGGCAGCTTGACGTTGCAGGATAATGCCGGGCTAGGGACTGACCGAGTGACTTGGCAAGCCCAAGGAGTCCTTAGTCTGTTTTAGCTTGCATTAGTTGAGGCAACGGCAAACACGTTTTTTGATCTGCTGAGGAATCGCAAATTCCAGCAGTTTAGGCGGCCGTGTCTAAAGGCAAGAGGAAAAGGGGGCAACAGTGGCTTGGTGGCTAGATCCGGGGTGCAGCCATGCGGTAAACGACGAGGATTTAACCAGCTGGTCGGTCGGTGATATGTATGTCGGTATGTACGTAGTCACGATGATTCATAAGGTATTTATATCCGAATGCCCGTGTCCTTTTTACAAACGAACCCTCCTCATAGGCCCTCATTTCTGCCGGCGACGACGGTGGGGAAGATGGTTCTGGCTTTGAGAGTTCCAGAAGGGATTGTCGATTTTCGCTCCGGACCCCACGGACTCCCCTTGAACCCACTGAATCCGTGCTAAGAGAAGACCGGACGAAGCGCCGGTCCCGGCGAGCGCACAGAAGGGTAACATTTTCCCCCGCTTTCGTCTCGTTTATCCCACCTCCCACAACACCGGATGAACCTCTGCTCCCCGAAGGGCCCCGCGTTCCCCCCCAAAACAAAAAGGTCCAGAGATGCTATACCGGGGTCTAGAAACTTCAAGTCTTTTGTGTTGTCGCAGTGTACAGGTAATAAACATCATGGTAACATAACAATGTCCCTCTCCATACTACAACGTCCTTCCATCATCATATCATGCCCACGTGCCATGCGCCGCAAGACCTGTCCAGCCAATCCGGAACGGCAGGAATACAATTTCCATACCTATCCATCTTTCCACACTTGCCTGGGGTGTAAATTACCATGTCATCGGTAATGATGCCATTTCTCCCGTCACCTCAACTGGCTCTTACGAGGGCAGTCGTCGCAATTCGCTCTAGACCCCACACCGCCGCATGGCAGCCCGGGATGCTGGTCGCGGACATGTTGTGAATTGCCTGGGTCCCTGCCACCAACACCACCAGTTCATGCTAGGATTGATAAGGATTCGGCAACTGATCCGAGCAGGCTCTTCTTCTGCTGGGTATCGAGGGGGCAAACGCAATTTTGAAAGGGGGGCAGCAATCCGGCACCTCCCGGATCTGCGGGCTACATAACCTTTGCTAGATCGCAGTTCTTGGTGTCGTGAACCTCACTCCCTCCCGCTCCTCTCACCAGCATCATTGGATCAACTTTGACAACCATGATTGCTGTATCCCTCTCCCGCGCCCTGCTCCTTGCGGGTACATTTGCTCGCCTCGGTTTGGCCCAGACAGAGCCAACCATTCTCGCCGAAGACGGGTCTGTCCTTTGTATGTCCAGCCAATATTTCTTTCCCACGATGCCATGCTGCTCCAACGTGGAAGCTAGGATGCCTCAATATCACCCTATCCGCCGGGGGTAGATGTTGGTTACGCTAGGTTGCCTTGGTTGCTGACTGTATTGTAGCTGCCAACGAGACCACCGTCGCCCCGGCTGCCGAGGCCGAGGTGGTTGAAGGTGCCGGTGAGGTCCTGCTGTTGACCGATGCCGTCCTCGCCAACCTTACCGCTCTTGACCTCAGCGACATCAATCTCTTCACCTTCGACGAAGACGTCTCCGGCGTAACCACCAAGAGAAGCTTCTCAAGGGGCTTCCAGGTCGGTGACTGCAAGGTGTTCCCCGGTGACCGTGCCTGGCCATCCCGTCTGAGCTGGACCGTCTTCAACCTCCTGACCGGTGGCGCCCTCATCGAGACTGTCCCCATCGGTGCCGTCTGCTACCCCAATAGCGGCGTCTACAATGCTGCCAAGTGCCAATATGTGCTTGCCAACTGGGCTCAGTCTGCTCTTCACGCGAGTGATCCCACCTCGGTCATGTCCCCCCTCTACCAGGGCGAGACGTGCATGCCCCAGAACGGCCAGACCGGCACCTGCGAGATGGGCAGCTTCCCCTCCTACTCTGTGAAGATCCACAACGTCTATCAAGTTCAGCTTGCCGTCAACTTTGCCCGCAACCAGAACCTCCGTCTTGTCGTCCATAACACGGGCCACGACTTCCTTGGTAAGTCGACTGGCGCCGGTGCCCTCTCGATCTGGACCCACAACCTCAAGGACATCAAGTATGTCAAGTCGTTCCGCAGCCCTTCCTACAATGGCCCTGCCCTCAAGCTTGGTGCCGGTGTCCAGGTTGGTGAGCTCTATGCGGCCGCCAACAGCCTCGGTGTAACCGCTGTCGGTGGTGAGTGCCCCGGTGTTGGTGTTGCCGGTGGCTACCTTGCTGGTGGTGGCCACTCGCCCCTGAGCAGCAAGTATGGTCTTGGTTCCGACCAGGTCCTCAGTATCGATGTCGTCCTCCCCAACGGCCGCTTCGTTACTGCCACCGAGACCAAGAACACCGACCTGTTCTGGGCTCTCCGTGGCGGCGGCGGGGGCACTTTCGGTGTCGTCACCTCCATCACCGTCAAGGTCCACCCCAAGCAGAAGTTTGCTGGTTTCTCCATGACCCTCAACGCCGGCCCCGAGTCCGAGAACAGCATCGCCGTCTTCTGGCAGGCCATGTATGCCTACTGGCGCAAGTTCCCCGGCTATGCCGCCCAGGGCGTCTATGGCTACTCCACCGTCTTCCCTCTATTTACCGCCGCCGGTGGCTACAGCTGGACCTTCCACCCCTTCATGATGCCCAACATGACCCTCGCCCAGTTCAAGGTTCACGTCCAGCCTCTCCTCGATGAGTGGACTGCCATGGGTCTCGCCTTCACCCCCAACTTCTTCGAGAAGGATAACCTCTATGATGTCTGGACCCAGTACTTCCCTGCCGAGTCCGTGGCCAACAGCAACATGCGCACCGCTTCCCGCATGTTCCCCGCCAGCGTCTGGAACAACTCGACCAACCGCGACGCCTTATTCGACGAAATGCGCGCCATTATCGAGGAGGGCTCCGCGCTCATCCAGTACAACATGAACCCCCGCCAGACCGAGGGCACTCCCAACTCGGCCGCCAACTCCCACTGGCGCGACGCCATCTGGTTCGCCATCATGGGTGCCGGCTGGGCCCCTGGCACCCCCGAGCCCGAGCTGGCCGCCACCAACAACAAGATTACCCACGACTGGATGGAGCGTCTCCGTGCCTGGGGCCCCGGTGGCTACGGCAACGAGGGCGATGTCATGGAACCCAACTTTGGCGAGGCCTTCTTCGGCACCAACTACCAGCGCCTGCTCAGCATCAAGCGGGAGGTCGACCCCAACGATCTCTTCTGGGCTCCCACTGCCGTCGGTGCCGAGAGGTGGACCATCCAGGGCCAGCCCAGCTGGTTAACCACCCAGGTCGGCAAGCTCTGCAAGATCTCCAACTAGACTTGATTTTTTGGGTGGGTTGGAGACGGGTTGCGGTGACGGTGTGCTAGTTTCTTCCTGTAATTAATTATTCTAATCCTGCATAATTTTGTGGCCGCAAATATAAGGCAGCGGTCTGTTGATGGCGACACACCTTGGGCGTTCATGGTGACAGTACACGCAGTTTCGTTTCCAGTCATGTCTTGATGTCGAACCTTGCGGGGCAGAATGCGGTGGGGGTCCGGTGAAGCCTAAATCTCCAGCACCGGTGTGCATCTTTTGTAGGCAGGCACTTGCACCTTGTTCACCTTCCCTTGCGGGCAGCGGCAGCGGTGACGCTTTTGCCCGGTTGTTTGGGTCCCGCATTGAGATGCTGATACCCTTGAGACCCATCCCCCATCAGCCTGGCATCATGAAGCGACTCCAGGACAACGGCGGCGGCGACGGCGACGACAACGGTAAAGGCGACGGCATCCATGCCCCAACCCCACGGACACCTAGCAAGAGCAAGAGCGCCGCGAAGCGACAGCGCACACAAACCGACCCAGGTTGCTCCTCCCCCCTCACCCTCATCCCAACCACCAGTGCCCTTATCCCCAACCGACTCAAAATGAAACCAAAAGCAACCTCCAAACTCACCCCCTCTGCCATCATGGGCCTCCCTACCGTCGCCTCCCAGCTGCCCATCCAAGACTGTCGCACAATCCTCAGCACCGTCCTCTCCGACCGTGAAGTCCGCCAGCTCATCTCCCACCTCGTCACCTCGGGCAAACCCTGCCGCCGCAAAACTGCCTCTTACCTCTCCGCCCGCTTCGACGAGCTCAACACCCCGGTCCCCGACCAAACCGTTGCCTTTGACGCGATCGTCACAGCCGTCAAATCCGCCTTCCGGCCCCTATCCCTCGACACGATATCCCCCTCCGACCTTGAAGCCATCATGACCGCCCGCGGCGTGCAGACCAACATCAGGTACATCCACGCCGCCTCCGTCTGGCCCGCTAGTTTGGGCACACGGTTGAACGCGCTGAAGGCAATACTGGAGATCAACCAACACTTGATACGGAGCAGTTTGCTGCGGGAGTTGAGACACCAAAAGGTGTTTGAGAAGGAGTGTCCCGCTCTCTCCGGGGCGGTTCTGCACATCTGTCGGGGACTCACCGGGCCGGAGAGTGTGGTGGCGTTGGGGATGCATTTTCCTAGGTATTCCAGTGTTGCCTCTGCGTCGCACAGAACAGGGAGTACTCCGGCTGTGATGGGAGGCAGTCAGAGTATTGGGGGTAGCCAGGTTTTGCTTTCACAGACGTCCAGGGGGGCAGAGGATACGCTGGAGGTGGAGATGAGGGCGCAGTCGGAATTCTTTCGGAAGCAGGACGTGTTTCCTGAGGTGGTGGAGGCGTACAAGATGTTGATCGGGAGTAAGAGGACGGGTACGGCGGTGCAAGCTGTGCCGATTGGGATGGTGGATATTGAGGAAGAGAGCGAGGAGGACGAGGAACAGGAAGAGGAAGAAAGAGACGAGGAGGGGGGTGGTGAGGGTGAGATTCCAGACACACAGGAGACTCGGTAAAGGATACCAGGTAGTGATATGTCAGGTAAAGAGTAATCGTTGCGGCTTCTTCAATGTCGAAGTGGCGATCCAGAAAACATGCATGACAATTGTTTAGTGTGGATAGCAAAGGGTCACATTCCTTCTGGAATGGACAGATACAACCGTCGGTTGTGTAGTGTAGCGGTTATCACTCCGGATTCTGATAGCATCGGACAATTCCGGCAACCCCGGTTCGATTCCGGGCACGACCTTCACTTTTGCATTTGCATTTTACCCAGAACAACCAACCCTCTCTGCTGTGGAGCTTCTTTTTTTTCCATCCCTGCTCAAAATTCATTATCTTATCATCAAGATCAATCGCCGACCTCCCGGTCTCGAGCGTCACAAAATGCCTGACGATGGGTTCGGCCCGCGCCCACAGAGTGGGATTTACAGCAGTATGGACGGACGTCATGGGCTGCGGGGGTGGTGGTTGTTCAATTATTGATGGGATTATTACTCTGCCGGGGAGACCGAGGTGTGGTTCTGATAGAGGGGGAGAGAAGGATGGCGGTGGAAGAGGAAGAGGGTGTCACCCGAAAAGAGGGGACAGCAAGAAAATACATCGTCGCTGTCGTGGGGCTTTGCAAGAAAGGTGTTGGGATCGCGGTAGTGGTCGGGGTTGTGATGCTGTGGAATACGTTGCTCGCGCTGTTTCTCAAATCATACCCGAGAAATGAGTATACTGTGCAGCAGTGCTGTGTCGGTGGTGGGGATTGTTTCGACGCTGTTCTTTGCGACGTTGGATGGATTTTCTAAGGGGAGGGATTATCGAGTAGTGAACATGGCGAGGAGGGAACTGGAAACGAACTATAATACTTGAGAAGATCAATGACAATCTAACCACCTGCTATCACATCAAATATTAGAAGCTAACCTATCGCTTTTTTGACGTTCCCCAAAAGTCCCACCCACCCTGAGGAAAACCACGCTCAATCTCGGCGATGAGCTGGGCGTTCCTGGTCTCACTTGAAGGTTCCGATCCAGTGCCGACGACGGCCTTTGCCTTCTTTTTCGTGAACTTTGTCGATGGAAACGCCCAGGGGTTGTCCTCCATCGATGGCTTCGATTTTGGTCCTGCAGCCGGTTCCATCAGGGGGATTGGCTCAATCTCCCGCATCACGGGTTCAGTCTCTGGGCGAACCACAGCCTTCTTCTTCCCCTTCTTCGCCTCCTTTTTCCTGTCGTTATTGGCGATATCAAGAGAGTCTCGCGGAATATCTTCGACAATGGGCTGTGGTTCTGGCACAGGCGTCTGTTCGGGCTTTGGTTCGGGCTCTGGTTCCGCCACCACCACCACCGCCTCCGCCGCCGCCGCCGCATCGATCTGGGCATTCCTCGCAATGGTCTTACTACTTGTGCCCGCAAAATCCCAGCCATCATCCTCCGCCTGGACTGGAGCGGGCTCTGCCACAACGACCTCAGGCACCACCTCAGGTGAAACCTCCTCTTCAACCACTGGGTCAGAAACAGCTCGATGGTTTTCCTCACGACATTTGACCGTGCACATCCTGCACTTGCATGACACACATGAGGGTCTGGTGCACCTTCCGCACTCCTCGCACTCCCAGCGCGCCTTGGTCGACTTGTGTTTGCACTTCTTCAGTTTGATCCCTGTTGTCGTGGCGCCGCTGCTGTTGCCGTTGTGGTCCGATACTTGCGCCTCAAGCTCTGGCTCAGGCACGGGAGTAACATTCCACACTGTCGGCTCTTCAGTCGCATGTAATGCCTCATGTGCAATCTCGTAAACCGACTTATCGAGCAGTGGATTGGCATGTGTTATTGAGACCTCGACGGCCACCTCGGTAGGTAGCAAAGCAGGCGGTGCCGTGGGGGCAGATGTGGTTTGGCTGTCCTCCTTGCTACAGACAACAGCTTTATCCTCAACCACAGTCCGCAGCGATGGGCACTCAACCTCCTCAAAAGACCCGTCACTAGATGGTGTGCAAGGTCTCTTCAACGCTGCAGCCTGTTGGGCCAGAGCCTCAGTCTTGTCCCGATAGGCCTCGAGCATGCCTTTCAAGACCAGCTTGATGATAGAGGACTCATCAGCAAAGTTGGTATCCAGCCTGGCCAGCAGAGCAGCGTCCGGCTTGTCAAAATCGGCCTTGATGCGGGATTTGATATGCTGCTGGAACCAAGTGTCGTTGCTGTCAGGCACGGGATACACTCTCTTGGCGACATCGATGACAGTAAAGATGTCCAGCCTGGCTGCGTCTTGCTCAATGTGGATCTGAGCGAGAGCCTCGAGACTGCAGAGTTCGTATTTCCTGGCGGCCAGGTAGACCTCGAGGGCTGTTTCCAATCTGGCAATATCCTCGAGGCCGCCGCCATCAGGACCGAACCATGCCAGCTCCGTCCAGCGGCCGCTGTAGAGGTGGGCAACCAAGATCTGGCCAGCAGCGTAAGATACCTCTGGAAGGCTGATGGTTTCGGGGCAGGAATCGTGACGAGTGATGAGTGAGACCAGCTTGGGGCTCTGGATGAGGAACTCTCGATGTGCAGTCAAGCACATGCCGTTTCGAAACTTCAGGCTGGTGAGGGGGCTGCTGAATGGCCTGGTTCGTGTTAGATCTGAACCTTGGCTGGGAGGAATGGAGCAAATAGTGGCACATACGAGAATGAGTAGTTGTCCGACACTACAGCTTCGCTGTAGCTCGTGCTATGCAGATATCGTTTCTCGACCGTAGAGGTAGACATGATGGCGGTGTTGGAGACCGCGGCGAGGGTGCTAACACCTCGAGACGTCACAACAAGCATGTATGTTTCGAGGTGGAGATGCCCCCCGAAACTCCAAAACAGTGCAATGTATGTACTCGGATGCAAACGATATAAGTAGTTGATGGAGTCAAACTGAAGCATGCCACTTGGGCAGCCAGCAGCCGTTGTTGTTTGTTTGGGTCTTTCTTGGGCTATCAAGGCTTTCAAGCTGCACATCTATACGCTTGACAAGCATTTTCAACGACCGCCAGCTACCATACAGGCTCGAACCCTTGCCAGCAAGACCGAGTGAAAACGCTGTTCGGCATTGAACAAGCCGGCTCCGCCAGCTTGCGCGTTCCATGTCTCCATTCTGGTGCCCAACTCATGTTAGGCTTGGCAGGTACGACCGTCAGGACGGCCGCCACGACAATCCATAACGCCGCTCTCTTGGCCCAATCAGCGAGCAGCCTCCTGCACCAGTCCAGTCAAGCTGCGTATCGTGGCAGATGGGCAAGGCGTGCAAGGCGGTTAAAACCAACGTGGGCAATGCGCACCAAGTTTGAAGATGCGGACGCTGAAGCGAAGTGTGCTCCAGGCCAGTCGTTTTTGTCGTTTGTGTTCGAGTCCGGAGCGCATGCTGGCCCTCCGATACTCATCTCCTGCTTTACTCGCTGGGCTCAACATCATATTCCACCTCTGTCCGAATCACGTACTTGGCCCCCTTCCTCACTCCAGTTCCCTCATGTAGCAACGCTCCTCTGGGATCTCCGTGAGGAAACAAGGCAACATTGCCCATCACGGGCCGGATGGGGTAGGCATTGAGCACGCCCTCTCGCGCTGCCGGCACAAAGTAGGTAGTTTCTCCGCCCTCGAACTCGTCGTTCAGGTATATCAAGAAGGTAAACAGCGAGCTTTGCTTCTTTCCGGGGGGCGAGGCATCATAGACGTAGGTGTCGTCGGGGAGGACATCGGAAGGAGGCCAAGCGCCATCAATGTGCGCGCGATACTCGGCGCCTGGGACGTAGCGATACACTCGGAAACGACGGTTGAGCCCACGTGCTAGGCGTCCGTTCACCGAGGCCGGAACATGGGGCGCCACGCGTGACCAGAGAGTGTCGTGGAAAAGTTTGTCTGCAACCCAGTAGAAGTTGTGCGCCAGAATGCTCACATCACCGTCTTCCCGCATCGGGGCATCGGGGAGAAAGTTGACCGTCTCACCAGCCGCGATTATGGCCTTGCATTCTTCGGGAGAAAGGACGTTTCGAATTACACCAAGACCAGGGACAACTGGGTGAGGTTGGTATGTGGCAGGGGCCCGTTCGGTGGCAAGAGGTATGGTGTTCGGAGCTGTGGTGTAGAGCAAGGCATTATGGTGATTGGGAGGCTTGCGAAGGGGACCTGGTGTTGTCTCAATGACCCGGAGACCGGTGGCCAATGTAGGCGGCGCCGACTCGAAGATTGTTTTGTCCAGCACCGAGGCGTATACCTGTTCCGAGGGTGTGGAGGGACGGAGGTCCCAGATCTCTTGGAGAGCAATGCCCGGATTGCACGAGATTGGCACGGCGTTTGGATTGGTATCGACGGGACCGGTGACACGGAGGATGGCGTCGATGACCCGCAGGCGTTGCTCGTCCCGTTCGCTGCGCCGGATAGCCGTGCCATCGCCACCACCGGGTATCGTAGACAGGCCGCTGATGATGTCCAGATCTCGCACCCATCGACATAGGGCACCAAGCTTTGGCTCTTGTTCCCGGATCCTCATCTCGGCAAGCAGGATCCTCACATCTGTGTATCGCTCATCGGCGAGGGCTGCTGTGATGCGGGCCGTCAGGCTGGCGTTCACTCCAGCATCGATGGCCGAGGCCTGGCGGAAATCGTAGACGGCGACACGCAGGTCCTTGCATTGCTTGGACTTGATCAGGTTCGGGTACTGGGCAATCGTCTTGAGGGTGTCGATGGCCATATCGAGTTCCTCGTGCGAGATGACTGTCTGCAAGGTCCTGGGCTCGAGCGCCGAGCCGGGAGATGGGCCGTCACCGTCGCTGTCGGGGGGTGTTGTCCGGGCTGTCGCCGCCGCTACTACCGCTGTCTTTGCAACCTTGTTCGGCCCCTCGGCCTGTGCATTCTGCTTTCTCTTCTTTGCCTTGTTCGCGCTCTTGGCCATGGTCGATTACTTGCTGGCTGGGGATTTGGCAGAGGAGTCGGGACACCAGCTCCCCAAAAATAATTAGGTCCCAACATCACAGGGCGCATCTTGCTTGCCCCGCGCACATCGAGCGGGAAGTGTGGAGTCAGCTTGGCATCATTGGCCAATCATTTCTAACTAGGTAAGCTGCGGGTACACAGTGCCCCAACCCTCACCACACTCCTCCATTGACAGGTTCATCAAGAGGCGCTTTGGGCAACTCTACTCCCTTGAAATCCCAGTACTTGATCTTGAGATTCTTCAGATCTTCCATCGGCGACCCATCCGCCCTCTCATCCAACGTCAGCACATTTACCCTAAACGTGCGCACCTCGACCCCCTCAAACACCCCATGCACCCTGTTGTAGAGAGTGATGCTGCACTTGGGGCAGAAGAACCACCTCACCCGCTCTGTGTCGAATGCGTACATGCCGAGATCTTTCTCTGCTGGTGTCAGGAGGGTAAATGTCGACGACCCGTCGTCCCCGGGGTCTGTGAGCATGGTGCCCATTTTGAGGCAGACGCGACAGTTGCATCTGGTGGCGTTTGCTCCATGGAGAGACGGAGGTGGTTTACTGAAGTCTAGCCGGATGGTGTACTTGGCAAAGCCGCAGTGACATGAGCCCCTGTAAAGGGTTCCTTCAGTTTCGACAGCGTTGGACATGTTTAAACGAGGGATGTTGTAAGTTGTGTGAGACGGGTTTGAGCTGAGCTTGCCATATAGATATATATACTCAACGTGGAACCGTTGAGCCTCCATTCAGATGGTGATAAGTGTCATACCTGCAAGTTCGGACCCGGCGCTTTGCCGGGGTTACACTACCATGACGGTCGATAGTCCTACGAGTCCGAACATGTCCGGCCCCATCGAATCAGAGACGGGCATGAGCCATGATGACCGGTAGATGTTTCTAGAACATATGCATCTATTTATTAGGCCTGGAAGATGTTGAGTCCTAGCACTTGTTGAACATGGGTGCCTGGAAGAAGCCTGTGCAATGCAGGTTGGCTGGAGCCCCATCTTGGATGGCTCTGATGGCATTGCCAGCCCCTTTATGACTCCACCTCCTGTGTCAACAACAAGTACCGGCTAGCTACATGTGTAACAAAGTTGTAACGCCAGCATGAACAGCCTGTATAGGCTTTTGTTTGCCTTTGTTCTTACGTTATGATCACCTCTACTGTCTAGTTTACGCTATGTTTTGCTACAAAAGCACCAAGTAAGTTTGAAACTTATACCACCAATACATAGTGATGTTCACCCACTGCCTATACGAGAGTTGAAATGTAGAGTCACTCGGAGGATTTGGAGGTAACACAACAGCACAATAGCTATCAGACATATCTATCCGTGCCAAAAAAAAAAAAAAAAAAAAATCGTTTACTGTTATCGATTTATGCTACGGCTATCTGCTGGATATGCTCTCATCAGTCAAGTTTCTGCCCAGCATAACAGTGAAGCTGCTATCCAAATACCTCTCACACCTCGCCGCTAACGACAACATCACCAAACAGGTCTCCCCTTCCCAAGCTCACCTGCCCATATAATCACCTTTTCTGGAGCATATGTCAACAACTCAAATGGCTCAACCTCAGTAAGCACCTCCGATCCCTCTGTTTTCTCCGTTTCGAGACGTTCCCGTTTCAACAGAACTGCGTAGCTAACTTCAGATCAACAGGCAAAACTTGGACCTACAGGTACTTGAACAATTTGCTACAGACCCTGCGATTCCGTTGCTCGATACTAACTAGCTGGTTATGTAGCATCAACGACGCGGTCGAATCACCAATGTAAAAATAGAAAAGAATAGCCTTACTGCGGGTAAGCCACCTTTCTAGGGGGTGTTGACTGGTGAGCTATCACATTATTTTTTCGGGGCTTCTATCTCTCATGGTAGAATTAGTTGTTTTTCTTGGCATTTATGGTGTATGACCTGCGGACTATAAAGCCGTGACAGTGTAAGAGCGTAAACCTAATGGTGTGGTTCAATGTTGGAGGCCGTGGACCACACCGAGAGGAGGCGTGTCTTATGCTGTTCACCAGGATTGCTTACCAACTATTAATAGATAGTGGCTTGAAGATCCCACTGCTTGGTAGCCTTGTTCATTCCTGAGATAAATGGCATTGTCTTTCACCCAAGCACATGTGTAATTGAATGGATCAAAATGGAGTGTTGGCAGCCCCCGTTTTGAATAGCACGCCCGGACGGACGGTCAAGAGCAATTGATCCTCTAGAGAAACAACACTGAGGAAACCGAGTGTTCCCCCGTTTTGCTCCCGCTGTACTCTTTTAACCTCAGTCGTCTCCATTTTTGCTAGCTTCTTGAATTTTTATGCCACCATCGAAAGTTGTCCCTTTCTGGGATAGCTCCATGTGTATTTCATGCATAACCATGCAATGCAGGTCATATAGAGCTGGGCCATGTACCCCAAGTTGATCGACAACAGAACTAAATGCCGTTGATGAGAGGCATGGTAGATCAGATTTGCCGGCGAACTTCTATGAAATCTCGCTTTCACGTTCATATAAATGGCAAACTAACAGCATATTCTTGCCACAAGCTTGATCAGAAAAATCAGAGAATAATGGACAGCAGCATTAGATGATATTTTAATATCGTGACAATTCCCCAGTCAACCTTCTTCCATCCGATCACTTGACCCTTTTTCAACCCAGACTATAGGTACCAACACTAATAAATGACTATCCGCTTCGACATGTAGAATCCAGGTGTACATTGGGCTCATCCATTCCCGGAAATAACAAAGAAAACGCCGCAAAATGATGATTGTGTGAAGATGATGATAGATGTGATGTGTAGGCAAACCCCTCCGACGCTTGAAAGACTAAAATGCAGTAAAAATGGCAAAAGAGCAAGAAAGCAAAAGGGGTATCTCAACCAACGCACGTGCCAGTTTCTCCGTTCACATCTCCTGTCCGTCCACATCCTACCTACCTAGGCCATGATGCCCACCTTGGAACCGGTGTCCCCGTAGCTTTTGAACACGCCATTATATATCCCTCTATCCCTTCCATTGCATGATTTCCTTCGTGGTGGGCAAAAACTGGGTATCTCTCTTGGTACCCATATTTGTAGCCTTGCCCAACGTCGCCGAATATTCTCCTCGCTTCTTAATCAAAAAAGCAAGGGCCAGCGTCGGATGGACGCTCCTTTTATTGGTTTTCTTCTTGCTGGCTGTGGGAGCACCACCAGCCACGACACTGGCGTCGGTGTCCTGATGGAACAGTGCCCGCGAGACTGCCGAGGCAAAATGTCGTGAATCTGCCTCTGTGACGTTTCCCGTCGTTTGCAGCAAGACCTCGGCAAATATGGCGAGTAGGTGCTTGACGAGATTGCGGGACGCGGTTGGCAGACGGCTGAGGGCTTCGGTCCAAAAGTCGAGTCCGGTTTCGACCCGTGGACAAGGCGGCTCGATGGCTCCCTCTTGGCGGGCCAGCAACACCCAACACCTTACAACTGATGACGTGATGAGAGGTTTGGGCAGTTCCTCAAGGTATAACAGAATCAAACGCGCGGCATCGTGGACCGTGTAGTCGGTACCTTCAAACTGGAAATTCTCGCCGTAAGTCGGTCCTGTGTTGAAGATTTCTTTGAGCTGTGCCACGTTGAAGGCGTTGCCGGGAGAGCAAAAAGCTCTGCCGGCTTTGTTGCCTGCAAAGCATCCAATGTCAGTGTTCTTCAGTCCTCGCAACGCAAAAGGTGGGAAAGATATGGTACCCTCTTTGCGAATGAACTCGCAGCACTTGTAAACGCCTAGCGGATATGTCCGGTACGATGACCCCCTTCCCCGATGTGACACCCGAATCTTCATGGGTGCCAGTTTGATACTCGAATTCAAATCAACACCAAACACGGTCCCCTGCTTCTCGGGCTGCGAATCACTTGTCAACCACGGAATTCTGCCAAAGAACCGAGGGTTGGTCGTCGAGGTGATCTCGGTGCGACTGTGAATGGTAGGCAGCGATGATCCAGTCGGCGGGGGCGGCATGTCGACGCAGTTGTCGTCGTCCTGTCTTGGTGCTGGAGCACTGAGCTCGTACGGAGTCAGCGACCGTTTTTCCAAAGGCTCCTCCTGCACTACCGAGTGTCGTCCGCGCATGCGCGAGAGGAGGGTTACCGACTTTCGTGAGCTCTTGATGCTGGAGCGCCACTCGCTCGACCCGGTGCTACCGGCCGATGAACTTATGCTCCATGCTTGGGGTTGGTAGGCCCTTGAATCTACCCTCCCAAACCGATCTATGCTGGATTCTCCGCCAGCGGCTCCACCAAAAGAGGCCTCTGTCGGAGTGAGCATAGACACGCCGTCGGTGTTGACGTCGTCTTCTTCTTCAATAATACCGAGACCGTCTGATACGTCCGAGACCATGGTCTTGATGGACATCTTTCTGGACTGCTGCTGCTGTTCCATGGAGTGCTGAAAATCCGCCTCGAGGGCGAGTGGAGTGAAGGGACCAAACTCGAGATCAGGGGAAGCAGTCTGGCTAAGAGGTTGGAAGATGTCGTTGACCACGCTGGGGGTGACGGGCCCGGATGGCAGCGGGCTGGGTTCGGTGTGAAGATGGTCCTCGTCCGGATCAAGTATCAACTCTGGTATGTCACATGGATGCGAGAACGGGAAGGTTGATATCCTGCAAGACATCTGGGGATGTGATGATGATGAGGTAGGGGTTGTATTGAAAGGTGTTGGCGGCAATTCCTTGTCCCAGTTCTGTGGGGGCAGCGGTGGGTTCTCCATGGTCTCTACCCTGTGCTGGCGATAACGGGCACAGATATTGGTGCTCTTGGCTGGTTGGGTGGTGAAGGTGCTATCGGAATCGGTAGCATCCAGGTTGTCGTCACGGTCGTTGCCGTCCTCCAGGTTGACATCAATATCACGCCTGTGGGGGCCCAGGGCTGTCTTGCTCCAGGTGCTGTCGTCGGCGAAGCGCATCAGTTTGCGGAAATCAACATGATGACGGGTCAGAGGAGTGAGAGAGCCAGAGTCAGAGGCAGAGTCAAAACTGGAATCTGGGCGGGCATCAGCACCGGGCTCGTTATGATGATCTGGTTGCGTTCTCGGTTGCCGTCTCGCCTCCTGTTCCTGTTCCCCACCCCAAGTGAGCAGGGCCGCTGCCAGTTGTTCGCCCAATCCGTGATCCAGGATGTCACTCATGGCTGCAACGTCGTAATTTCCGCCGCTTTCCAACATTACAACCCGATGACATCCGGCAGTGGAGGAGGAGGAGGAGGAGTAGGAGGATGGATGGATGGATGGATGGATGGATGAATGAATGGGTGGTGCTCCGGCGTACAGGGTGGACCGGACAGACGACGGTTTTCTATATGAGAGGCGCAAGTGATCCTACTAGACACCTCGCCAAACCGCATGCAGCATATATCCCCCTCTCGGTGCTCTGACACGCGGCGCACGCCGTCGAAAAGTTGCGTGCCACCGAAGGGTCCGTGCCGCCGTACTCGGGGGTGCGCAGGTGCTTGGCCCTGAGGCCATCGACAAGAACCAAGAACAAGGCAGAGGAGGAACTTTGGCACAGGAAACTAGTTGATGATGGAAAAGGACATGCGTACGCATCAACTTCTTCATCTATCCTAGCAGGCATAAAACCGAGGTGGGGTTTCAAAAGACAAGCTTCCAACGGCTCTGGGTCTGGTCTGGGCCACAGTATTTACAAAACTGGCGGGATCCCTGGCTTTGTTTTCTTTCGTTTGGGTTTGACCTGTCTCCTCCCCTCCCCCACCTTCCAACGCACAGCGGGGGAGGTGTCGGAGATATCCACCCAGCTAGACTTGTTTCAGGTTCCACCCCCATCACATCGTTGTTGCATCCCCTCGCTTTATCCGTAGGCGAGGCGCCTCGAATGCCAATATCGGCAGGCCGTTTCTTAGCAGAGGGCTTCTTTGTCGTCCATCCTCATCTCAGGCCCATATATAATACCATCCGATAGCTACAATATCCCACACTCACCGTCGCCCAGATGTCAACTTGGTTCGCCCAAGGTACCTTGTCTAGGTAGGCGCGGTACCGTCAATGGCCCAACCGAGCTGGCATCTTGTCTCCGCATCTTAATTACCACTTGCACGCAGATGCCAGCCTACGGCGCAGCATGTGCACTGCACTCGACCGCACACCACCATCCCGTCCCCCACTTGGGAAACCTGGAATACCGTCATCTGGAAGCGAACTGGGCCGCTCCGTATGGCCAACTTTGCGGCAAGGCAACCTGTTTTGATATCACTTTCAACATACATGTTCCAGACATTCAAGTCGATCATGATCCTCTTCGGACTCGCCGCTCGTCAGAACCAACATCATCACTAGGGTGGTTTGTGTGCAGCTACAGTATCACTCAACTGTCAACTGACGGAGATCGTCCAGTTGTTCGTCTGTGCGACCACCCTTTGCCGTGGTGAGGATGACACGACCGAGACAAGCTCTGAGTAGCTTACCGATGGGCCAATGCCCAATGCTCGAGCTTCCGAAGGAAAAGGAAAGGGGGTCGCACCGCCTCTGGCTTTAGGGACATGACAAGTGGTCAACTTTGGTCGCGATCAACTGTCAACCAAAGGGTATCTACCTAAGGTGTCTAGATTCCGTGCCTGATTCTGGAGTGGATCTTTGCTGAGAAAGGATTGATATTGCACCTTTTTTGTCTGTCACTGGAATCAACGGCAGGTCATTTGATTTTAGGTACATGATGATGTTTTGAAGTTGAAACTCAAGGAAAGAGAATAAGAAGACAATCGACAGGCAAACAGCTTTGGTTATCACTAGCAGGCTGGTTCAACTCTATGAACAAAAGGATCCACCTCAGATACTCCTAGTTGAAAGTCGTCCCCTTTTCAAACTCCAGCATACTTACCACGGCATCCCTCACACACTCTCTCAACCCCCTATACCGTATCCCCAACTCCTTCTCACTCCTACTCACATCAAACTTCCAGTGCTTGTCTTCCTCAAAATCATCCTCCTGCCCTTTCAGATTCGGGAGCACATCATCCCCCAGCACTCCCTTGAACTCTTCGTCCACAATCCTTGCAATCTGATAGTTGGAAAAGAACCCTCCTACAGTGTAATATCTCTGTCCCGATGCCGTCAAAGCCGCCAGGTGCGCATCCGCCACGTCCCTCACGTCCACAAACGTAAACACTGGCGCCGTGGACGGGATGCACGCCGATCCATCTGGGTTTCGCCACTTGCCATGAATCAGATCCCAAATCCGGCGGTTGGAGGTGTTCACCTCTGCCGAGCTAAACTTTGCCGAATTCGCCAGCGATCGCGAGAGCGGACCAAAAGTATAGGTGTTGTTGATCGTCGCGATGGTGAACCGCGGGTTGTGCTCCTCGAGAAAAGACCAGGCAGCCTGCTCGGCGAATTTCTTGCTGGCACGGTAGGTGTGCTCTGGCTGCATGGCCTGCTCCCAGCTCACATCTGACCAGGAGGACTCATCGTAGACATCGCGGTGGTTGGGCGGGTTGAGGATAGCGGCGCTGGAGGAGGTGATGACCACGCGGGTGACCGAGGGGCAGAGGCGGTGGATGGAGTCGAGGAGGTAGGTGGTGCCCTTGATGGCGGGGTTGAGGCAGTCATTGACGGGGTCGGCAAAGGAGAGTTGATAGGGGGATGCGGTGTGGATTACGTAGGTGAAGCGGTGGTCGTGAAGGATGGGATCGAAGGCGTTTTTGGTGGAGATGTCGGGGACGATGGCGTATTGGACTTGGTTGGAGGCGCCGAAGTGAGAGAGGGATTGGAGGAGGCGATTGCCTTTTTCTTCTGAGCGGACGGTGACGACAACAGGGTGGCCGTTGCTTGCCAGGGAGTCGAGGACGTGGGAGGCCACGAAGCCAGTGCCGCCTGGTCGGATGGTGAACTCTCACATGAAACTTAACAAGGGAAGTGATCACGCTTACCGGTAAGGAGAACCTTTTCCTTTTTCAGCGTCTGAGGCTGTTGTGGGACTTTGATCAGTGTCATCTTGCTACCTTTTTCACCCTTGACAATGTCTTCGTCCTGGAAAGGGTGGAAGTCAACAAACAACCGGGGTGTTTTTCTGCTTGAAGTTCAGAGCTTTCCAGCGTCCACGACTCGCAAGACGCCATCTACCTACTGCGCCAGGGATACAGCTCGGGCACCAGCCAAAAGTCCGGTGCGACGGGCTGCGTGGCTGACTGAGGTGCATTCCATCGGGACTCCGGTACATATATCCCCACCTCGTTGCCGAAAACACCTTTTACCCACCTGCCTCGTCATCCTTCCTTCCCCATATCTGGCTATTGAGCTCATCGGCTTTAGTTCTGAAGAGCAGTCTCAACGTCAACCTTGAAGCTTTGTGTTTGCCCAATCATCTGCCACACCGTCAGTAACAACCAAACATGCCCAGTGCCACTACCAAGGACGTCCGCGTCGCCATCATCGGGGCTGGTATAACCGGCATCACCCTCGGCCTCGGCCTCCGCGAACGCAAAGTCCCCTTCACCATTTACGAGCGCGCTCCTGGGTTTCGGGACATTGGCGCAGGCCTCGGCTTCAGTCCCAATGCTGAAAAGGCGATGGGGTACCTGTCCAAAGATGTTCTGAAAGCTTTCAAGAGGGTGGCAAACCCCAACGGAGAAGACTACTTCCAGTGGGTCAACGGGCATTCTGATGAGGGGGAGTTGATGTACAAGAAGTTCGTGGGCAAGGATGGGTTTCAAGGGTGCAAGAGGAGTGACATTTTGGACGCGTGGGCATCACTGCTGCCCTCTGGATCGGTCGAGTTTGGAAAGGAGCTCGAGGGAATTCGGGAAACGGACGATGGGGTGCTGGTCAGTTTTAAAGACGGGAGTAAGGTCAATGCCACTGTGGTGGTGGGTTGTGATGGAATCAGATCTCAAGTGAGGCACTACGTGCTGGGATCTACGGGGAAGAATCTAGTGAAGGCGGCGTACCCGGGATACTCGCAAAGGTTTTGCTACCGGTCGTTGGTCCCGATGGACCAGGCTGTCCAAGCGATTGGGAAGTACAAGTGCTCGACGAGGTTCATGTACAATGGGCCAGACTCTCACATCATCACATATCCCGTGGGAAACAGCTCCGTTTTAAACGTACTGGTTGTCATCTCGGATAAGAACAAGGATTGGCCAGAGGGTTTGGTGGCGCAAGGAAGACATACCTGTCAGGGGTCCAGAAAGGAGGTGATTGATGCACTTCAGGGATGGAATGAGACGGCCAGAAACATTGCTCAGCTCTTCCCGGATGAGATGGAAAAGTGGGCAATCTTCGATATGGCTGAGAACCCAGCGTCCACTTATATCAGAGGAAGGGTGTGCCTTGCTGGTGATGCGGCGCATGCCACTGGCCCTCATCTTGGTGCTGGGGGAGGGCTTGGGATAGAAGATGCATACTTCTTGGCCACATTATTGAGCCATCTCAACGACAAGCTGGAGGCGGGGTCTACTTCAGCCAAAGACGAGCGTGCAATTGTGGAGGCTGCACTGAAAGGATACAACGATGCCCGCTTTGACAGGACCCAGT
Source organism: Podospora pseudopauciseta (assembly GCF_035222475.1). Lineage (NCBI taxonomy): Eukaryota > Fungi > Ascomycota > Sordariomycetes > Sordariales > Podosporaceae > Podospora > Podospora pseudopauciseta. The sequence continues at coordinate 40,337 of NC_085893.1, read as the reverse complement.
GGGTTGTCCAGGCGACTCGAGAGGCCGTGGATCTTTTTCAGTGGCAGGATCAAAGAGTCGGCAACGACAAGGTCAAGTTTGGGGAAGAGATATCTGCCAAGTTTGAGAGGATTTGGAACTACGATGTTGTCGAGGAAAACGGGAGAGCAGCCAGTGGCTTTTTATGCGACATGGGCGCAGATTCAAAGTAGACACACTGCTTCTTGAGTCTATCCTTATGTGAGAGAACAACATCGGTTCTTCATTCAATTTGATCCATCGTCCAGGGTATCATTTGTTTTCAACCACGACTATCCTTCTCCACCCAACCCCTGTGCTTCCATGCATCCAACCATTAAAACTTCATAGTATAAAAGCCCCCCTGTGGCGTACCCTCCGGTCTCTTCCTCGCCATCAAGGCCAATCCTGCCAACTTATAGTTAGCACACGCCATAAAGCGGAATAAACACCTCGGCCACCTCTCGAGCAGCGTGATCAACTTATAGGAGGACATACGATCTTCCCAGGTCTTCTTGGGTGCCGTAGCCTCATGATGCAAATGCATCGCCCACAGGCACCACACCGCCACCAAACTATCCAGCGTCCTCCTGTCTAACTCCACCAGAACCTGGAGCCTGGGCACCTCCCATCCCCCCCCATCACCAACCCCCCCATCCGGATCCCGACTACTCCCCGGCTGACCATCACCACCGCCAAACTCGCTTCTTTGCCCCCTCCACTGAAAGGCCACCGCCCTTCCATTCGAATCCTTCCACACCCATCTCTCAGCCCCCCCCTCCTTGATCTGAAAGTGATACTCCCTCGGCACCTTCTCCCCCTTCCTCTCCAACCTGGCAACCTCATGATCAGGCAATACCCTATTCGCGCGGTACCCTGTGTGAAAAGCAGGCGACTTGGCAATATGCACCTCCCCAAGCGTCTTTCGACTCTTGGGAACGGCCATAGCCTGGAAGGGCATCCCCAGGATGGGCAGGTGGTGGGACAGGGTGTAGAGGTCTTTGCCGCGGTGGGAGATGACGGGCCTGCCGGTGGCGTTGGAGGCTCGGTACCTGTACTGCACGCGCTGAAAGTCGACTGTTCGAGAACCGTGTGTGGGTGTCAGGATGGGGTAATCGGTTTGGTAGGAGGGGTCTGAGCTCGGGGGTGTGGAGGGGGAGGGGGAGGCGTAGATGAAGCGGCCGTGGATGGAAAAGGTGGCTGGGGGCATGGGGTCGTTCGGGTCGAAGGTTGTTGATTCTAGCTGGGAGTAGGCTGGAGGTTCTTCGGTTGGGAGGGCACCGTGGGAGATGGTGGGAGGGTTGTCTTTTGGTGGGGGCGGGAGGTATGGTGGGGGTGCGAATGACATCTTGCGTGAGTTGGGCCGGGATTGATCTGATCTGTTCAGAGCGAAAAACAATGTTGTTGATGTTGTAGCTGCGTCTCAACATCCAGATAGGTGTCTGCTTGCGGGGTGGTCGTGACTTTTGAAGACCGAATGCCAAGATGCTTTGAGGGCAGTGTCTCATTTTGCCAAGATGGGCACTGCCACACCCCCCAGGTTGCGACACTTGGGTCCCGTCTTGGCGGTTTGAAGGGTTGGGGGATTTCTTTGTCGACATCTCCAGCGCCCAGGGAAGATGACGGACATTAACCCTGAGGCAAGCTGTCATCATATTGGGAGCTCGAAGCAGCAGGGAATCGGGTGTTGTTTGAAGTCGTTGATAATCTCTGCCAAAGCTTTGGCATGGGGGAACATGGTCTCTTGGCTTTCAGATTACCTGGTAGCTACCTACCTACCTACCAGGCACCTTATTCATCCACCACTCTCAATTTGCCTCATCTCTACATATTTCAACAGTAGTAGTGTAACCACATATACCTACCTACCGAGATAAGACAGGTAGGTACCTATGCATCGTGTTATCACTAGATAATAGGTTCGGCAAGGCGGTGCTTCAGAGCGCTTCTTGAAGCATACCTACATACAGCTCTAGCATGAACCTGTCCTCCTTCTTCCCAACAGCACAAAAATACTGCACAACCAATCAAGTCATCCCCTCATTCACCATCACCTCCATCCCACACCACTTCTTCGGATACCCCAACAGCTCCTCATCCCCACCCACCGTTCCCCCATAGTACCTCTCCAAATAAGCCAAAATAGCCCTCCCCTCAGTCACCGCCCTCCTCCAAATCCACCACCTCCCAAACTGCCCAATCTTGGCATGATACCACGCAAACAACAGCAGCGCCTTTGCGTCCTTTTCCTCCAGCATCTCCCTGAACCTGACCGGCAGAAAACTTACCAGCACCAAAGACACAAGCAGGTTATCCTCGCTTATCTCCAACGGCAGAACCCTCCCCACCACCACCCCAGCGTCATAATACGCGTTCGTCTTGGCCGACACACCCGCGTGATCCAACCTCAACAGCCTCCTCAACGGCTCCGGCAGCCGGGCAATCGCGTCTTCCTCGGGAAGGAGTTCTACCCTCGCGGCGGGACCGGAAAGGACAAACTCGTAGGAGATATCCCTCAGCGCGGAATCAGCAGCGTGAGTATCGGCTAGCTTTTGGACGACGCGCTTTCCCGAGCAGATCTTGAGCCAGTCGAGGTCGTGAGGGGAGGAGACGAAGGGCCAGTGGGAGGCTAGGGGGAGGGAGGCGTCGAGCTGGGCGAAGGAGGTGCAGGCGAGGAGGATGGTGCCCATGAACATGGCGTCTTTTTGCACGCGGCTGAGTTGGGAGGGGTGGCTGGATAGAAGCTGGTTGAGCTGGGAGGAGCCAGTGGCGTGGTGGTAGAGCTCTTGGATGGAAGGGGACTCGGTGGTGAGGGGGGAGGCGGCGAGGCGTTCGTGCATGAGGGTTACGGCGAGGACGAGGTGGAGGAGGAAGGGTTCCTGGTTGGTTAGCACTGAAGGCATTGTGACATGTTAAGGGGGTAAGAATACCCGAATGGCCAATCTGACACTCTCCCTGCGGTACAGATCCAGTTTGTGGTTCATCTTGAGCGACAAGATGGTCTTCTCATGGAACTGATTCAGATATCTCAAATGCTGATCCTTGAACAGAAAGCCATTCTTCACAGCCTGCGGATCGGATTCCCGAATGTGGTCGTTGAGCATGGTCAACACCTGACGGTTCAGCGACAAGCTGGCGAGAGATGCATATGTTAGATGAGTCTCTCTGACGTTGACCAACGGAAACACCTGCTCTGACCATGGCTGAAGAGCGAGTGCCTCGGATGACTTGAGGGTGCGGTCATATGTGCACGATACACGGAAGCTGGTGCAGTTGTTGCATATCGGCTTTGATTCGTCACACTGCTCCGGTTAGGACCAACGAAAATGGGGTGATAACAGCAAAAGAAAACCATACCTTGATGTGGCGGAGTTTGCAGTTGACGCACCCGCTACGGGATTTGGTATGGCTTTTACGTTTACGGAAGCTGGTGTCTGCTTTCGATCCAGACTTTGCTTTTACGATGCCACTGCTCTTTACAGACGCCATGTTGGTGCTCGACATGGTCGGAGGGTGGTCGAAAGGTGGAGATTAGCGGATCCTGGCCCGAGAGGTGGGGCCGGTAACGCCGGAGGGAGAGTTCTTTGTTGTTGTTTGCCCAAAAGCTTTTGGAATACTCGGCGGCAGACGGGAGGATCATCCTCTAGTCGTATTCAAACCCCAATACAAGTTTGCTGATGTTGAGGGATGAGCAAATATTAAAAGACGGCCTTCAGGTCAGAAGTCCAGACGTTCCGATTTGAAATCGGTCCAGTCCCGCTATTCCCAACGGTCCACAATCATTGGCCCGGAGAGAACCACGCTAACCGCAATGCGTATTTCAAAAGTACACTAACCCCGTGATGTGCCTTGTCGCCCGTTTGGCCAACCACATGTCATTGGCAGCCAAGTAGGTCGTAGCCACCGGAAGTAAAGTAAGGTATTATGGATTATGGACGACAGAAGGATGGGACTGGTGAATCACAATACGGCAGCAGGAAAGCCATCGCGCCGGCAAAACGACAACAACATGGCAGCACCTTGGCAGGATGATGGGGTATAAAAGGAAGGTCCTCGAAACTGTTGTTGCGAGCAAGGTACGGCAGGTATCTCTCACCAACAAACAAGAGTCTGGACACACCAGACAAGACTTTGTCACTCATACGTACAAACAAAACCACAACACCAAAATGTCCCTCCCAACCCACATGCGCGCCCTCCATCTCCCCACAATCTCCCCCGATCCTCAAATCACCCTCCGCACCGTCCCCGTCCCCACCGTGGTCCCCGGCTCCGTCCTAATCCGCGTCCTCGCCGCCCAGGTTTCCCAAAAGGTCTACGACATCTACTCTGGAAAAGTAGGTTTCACCCTTGCCCCCGACATGATCATCGGCGGGGGGTACGCCATCGGCCGCGTAGTCCAGCCCGGCCCGGACACCACCTCCCTCCCCGTCGGCAAGCTCGTCATGATCCAGTCCTTTCTCCGGGCGAGGGACAACCCGGACGAGATCCAAGCTGTTTGGGGCACCTTTGACGGCGGAGTGCCCGCCAGCAGGGAGTGGATCGAGAAAAACTGGAAGAATGGCTCTTATGCCGAGTATATCCTTGCCCCGTTGGAGAACGTCGAGCCGTTGGATGAGGAGAGGCTTTGTAAGCCAAAGGGGGATGGTGGGTTGGGGTACAGTGTCGAGAATCTGTTGCAGTTGCCTGTGCAGCTTGTTGTGCTGGGGGGGTGGAAGGGTATCGGGCTGCGGGCGGGGGAGAGGGTGATTGTTGCGCCGGCTACGGGCCAGTTTGGCGGTGCTGCGGTAGAGGTTGCTGTCGCGATGGGGGCTGGGCAGGTCATTGTCATGGGGAGAAATATGGAGATTCTGAAACGGATTCAGGGGTTGTATCCCAGGGGGAAGATCCAGATTGTACCCATGTCTGGGGACGAAGACGGGGATGTGCAGAAGCTGACAAGCTGGGGGCCGGTGGATGCATACCTTGATATCAGTCCGGCTGCTGCAACAGGAAGCACCCATGTGGGCAGCTGCTTCAAGGCCTTGAGGAACTATGGGAGGGCCTCGCTTATGGGCGTGCTCCCAGAGGGTCTCTCGGTAACGTATGCCATGATTGTATGGAAGAGCTTGACGGTCAAGGGGCAATACATGTATGACAGGGCTGACGCCCAACAGATTGTCAAGATGGCCGAGTCTGGCGTGCTGAGGCTTGGACCGGAGACTGGCGTTGAGGTTGTTGGCAGGTTCAAGTTGGATGAGATTGACGAGGCATGGGCGGTTGCTTCGAAGAACACCCAGTTTGGGAAGCTCATTGCCCTCACCCCTTGATGCCCGGTACCTGTTGCTTCCCACATTTCCCTTCATTATAAACCAGCAGAGAAGGCTTTCGGTCTAGTTATTACTCGCTATCATTTGTTAGATCAATGGCTACAACTGCCCCTCGCCCCCCTCCTCCTCGGCTTTGAGCGCCTCGATCCTCTTGCCCAACCAGGCTCCATAAGCCGCAAACATCTTGACCCCCGCCCTTGTCTTGCCGGTGCAAAACTCATGCAGCTTCTTATACCTCTGTAGTATCAACCTCTCCCTCCCAATGTTTGCATATTCCTTCACCTCCAAGAGCCCTGAAATCACCTTCTCCAAACAAACCGGACACAAATACGGCGGCTGCCTCACATCCTCCATGATCCCTGCTGTCCCCTGCATGGCGCAAGCATAATAATTGCAATGCCCCAAACAAAAACAATGCCCCAGCTCGTGCGAAGCCGTCAGCGCCGTCCTCCCAAACCACAACCCCGCCAAGTCTTTCTCGGGCGCCGGCGCAGCAACATACGCATCCATGGCCGCCCTCATGGCCGTCCCCCCCCCCTTGCCCTCCCCAGCACCGTCCCCCTCAACCATCATCACCTTCCTCCTCTTCACCCCCGCTCCAGACCGTATCCCACACTTCCTCCTCACAAAATTCCCACAGTGACTCGCAGGCCACATGTGCGCCCGTTCAATCTCCTGGTACCAGTCCAGCCCAGGATGATACCTACTCGACGTCACAACCGAAACCCTGCTCCCGCCGTACGCCCTCCCGCAGCAGAAATCGTCCGTCTCGTCCTCGTACAGATCGTGATGAAGCATCATCACAAGCGCGTACCGGGGGTGGATCTCCTTGACCATGTGCAGCAGCCCGTCCAAAATGTCGCCCAGGTTCAGCTGCCGCTCGTAGGCGCCGTCAGGGCAGGGGCGGGTGCGGATCCGGGTGATGTTCTGGCCTTGCTTGAGGCCGATGTACCTATTTTCGTCCTTTGCAGCGTTTGGTGGGCAATCATCATCTTCCCAAGGGACCCAGATGAGATTGGGGGTTCGGGTCACGGGGAGAGGGTGGTAGTAGGCGGAAAGGTAATCGGTTAGGTCTTTTGGTTTCGGGGGGCTGACGTCTTCTTCCCCCTCGGTGGCGGTGAGGGGGACGATCCACTCCCTCATGTGCTTCATCTTGGGGGAGTAGGAGGGTGGTGCAGCAACGTGGATGGTGTTGGGGGTGCTGGCGTTGAGGCGGTTGCGGTGTTTGGACCTTTGCCAGACCTTGACTGTCTGCCCAGAGTCGGGGTCTTTGGGGTAGACGGACAGCAGGTCATCCGGGAGGACCAAGGGACCTGGAAAGGTGCCAGCGAGATTTTGGGCTTCTTCTTCATCAGCCGTGTCTGGTTCTATGCGGCTGGCAAGGGATGCTGCTGCTCTTCTCTTGGCGGCCGGTGGGCGCGCGAATCCAGCCTGGGTCGCGTTTGGCGATACATCGAGCAACAGGCTTGCATGTTTACACGGGGCCATTTTTATGAGACCAAACGGATTCGTGGTGATTGAGGGAGTGAATACAGTAAAAAGAATACGTGTTTATAAAGAGAGCATGGCTGGGGTTTTTATATCAACAAGATCTTGGCTGTGTTTTAGGCAGCAAGCTGTGGTGCCAAGACTCTCGCCGTAAATAAGGTAGGGAGGTAACCAACGGAATGCTGACGCTCTTTCAGGGGCGCAAAAGAACAATACAGACAAACATGATGCAGATGAACAAGATGATTGGTATTTCTGGGTAACCAGGTCGCAAATAAAATAATAAGAAATTGCCTAAATCAACCAGATCATATCAACTCCGGGGTTGCGCACATGTGGGTTGTGTTGCTCCGAAGCCTGCCACAGAGGCTTCAGTCGAATCAACAACCAAGCTGCCCTAAGCAAGCTGAAGGTTATGGGCAAAGCACCCACAATAGCACCGGCCATCCACCATTTATAGACGTTGAAATGGTTTGGGTTCCGGTAGAACTCTGCACTCTCAAAGTCCAAGTATCCAGCCAGCCCTCCCTTGCATATGCAGTTGTTGAAAATACCGCTGAAGGAGGCGAAGATGATGAGTATGAGAGTGAGAAGCGCCAGTCCATTGAAGGCATGGGCCACGGCTCTCATCCAATTATCAGGGTGTTTGTAGCATGGCAGCAATGACAAGAACCAAGAACCGAAGGTAAGAAGGCCGTACACTGTGTAGGACCCAGACCGACAAGCGAAACCGACAGTAGGAGTGTTGTATGAGATCATAAATGCCATTCCGGCAAAGAGCCAAACTATCGTTAGTGAAATGAATGCCATCCTCCACCACGCCCAGGGCCGCGGTCCATCGAGCCTGACACGCGTATGTTCCACGATTTCCTGAATGGACCTCATCCGTCGATCGGTTCCGTGGCTGTCATAGACACTGTGCACAACAGAAAAAGCCAGACCATGGTAGCCCATTTGTCTTCCTTGGCCAACAAACTCTCCAATGAAGGGGTCGAATCTTACCGGCTGCTGAAAGGGACCAAATAGAGGCATTTGACCGGGCGGTAGCTGCAACGCGCGCAAATTCTCTTCCTTGTTCCATGTCCACCAGTCCGGTGACGCAGGCGGACCTCCCGCCGGCATGACTGGCGGCGGAGTCTGGGAAGCAGGGATTCCCGAACCTTTCTCCCACCGACGGATTGCGTCGGCGTTCCACAGCCATCGAGACATCAACTTCCTGCTCCGATCGGCCGACATGGGATTCCGGTCCAGAATGGAAAATAAGACAAGCAGCGGCAGCCAGCTGACTAGAATACCTAGAGCCAAAGCGTGAGCTGTGGTTCTTTCGCCAACGTCGCTGAAAGCCAGGACGACGGCCATGGCGTAGGCGACGCAGAAGAGGAACACATTGACAAGTGATGGGTAGATTCCTCGACGACGGAGCATCCTGAGTTGAAACGCCATTTCTTGAAGAAGTTCTCTCGTCCACACCTTCGCTTGCTCCGACCGTTCCCTTTGATCTGGTGTAGTGCCGGCTGGCGGGTACGTCGTGGATTGGGCATGAGCGGCTGCCTCTCCAGCATCCAAGTGTACAAAGCCTCTAAATAAGGCGTAAACGAGGGGCTCCAAAAACTCGTCACTGCTTAAATCGGGCATGTTGAACTGGCCTATGCAGCTGAGCACGTAGTAGGCATCCATCTTGAGTGACCGCAGGTTGCTGTTGCCCGAAATGCCTTGGCCTGATGACTTGGTTTCAGCTAAACATTCGTGCATCTGATGGATGTTGAATAATGTGTTTGTAAGGGCTGTCTCGGGAGACCCGAGCCAGTTAAGCAGGGCGCGAAGGGTCCCCATGATCCTGGTCTGCCACCACGGTGCCCCGGCCGTCCTGCGGTGCAAGGAATCGTATGGAAGAGCGGAAAGCAAGGCCATGATAGGCAATATCCAGTTGGAAATGATGCTGAGGGTGGTCGTGATATCCGAGTGCCAATAAAAGTCGACAGGGCTCTCACAGAGCACCTTGCAACCCTCGGTGGTGATGGTGATGAACTTATCTCTGGAAGTTTGCTCATACTCGGAGTTCATCCCCCGAACGGCACCACGGTATATGTACTGCTCTACGGTCACGTTGTTGATGCCGTTCCATTCCTCCTTTCCCTCCAAGATGCTGGTGACTCGTTTTTGACATCTTTCGAAGTTTGGGCCGACATAGTCCTGAGCTCCGGCAAGGTCGGCGCAGAGCACTGCGGTCAAAACGATTGATGGTTTATAGATGATCATGGTCTCTAGTTGAAACAAGGTGTCGGGTGTGATGTTCAGCTGAACCGGGCTGCCACGGGCCAGTGGGAAATAGCTGGAATATATACCTAACTCACCAACCATGGTGAATGAACGGTTGTCAAGGCGCCTGTCAGGCGTCCATTTGAGGAGAGCGTCACCGAAAAGTCGGGTCTAGAGCGTGCTAGGTCGAAACGATATACTTCAATATCAGATAACAAAGTCGACCAACACATACATTTAACGCATAGCCCTCAAGATATCAAGGATGCCGACATTGAAATTCAGCCAATAAGGCGGTTCATATCCCAACCGGGATTCCTCCTGATAACATGGAAGCGGGCGGCACAGCCAGTGCCACAACTACTGGGACGGGAACGGAAGCTTGTGCGCGGCCTGGATGTCACGATATGCTGCAGCTCGATGAAATGCGGCGAGAGGATCGAGTCGATTTTGGTAAGGTACTACGGTACCTACCTACCTTGGCGTGAGGCTGTGAGGTTATCAGGCTGCTTGATCCCTACAGCGGGCGGCTAATTACAGCATCCCGACTGAGGCCTGCAGACATGGAATCCACACTTACGTCGGCGTGGATTTGACGGTTTTTATCCTCGGTGCCTCGAAGCGTTGAGCGGAATTGGAAGTATATAGTTTCCTATAGAAACTATGTTCTATAAAAGAGACCACAGAAAGCTTTTGGCCCCAAAAGAAAAGCCATAGGGGCAGACATTTGTAAGCAGTGTCATCTCTTCAATTACCTACGAGGCGACCCCACATAAAGCTATCCTTTTGAGAAAGAGATATTGTGTGCTTCCTGTCATAGTTTCCCATGCCTAGGGTTAGGGTTTCACTAGTCTTGTTAAACAGTTTGCTCCGAGCTGTCCGTGTTATAGCCTTGCTCAAATTGTAGCGACCTCAGTTCCAAACACTTATAAACTCGAATATAGAGCGCTCACAGAACTTATGTACCCGGCTATCAACTCCTACAATCCACATTGTCCAACTTTTTATTCTGGGCACAATTCAGAGATTCCACCACGCAGCATTGGAGTTTACATCAAGCCCTTTCCCTAAAGCCCCCCCCGCTACCCACCTGGTATCCTCGCATCCCCGTCATCATCCTGCAGGGTACACTAACCAGCCAAACAGAGCATCACAGCATGGCTGCATGCATTCCCCAGCAAAAGAAGGCTTCGCCCATCATCGAATGGAACCCTACAGATATCTTCCGTCCTCCATCCAGTAACGCACCTCCCGACTACGCCCTTCTCATCCTCAACCAGCCCATCCACAATCATGTCGGCATGATCAAGAGACTATGGAATAATGGTCCGTGCCCCCCTGCTCTCCCCTTCATACCTATTCATTACCCCACACATTAACTCAACCTCCTCTACAGCCATCTTTCATATAGCCGCCGACGGTGCCGCCAACTGCCTCCACGATGTGGCCGGCATTCATTCCGACCCCTCCTTTGACGACCTCGACGTTATCATCGGTGACCTGGATTCCATCAGCCAAGTGGCGCGCACCTACTACGAGACCCCTCCAAGGCGCACCAACGTGATACACTACCGCGATGACTACTCGACCGATTTCGCCAAAGCAGTTGAGCACACCCGCGCGAAATATCGTCCCTCTCCCAAGGGGAAGGACATCGTCGTCGTTGGCAGCCTCGGGGGCAGAGTCGACCACGGCATATCCCAGCTTCACCACTTATATCTGTTTCAGCGGGATCCCGACTATAACGAAGGCAAGATGTACTTCTTCAGCGGCGAGTCTTTGACCTTCATGCTCAAAGCAGGCAGAAAGCACGTCATCCGGGTGAGGGACGGTCCGGCAGGGGAGAAGGACGTGTTCGCAAAGTGGATAGGCATTCTGCCTATGAAAGAGCCGAGCTACATCACGACCAAGGGCCTGGAATGGGACGTGACGGACTGGCCGACGGAATTTGGGGGGCAGATGAGCACCAGCAACCACATCCTGCCCGAGACCCAAGTCATCGAGGTAGAAGCAACTAAGGATGTGCTATTTACTATGTCGCTGAGGGAAATCTAGTGGGACGCTTTCGCTGTGATGATCAGAGGGGCGGAGCTCACAAAACAAAAACTTCGGTCATATATACCTTGGTACCAGTTTGCCGTAAAACCATGCCAAAACTCCACACTTCATGACTATTTCCCACTCTCCCTGGTCGGGACACTACCGCAGGTAATGCAACACTAACCAGCAAAACATAAAAAAGCCCATGACACCTCCCCAGAAAATCCACTTATCCTGCTTCGCCCTCCGTTCTACCATCCTAATAGTATCCCCCGATATCCCGAGCGTATTTCCAACACTATACAGCTTCCGCTGCGTGTTTTTGAGTATCTCCCTCTGTTGCCCCAGATCGCCCAATACAGCCTGGCCCCTAGCAATGTAATCATCTAACGCCGAGTTCGTGTGCTGGAAAAACGCCTGCTCCCTCAGCGCATGCGACTCCCGCATAACATCACCGCTCCCTATCCCCATCCCACCGCCAGACTCGACCGTGCTGTTCGTCCTCGCATGCCCATATCCCGAAGTAGTCTGTACACCTGACACTGTAGCGCCAGTATATGGGTTCTCGGGGGTTTGCGCGGCAAAGGGCCTCCTCCCCAGCAGCTCCCCCCTGTTGTTCACATACTCCCGCTCTTCTCTGTCCTTATTAAGTCGGTCGAGCAGGGCACGGTACGACGAGATTTCCTGCTTGAAGTCCTTGATGCGCTCAAAGGCCTTCTCTTGCTTGGCCTTGTTGAGCTCCTGCTTGGCGAGTGTATTGTACTCGTCTATCGTTCGGGAGAGGGCCGCGAGGCTGGCGCTGACGGAGCCGAGGATGGCGGGGGTAATGTCGGCGTCGGGGGAAGAGAGGGAGGAGAGATCTTTTCGGAGGGAGGTGGATTGTTTGAGGGCGCTATTGAAGGTTGTGTTCTATTTGTGAGAGAGATCAACAGTCAGCAAGGGGCGCGCAAGGCTGAGGGGTGTGGATTGAGGTGGCTAGGCGTACCATCTTGCCGGTAGGTGGCTAGAGGGCTGGCGTGCGCGATAACGATTCAGTGATGATGTACCCGGATCGCAGGAGTTTCAGGGCAGTTGACAGTTGTTTTGCAGTGTATCCGAAATATAAAGTTGAAGCTGCTGCTACCTGGCATTTGGACCCAGGACCCATGCACGTTAGCTCCCCACAGAGACCACGGGTGGGGTGCTGCTATCTAGCGCGACAGTGGGGCCCGTGGGGTTGTAGTTGTTCTCTAGCAGCTGTTGTGCTTTGCAAGCGAAAGTCCCTATGGCACGTGCATTCAACCATCATCCTCCACACTTACAACTAATATACCTATACTATTACCTCTGTCCAAGCCCCCCCGGGGGTTAAATAGTAGCTTGCTACCATTCATCGATTACCTCAGAATAGCGTTAGTTCCGTCGCTGCGCGACTAGCTTTTTAACAAGGCAGGTTGGTCGATTTTCGACTTCACGAGCCCACCAAGTCAACAAGCCGACCGCCGCGTCGCCTCCCGACGACCAACGCTCTGAGCGCAAGGCCCAGTTCGACCGCCGCGTCAACCGAAGCCACACCAATTTGATCGACATCACCGCCGTCTGACAGCATGATACCCACCAGAAAATCGGATCCTATTTCCCACCATTTATTTCCCATGCAAAATCGCGCTTCCGCCGAAACCAGCATCAAAATCCTGTGTCGATTACATCTTCACGGCCGACTTTACAGTCAGTCCAGCACACCCACCACTGGCAACGCCGGCCAAATTCACGTCAAACGACGAAATCCACCAAGTCGACAAAAAACGACAAATTCTACTGCCAACGCAGCTTGACTGCTTTGTCTACCTTGCCCATCAAGGTGCTCAAACAAGCTTACCGCCTGCCGGTGTCGGAATTCTGCAGCGCGCCGCCAGCTTCACAGTTAACTTGTAAGCCGGCCACCGATTCTCCAAATTCCATCGTAATCAATAGTTTTCCACCACAATTGACGAAAATCAACCCCTTGTCCGCTCTCAAGCCCAGGCAGCCAACCGCCCCGCGTTAAACCGTTAGGTGACCAGTGCCTCACCGCCCACGATTTCTGCCGCGCCGGCCGCCCTCCCAAGAGCTCAGCCGACGACCCACTCTTCCACGACAACTGCTCCTTCAACAACCACCTACTTGCCCAGTGATCACCGGTAGCCGGACAAGCTTTTGCTCGTTGATTCGAACGTGAGGCTATTTATAAAGTCGCCGCGGTCACTAGAACCATCACCCTCCCTAGCTGGCAATAGGTATAAGGTCACACCTCTTTTCGTCTTGCCCGCTCAATAGCCTACAGCTCTCACAGCAACTCCCCCTTCCCGAGCGACCGCACCGTCATTACGTCAGCAACCGACCGTCAAGATGACCTTGCCTGAGCAGTGGCCTACTAGTCGCCAGTACGTGCCCCCTCACCAATGTCATACTACCCCGAGCGAACTAGCCGTCAAGACGACTTCCACCGCACCCTCCCACATCATCAACACCAAAGAATATTACAATCAGTGTAGTATCTACTTTCACGATAACCTCACTGTTGACGATGACGACGAGCAGAAGCCCAGGTTCCACAGCTAATGGTCACATTATTTCTGGAACGCCGCGTCAACGACCTTACGGCTGCTCTGAGAAAGCCTTACAGCAGCAGCTTACGTCACCTTCGGCACCCAGCCTTACAGACTAGTTATACCAGAAGGACGAAGAAATCGTCACCCTCAAAAGAGAACTCTCGTTGCGTATATACTCTGTGCAAAAGGACGAAAAGGCAGGCCAAATTAAGGGTCTTGAGTATCAAGTCAAGACTCTGGAAAACAAGCAACTCCAGCTGCATGATTACATTGATAGTCTGGAGCAGCGTTTGCTTAACCTTGACCATTACGTCATCCTGTTCAATGGTGGCATCTTCCATTTCAATTGAGCCCACTAACAACTGCATCGCCTTATCTACTACAGCTATTACAGGTCTTCGCGATGCCCTCAACTTTGACGCCAATAAGCCCGCTGCGGGCCCAATGAAGGCTTTGCCTTGGACTTCGTTCCACTCTCCTTGCCAGCCGCCCCGGCTCCCATCACCCCTGAGCGACAGTCAACACTGCCTACCAAAGCCTTGCCCGGCAACAAGCCTCTGGCAACAAGACGTTGCCTGGCACCAAGCCTATCAACAAGCCTTCCACAGGCAACGGCCCTCGCACCCGCTCATCCTCACCCTCGCCCGGGACCAAGACCTCGCCTGGCAAGCCACGCCGGGAGCGTTTGGTCCGCTCGCTTCAGCCCTGCGCCCGTTCAACCTGCGGCACCGCCTTTGCCTCGCGCAGTCAGCTATTTATTCATTTACATAAGACTGGCTATACCAGACCTGAGGCGATACTTCCGCCGATGCCGCCTTCACCTACACCCAATATTTTCAAGGATTTCGTCATCAAGAATAGCAGCTGGCGTAATGGGAATCTGGTCCAAAGTCGATGCAAGCCGACTGATGGCTCTGTTGACCGCTGTCAGCTCTGATATTGGCACAGGTCTGGCAACCTAATCTTCACCACTGTTTACAACTGTGGGTTGTAAGCTTTTCCTTATATGGGCCTTGCAAACAGCGCTTTGCAAGCTTTTTTTTTTTCCTGGCGCTTTGGCACCAGCTTTCCTTTGTTTGATTACTTTGAGCCTCTCCTCGTTGGTCAACCTCTCTTATCGTCAGCAATGCCCATATGCCTTTATTTGTCAATTACTACTTGCTCCCACTTATAAGAGCAGTTTGATAGTTAGTTCAACGGTTAATTACTGGGACTAGTTGCAAGCCTTCCGCAGTCAGGATCCATAGAGCTATTAATAATTAATAGATTAATTGCATTTATTAAGGACGATGACGTTTTCCGTTATTGCTAGTATTAACTACCTTAAAGCACTTTTTTTATTATAGACTAGCTCGGTAAATTAGATAAGGCGATTTGCTATTACACTTACACTAAGAAAATATATGGTAGCGGGTGACTTACCCCACAAAATCTATTACTAAGATGTAAGCGATTAACAGCTATATCGAAATCCATTAAATTCCAGTCACTTTACTACTAATTTCTATAGCAAGGGTACTTTTCAATTGTTAAGGCAATGCAAACCCGCTTGCGCAACACTACGGCTTTTAAACCTTCGGCTACTAACAAGATAGAAATTAACGCTTTTGTCAACAAAAACGATAGTTACAACTCGCTTTCAGCCGAGCGTTTTTACCAGCTTTAATTAGCAAGACAATAACGGCTACACTGGCATTTTAGGGCTTACAGGGCCTTAGAGCTTACACGTAAGCAAAAAATAGCTATATATATCCCTAACCCTCTTTAATTCTTACTGACTAACTAGCTACAGATTCGAATATAAGCTTTACTTAAAGACGCGCATATGGATTACAAAGCTATACGTAAGGCTACTAGCGCGTCGATTAAATAGATCTAATATGCCCTCACTATATCGTTAACTCTGCGAACTAACCGCCGTAGCCGGAAGCCCTCGCAGTTAACCAACGAAGAGAAGTACCGTATTGCTCGCTTTTTCAATGACGACCCTATCGCTCGCAAGCTTAGTTGGCTAGATTTAAAGCTTTATTTAGAAGGATTTAAATACTAGAAGGATATAGCCTTTACTATAGCTATAGAAGTTACCGAGTATATTTATTAAGTTTTACCGCTTAATATCAAGCTAAACGACTCGCTTTTGCTCGTAAGTAATTAGCATTTTGGCTTTAGCTGAAAGACTAGGAATATATAGCTTTTAGTAGCAAGACTTAAGCTATTAATAACTTAGTATAGAAAAGGTAGCTTACTTGACACAAATTTAAAGATATTAAAGGCTAGGCTACTTTTCGGCAAAGGTCTTGCAGTTGGATATTTTGGGATATAATATGTAGGTGTGAAAAAGCTAGCTCTTTTGTATAGGAAAAGAAATATAGTGGGATTAATGGTAAGAAGTATTAGAGGTATATTATCCCTATTGACTATAGTTTTATAATAAAAAAAAGGGTATAGGGTACTTCTATAGTTTTGTAACAAGATGTTAAAATAGGTGCTATTAAGGCTTGTAAATATAGGCTGAAATAGCTATCGGCGCAGTACACTGAGAGCGAAGAAGAATTTAACTGCAGCATTCGACAATTGCCGTAGCACTGAAGGAAGGAGAATTACAGGGGCGGCGCCCTGTAATATATAGAAGAGAATTACTGTAACATAAGCTTGTGAGGCACTAATAAGTATAGTAAACCAGTATATTAATTAAACCTTATAGACTAAAAAATACTATAGTGGATAGGGTGTAAAGCAGAGGTTTTATAGGCCCTCGGCCCTTTACTTGCTCCCCGAGAGTAACTCTATTCCCGGGCCTAAACGCGCGCTTTCCGGGCCCAAACGCCCGCTAAATTCGCAAACCAAATATAAGGTTAGGGGCCACGTTACAGGCTACGTTGCCGCTACCGTTTAACCACTGCAGGGCACCGGCTTTAGCGCTCGGCTTTCCGGGACCTCGGATTGCTTCCGGAGGCCGAGCTTCCGCTCCGGTAACCGCAGTCCCTAAACACTGCTAATTCAAGTCATCGTTTTGCCTCTAAGGCCCTGTAATATATAGGGCTCAGATACACTGTAAAATCCATAAACAAAAGCTGTATTTTAACATAATACTACTATAAATAATGTTTATCTTACACTTTACTCTAAATATACTTTTGTTAACGTATAGGTACTACTAAGTGCCTTACTTACTGCCTTACAGACTGATATTACAGTAGGCAGTACAGCTGTAAGCAGTAACGGAACTTCCCGGCTATTGTGGCCTGAGGCTTAGCCAATAGATACTAGAACCTTCTAAAGTAGCTACAAGCTTACGTAGTAAGTTGCCACAATAGTGTAATCTACAGGGTACCTTTACTACCGAAGGTTTTATGGATTTCGGTAAGTCTACACTAGACTCACCTAAGCCCACTAAATACCTAAAGTAGTATAGGGGCTTCTAAAGCCTACAGGACCTATAGTAGACTTACGAAGGCCTATATATCGACCTCTCCTTTTTCCTGTAGAATAGTTCTTTTCTTTGCTTAAAGGCAAAAGTTTAAGGTTACGGCCAAGGCTAATAGGTTAAGGCTAAAGGCAATAAAAGCAATTTTTATTTCTTATACCTTACTATATTACAGTGCTTTACCTTCCTTCGGCACTACCGTCGTATCCTCCCGCTTCCGTTTGCGCACTGCTGTATTTTTACAGCAACCCTATATAGGCTCTATATTATAGGCCTATCAGGACTTCGCAGCTAACAGCTATAATAGTAAAAAGACGCTTTTAGTATATCTATAATTAAGTTAAAGTAGATGTATAAATATATAACAAACCTTTATGTAAAACCTTAATAAGTTATTTTAATTAAAAGTACTTTTAAATAATTTTAGTTTAGTATAGATGAAGAATATAGAATAAATAATTAATCTCGAGTATAATAGTTTAGGTACTAATAGTTATAACTTATAGTATATACTACGGAAATATATAGCTACACTACGTAGTTCTAATCTATATATAGACCTATAAGCCTCCTAGATTCTTAACCCTTGAAAATAATTTTATTTTAAATTATTAACTCCTAATAATAACCCTAATTTAAGTCATTGAAGATTAATAATGCGTATCGTATAGCTATTACCTATCGTAATTAGTTATACTAAAGATTAGCAATGCGTGTCGTACACAGCATATAAAAAGTTATATTTAT